>NC_091223.1:17420466-17580466 GCF_040958095.1 Procambarus clarkii | reverse complement strand
TATTTGGTTAGGTCATAAGGCTTGAGTGAGTTGGGTTTGAGACCCAATATTCCAGAAAACACCATTCACATAAAAATGTCTTCATTTTGAGTTTCGTGGGCGATTCCTTAACTTTTTTCCTCCCATTCTCCTCTTCCAACCACAGTGTCACGATACAACAATACAAATACATTCGATACAATCACGATACAAATACAATCCTTTGTGACAAGCCCCGGCATTATTATTGCCAGTTACAACCGCATGTAAATTATAACTGGAGACATCTGTTTAACACAGTAGTAGGTAGGAGTGCACAGTAGACACAGTATATACACAGTAGACACAGTATATACACAGTAGGAGTGCAGGTATCAAGCAGTGCCATGGACCACTTGTAATCCTTCCCATGACCACTGATTGGGAACCTCTGCTTGAGTCTAAACTGTCAGAGTACGGTTATTAAGTACAAACAATTTCAATGTCAAGATTGCAATAAGTCAGAAAAGCTCTTTTTACCCTGGCATCGCCATGCCTGTTAAAACAGATAGGTAGAGAAAGATAGAGAAAGATAGAGAAAGATAGAGAAAGATAGAGAAAGAGAAGACACACAGGCCTCGGAGCAGTGTGGACAGCGCTCTGGGATCGTAGTCCTAAGGGCCCGGGTTCCATCCCCGGTAGAGGCAGAAACAAATGGGCAGAGTTTCTTCCACCCTGATGCCCCCCTGTTACCTAGCAGTAAATAGGTACCTGGGAGTTAGACAGCTGCTACGGGCTGCTTCCTGGGGGATGTGTGTGTGTTAAGATGTAGATAATAGAGGGAAAACACATTGGTTAGGAAGGTGGGGATCCAAGCTCGATTCTGCAGATACAAATAGTAAATACAGAGACAGCCCCATCAAAACACACGTCTCTGTAAAGGATCCATTCATTCATTCATTCATTCATGACCACCTGGCTACTACGTCTTGTAATAGAGTTTACACGTGCTCACCTACTACCATCATTTACAAGGTCACCACAACATGCTGCCATTCACTCGCTTGTATTGATTTCAAGTTCAGTCTAGTAGCTCCACTCCCACTGTAACCAGAGTGCCCAAGGTTACCGACGTCACAAATATGTAAATACTGTCATTCGTACACTGGGGAAGTTGTAACCTGTTCTGTATTTCATTATTACAAAGTTTGGGTAATAGCACACAGAGATCACACTAACGTGATGCATCAACTGAACAAATCTACAAGGGCCGTGACGAGGATTCGAACCTGCGTCCGGGAGCATCCCAGACACTGCCTTAATCGACTGAGCTACGACAGGGTAAAAGGGTTGACATAGCTCGGGTGCAGGGGGGGGGGGGAGGTTGTGTAAAAGCCTGGTTTGTGCCTCGGAGAGGCTACGGGATCCAGTAAGTTCAGTAGAACTTCGGTGTCAACCCTTTTACCCTGTCGTAGCTCAGTCGATTAAGGCAGTGTCTGGGATGAACCCGGACGCAGGTTCGAATCCTCGTCACGGCCCTTGTGGATTTGTTAATCAGTACTGCTGGTTTGATTCGATCAGGTACTTACTGATTCTTACGTCAGGCTGCGAGCAACCGCGTCCAACAGCCTGGTTGATCAGTCCAGCAACCAGGAGGCCTGGTCGACGACCGGGCCGCGGGGACACTAAGCCCCGGAAGCACCTTAAGGTAGGTAAGTAAGGTTTCATGTCGTGTATATATTTCCTACCTACGAATGATCCACTATTTCATATACCAAATGTATATAACGTCTTTACGTAAACAAAATATTATTATTCTAGCAAGCTACGAGTTCATGTAATATCCCATCCTCACATGATATTAGTCATATACGGTATCAGAGATAAGCAGGAGATATGAGGGTAATCTACTAGCCCACACTAGCAACACTTGAGTAGCAGAAACTGTTTCCTAGCAACCACGTCCCTAGAGAAACATTTCTTATCAATCACGACCCTAGAGAAACGTTTCTTAGCAATCACGACCCTAGAGAAACGTTTCTTAGCAATCACGACCCTAGAGAAACGTTTCTTAGCAATCACGACCCTAGAGAAACAAGATTGTTTACTAAGTCACCTCTCCACTTGCCACGTCTTAAACAACCCCATTCTCCTGAAGGGGCCCTTACGGCTGAGTGAACACCGCTCGGGATTCGTAGTCCTATAGTTCCGGGTTCGATCCCCGGGTTCGTCTCTTTCACCCTGATGATCCTATCCACCTAGCAGTAAATAGGTACCTGGGTGTTAGTCAGCTGTCACGGTCTGCTTCCTGGGGGTGGAGGCCTGGTCGAGGACCGGGCCGCGGGGACACTAAAAAGCCCCGAAATCATCTCAAGATAACCTCAAGAAGACCTATCAACCTCTAAAAGGTCATTAAGGCCACCACAACAGATTACTGATCAACCACCAAGACTACTACCTCAGTCCTCAACATAGTCCTGGATTAAAATTAAACTATCAGTGCACATGCACAATGTGAATGGGGTTACACCTCTCTGCGTATACATTCTCTTTGTGTCTTTTTTTGGTACCCATTGTTAAGAGGGTGATTATTGTCCCAGAATAGGCCCGAGAAAGGCTAAAGTCTTCGGACTCTGCTTTAAAAGTATAGGTCAACAACCCGTCCTCTTAAAAATAACGTCACTTTTCGCTGGTATGCGCAGCGCTATGGCCAAATTTGGACGTAATTTAAAATGAAATCGACTCACAAAAGTGACGTACTGTTCCGTTTTCTGTTTGAGTCGTCCGGCTTACTCGGCTAGCTTAGAAGAGGATTCTTTCCATTAACGTTTTTCATAACGTTTTGAAACTTTATGAGAATTTCCTGCCCACATAACCTATCAGAGGACCCTTAACTTATGTTGTTGAAAAAAAAATCCCAAATTTATATTATTTTTTTTTCATTTTCAAATTACGTCCATATTCGGCCATACGGGTAAACGGCCAAAAGCGACGTTCTTTTTAAGGTTGCAGGTTGCGGTCACTGCCAGGCCATAAGACCAGGAGGTATAGCACCGAGTGTACAACACCCCCGTTGAAAAAAACTTGAAAAAAACAAGAGGTGCAATAAGTACGTTGAGAGAGAACTATCAACATCAAGGGATCAAGACTGCTCCGGCCGGGCTTGGGAAGTAGAACTGCCCCCCAGAACCCCATCCAGCAGGTGTCCACTCTCTACACATATGGGGTATAAATGGCCAACGTCTCATGGTGTTCAAAAAGAGAACTCGATAAACACCTCCAACCTGATCAACCAGGCAGTGATTCGTACGTCAGGCTTTGTCCAACAGCGCTGTCAACCTAACCACACCACATGGATGCCTGGTCAAAGACCCGGGGCCAGATTCACGAAAGCACTTACGAACCTGTACGTCTTTTCTCAATCCTTGGCGGCTTTGTTTACAGTTATTAAACAGTTAATGAGCTCCGAAGCACCAGGAGGCTGTTTATAACAATAACAACAGTTGATTGGCAAGTTTTCATGCTTATAAACGGTTTAATAAATGTAACCAAAGCCGTCAAAGATTGAGGAAAGATGTACACGTTCGTAAGTGCTTACGTTAAGTGCTTTGGTGAATTGAACGAGCATGAACTCTCTCCCCTGGTTGAGAGAGTTGATGCTCGGAACCAATACAAGGTAACTGTGATATCAACAGTTGGAGAGTCATACAGCTATTTTGCGGGTAACTGGTTATCTTTAGATGATTTCGGGGCTTTAGTGTCCCCGCGGCCCGGTCCTCGACCAGGCCTCCACCCCCAGGAAGCAGCCCGTGACAGCTGTCTCACTCCCAGGTACCTAATTTACTTCTAGGTAACAGGGGCATAGGGTGAAAGAAACTCTGCCTATTGTTTCTCGCCGGCGCCTGGGATCGAACCCGGGACCACAGGATCACAAGTCCAGTGTGCTGTCCGCTCGGCCGACCGGTTGTTCAGTTCAGAATGACCATGGTTGCCTGTCCTCAGTTTAGGGTCGTGGTTATTGTGTCCTCAGTTGGAAGATGCTAGGAGTGAGCAACTAATATTGGGGTCTAAGGCTCTATGACTCTAGCTGGTGGTTTATTTACTGATGGAAACAACGAGGTGAATGACCGAGAGATTTAGTTGCCCTCTAATAGAGATATATCAAGTAATATATACATGGGAAATACTGGAGGGCCAGGTCCCAAATCTACACAGTAAAATAACAACGTACTGGAGTAAACGACATGAAAGGAAATGCAGAACAGAACCAGTGGAGAGCAGAGGTGCCATAGGCACAGTCAGAGAACACTGTATAAACATCAGAGGTCCGCGGTTGTTCAACATCCTCCCAGCGAGTAAAAGAAATATTACCAGAACAACCGTGGAAATCTTCAAGAGAAAACTAAATAGTTTCTTAAAAGATGTACCAGACCAACCAGGCTGTGGTGGATATGTGGGCCTGCGGGCCGCTCCAAGCAACATTCTGTTGAACCAAACTCTCACAGGTCAAGCCTGGCCTCGGGCCGGGCTTGTTGGGGAGCAGAACAACTCCCACAACCCCCCCCCCCCCCCATCAAGCAGGTATCAAGCAGCCTGGTTGGTTAGACAACAGACTAACGAACAAGAGTTTCAACACGCACACACACACACACACGTGTCAGGTTAAACAACTGGCTGAACTCTGCAGATCTAGTTGGATTACAACTACAGCCCTCTTATAGTACACCACCACTACTCCTCACTGGTGCTATCCTGCATTTTTATATCTATCTCTCCAGTATGTTGTTATTCTACTGTGTATATTTGGGATCTGGCCCTCGTAGGCGGGACACGAAGAGCCAAACCTCACTCCCCGGTAGACACTGTTATGTAAGCACCCCACCCGACCCTCCACCACCACCACCCCAGCCACCAGCTCATTGCTTGAATGCCTCGCCAATAAACACCAGCCGCTAACGTTCAACCACCCCCCCTCCTCCTCCACTCAATCTCCCTTTCGCTTTCAACCCGACAAAAACAGCAAGTGTGGCGGACCCTTGACCTGGGGATACCCAGCACCCTTCCTTTTGCCTTCGCTTTCCTTGTTTTGCTTCGCTTTACCTCGGGTTCTGCTTGGGCGGGGAAGGTGGCAGTCTTGCTTTATCTGTCCTCGTTCTCGTTCCCTTGTTCTCTCTCTCTCGTTCTCTCTCTCGTTCTCTCTCTCTCGTTCTCTCTCTCTCGTTCTCTCTCTCTCGTTCTCTCTCTCTCGTTCTCTCTCTCTCGTTCTCTCTCTCTCGTTCTCTCTCTCTCGTTCTCTCTCTCTCGTTCTCTCTCTCTCGTTCTCTCTCTCTCGTTCTCTCTCTCTCGTTCTCTCTCTCTCTCTCTCTCTCTCTCTCTCTCTCTCTCTCTCTCTCTCTCTCTCTCTCTCTCTCTCTCTCTGGCACAAGTGCCAGGAGTCTGCGAGGAGGAGAGGTTAGCATACAGGACCCTAAACCCCCGGTGGCACTCCCGGCATAAACCTCCGCCCCATCCCCATCCTATATTACCTACATGGTACAGGACGGACTGCAGCATGTAGGTCTTGCAGAAACAATACTTCCATACTTGCACACACTCAGTGTCACCTTAAACAAGTGGCTGAACTCTGCAGAGCTAGCTGGATCAGACCAGGGTGAACAATAACTAGCTCCCAGTACACAGGAGGCGAAATAATATTTTGTGATTCAAAGTCTGCTCATGAAGCACTTGAAAACGTCTCCTGCAACACTGACAAGAACTTCATAATATCAGTTATAAATAACTTGATGCACGGAATAAAGGGTTGAGAATCTCGCTCTTGTATGGACACTATCTCTCATAAATAGTGTTATAATGGTGTTATAACCCACCATAATGACAGACATTGCAGCCAAATTAGCGTGTAACAAGGATGATGTTGAATCAAGACCTGGGTAGCCTCATCTGTTGTCAAGACTATATTGGTCCAAACACTCAGGTCTGACAGGAGAGAAATTACTGACTCCCAAAAGACCTGAAAGCACCCGTATAAAAAGCTATGATGTGTTTAGATCCGAAACCTATGTATATGTGCAGCACAAACCGTCGACCAGACTGTGCGACACAGTGGTTGCCAGGATCAGGTTGGGTTACCGTTACCTGTGGCAGGTGGCTACAGGTGACGGATCTCCCAATCCTGAGCACTCCAGGTACAAACTCTGTGAGCAGAAACTGCGGCATGATCTCCCACATTACAATGTTGGATACCCAGTTATTACACCCTTCAGAAGTTCCTGGAGCTTTGCAATCAATTACCTCTCGTGTTCATGATGACATTCTCGTAATGCAGCCAGTCTGCCAGTACAGACTACTGATCACATGCCTCTGTATGACTAACCATCCTGTGTAATGGGGATTTTTAGCATCACGTAGCTAGTTCTTGACACATTGTACTTGCATCCCTTCAGACTCTAGGTTAGCTGCACAAATGAAAATGTACCTAAACGTGTTAATAACCAGATCGCACACGAACATTAACCCAGTCTGTAAGTTTGGTCAAACCAGGTGGTTTAAGCACTAGGCTATGATACAAATGAAACAAATGAACTACAAGTCTTATCCTAGAGAATGGAACATTCCTAGCCTATGATATGTCTAAAGAACCTGACAAGCTATCAACCCGTACCAGCGTTCGTCAAGAATATACACAACCACTCACGAAACCTATACATCTTTCCTTAATGGCGGCGGCTTTGTTTACATTTATTGTCAAGTTGATGAGCTTCCAAACGTCACAGGCAACGATTGTTATAAACAACCTCGTAGTACTTCGCAGCTCATAAACTGTTTAGTAATTGTATACAATGCTATTATAATTAAGGAGAGACCTACAGGTTGTGTTAGTGGGCTGCGTACGGAGTTAATGTAGTCTGGCCTGGGGGGTAGAACAGACGGTAGAGGGGCAGGGAGACTCCCCAGGGTCGGGGGGCGGGGAGACTCCCCAGGGTGGGGGGGCAGGGAGACTCCCCAGGGTGGGGGGGCAGGGAGACTCCCCAGGGTGGGGGGGCAGGGAGACTCCACAGGGTGGGGGGGAAGGGAGACTCCCCTGGGTGGCGGGTGAGGGTGTCAGGGTGGGGGGGGGGGGGGGCGGGGGTGCCAGACAGGTACCCCCCCCCTCCCCCACATACACCGCAACACATAAAAAATCAACGCATCTGGAGGCCATAAAAAAAGTCGTGCACACAATTTACGGGCCATTCTGGCCCCGACACGCGCTCCGCTTGGGACCCGACCCCACCAACACCACACTCCCGCCCCTCTGCACCACGCTGCTGCTGCTGCTCCTCCTGCTGCTGCTGCTGCTGCTGCTGCTGCTGCTGCTGCCTCCTCCTGCTGCTGCCTCCTGCTCCTGCTGCTGCCTGCTGCTGTAGTTGGCGCCGCTGCACTTACTCTTAATGTTCCAACTCGTCCTGCTTAGCACATCGCATTTTGACGCATAGTTTCCCTAAGGCCAAACACTAATGTACTACAAATGGCAGCGGCTCGCCAAAATTGACGTGATGTCCCGTTCTCTGTTCATGGGTCCTGGTTTAGGTTAGGTTCGGGCAATTGAATCCAACAGTTAAGTGAGACTGGGCTCGCTCGGAAGAACAGATGGGATATTCAGTGTTGAGCTTACTGGTGTCGATAGTACAGAGTTTAGTGATAACAATAGTATTAAACTAACTCACACTACGGTAACTACCAGCGGCGTAACTACTTAAGAGTAGTTACAGGACGAGAGCAACGCTCGTGGTGTCCCGTCTTGCCAGTACTGTCTGATGACGCTTTGAAACTATTGACGGTTTTGTCACAAAGTTCCAATACTCGACCACATGACTGAGGAGAATTCCTTTCCTGGGATTGATTGATTGATTGATGAAGATTAAGCCACCCAACAGGTGGCACGGGCATGAATAGCCCGTAAGTGGTAAAAAAAAATTTCTCAGTATTCTGAGGTTGCATTTAACCATCAAGCTGTTATCGCGGGGGAGGATACTGCTTCAGTCTTTGAGGCTGTCCAGCTGCTGAACACCTTCTTTCCTGGGCTTCATCGGCTCCTTTTAAAATACATTCAGCCCCGCTCCTGTGCCAGGTAAGTCCACTACGGGCTCACCATAGCCCGCGCTACTTGCCCCGCTCCTGTGCCAGGTAAGTCCACTACGGGCTCACCATAGCCCGTGCTACTTGCCCCGCTCCTGTGCCAGGTAAGTCCACTACGGGCTCACCATAGCCCGTGCTACTTGGAACTTGTTCCGAGTAGCTGAATCTATAACAACAACAACTTAAACAATTACAGAGGCCATACAGTGGGATCGAACTCCCAAATCTTTCGAGTCCCACAGATGGTGGTGGTGCTTCTCTCGTATTCACCTAGTTGTGTTTGCGGGGGTTGAGCTCTGCTCTTTCTGCCCGTTTCTCAACTGTTTCTACTACTACTATTTTTTCCCCACACCACACACACACCAGGAAGCAGCCCGTGACAGCTGACTAACTCCCAGGTACCTATTTACTGCTAGGTAACAGGAGCATAGGGTGAAAGAAACTCTGCCCATAGTTTCTCGCCGGCGCCCGGGATCGAACCTGGGACTACAGGATCACGTGCCCAGCGTGCTGTCCGCTCGGCCACCTGTTCCCACTCTCATGTTAGTGTTCTAAGTGTTTCTAAGTGTTCCTTAGTGTTCGTGCAGCATCAGCAGCAGTAGCAGCTGTTGCTGTTAGCGGAGACCGGTACGCCAGTCTTATTGCTTAATGTTCCTGCTGTCCACTTACGAAACCTGTACATCTTTCCTTAATCGTAGCGGCTGTGTTTACATTTATTATTAAACAGCTTACGAGCTAGAGCGTTGCGAGGACCGCTCCTGATCCAATGTTGTTCTTACAGACAACTTCCTAACCCTTCGCGGCTCATCAACAGTTGAATAAATGTAAACAAGGCCGCTTCGATTGAGGAATGATGTAGAGGTTTCGTTTCCAACGACAACAGGACGAGTTACTCGGCCGGCCATGTTGGGACTATTTTCACTTTTATCGTGTTTTGAACTGGTTTCTCGCACTTTCAGTCCCCCCCCCTTGTAGTGCTGCACTTTTGTTCGTGTTCGCGTATGTACATCTTTGTTATGCAAACACGTGTGTTTGTTTGGTTATATCTACACGTGTGCTTGTTTGGTTATATCTACACGTGTGCTTGTTTGGTTATATCTACACGTGTGTTTGTTTGGTTATATCTACACGTGTGCTTGTTTGGTTATATCTACACGTGTGCTTGTTTGGTTATATCTACACGTGTGTTTGTTTGGTTATATCTACACGTGTGCTTGTTTGGTTATATCTACACGTGTGCTTGTTTGGTTATATCTACACGTGTGCTTGTTTGGTTATATCTACACGTGTGCTTGTTTGGTTATATCTACACGTGTGCTTGTTTTACTTTGTTTATTAAATGCTCACTTTGCTATCCTCGTCCGCTGACATTTTCTTCATGCTTACCCCTTCACCTTATCTGTCTTTCTCCTCCCCCGTCCACCCTCTCTTCCACCTCCTCCTACCCGTCCACCTCTCTTCCACCACCACCTCCTCCCCCGTCCACCTCTCTTCCACCACCACCTCCTCCCCCCGTCCACCTCTCTTTTACCACCTCCTCCTCCCCCGTCCACCTCTCTTCCACCACCACCTCTCTTCCTCCTCCTCCTCCCCCCGTCCACCTCTCTTCCACCACCTCCTCCTCCCCCCGTCCACCTCTCTTCCACCACCACCTCTCTTCCTCCTCCTCCCCCCGTCCACCTCTCTTCCACCACCACCTCTCTTCCTCCTCCTCCCCCCGTCCACCTCTCTTCCACCACCACCTCTCTTCCTCCTCCTCCCCCCGTCCACTTCTCTTCCACCACCACGGGGTCTGGTGGGAGCCGCGTCGAGGGCCGGAGCGGACTCCCACGGGGCTCCGAGGATACAGTTTTAACGAGCAGTCATTGCGGAGAGCCGTAAACATGTCAGGAACGTGTTCCTTCCTCCGGCGGCAGGTGCTCTTCCACGCCTGGGGGGGGGGGGGGGGGGGGCCGGTGTGTGTGTGTGTACTCATCTAGTTGTGTTTGCGGGAGTTGAGCTCTGGCTCTTTGGTCCCGCCTCTCAACCGTCAATCAACTGGTGTACAGGTTCCTTAGCCTATTGGGCTCTATCATATCTACACTTGAAACTATGTATGGAGTCAGCCTCCACCACATCACTGCCTAATGCATTTTAAATGTGTGTGTGTGTGTGTGTGTGTGTGTGTGTGTGTGTGTGTGTGTGTGTGTGTGTGTGTGTGTGTGTGTGTGTGTGCGCGCGCGCGCGCGCGCGTGTTGTGGGACAAAAAACTCACATCACACACAAATTGTTAATGCAACAGGTACAAATAAATTACCACAGATTGTGTTAATAATTCCATTATACAACCACATTAGTCATAAGAGAGACTGAAAACGACTTGACTCTAGAAAACGGGCTTAATGCCCCCCTCGTCAACCAACCCGTCCTCTTACAACTTACGTCGCTTTCAATCATCGCATCACAAAACCTATTTAGCTAATATTACATTAAAACCAACAGTGTCAGGTTATCTTGAGGTTATCTTGAGATGATTTCGGAGCTTTTTTAGTGTCCCCGCGGCCCGGTCCTCGACCAGGCCTCCACCCCCAGGAAGGACTAAAGGACTAAAGGTGTCAGGACTAAAACCAAAATGAATCTTACCAAATTAATTATATAGTCAATAAAGCTTTGACATCAAACCCATTGTGATCATTCAGAATCTCAATGAAACCGAGTTGACAGTGACGCCCAGGATTCAGGGGTCAGATTCACGAAGCAGTTACGCAAGCACTTACGAACCTGGGGCCAGATTCACGAAGCAGTTACGAAAGCACTTACGAACCTGTCCATCTTTTCTCAATCTTTGGTGGCTTTGTTTACAATTATTAAACAGATAAGGAGCTCCGAAGCACCAGGAGGCTGTTTATAACAATAACAACAGTTGATTGGCAAGTTTAGATGCTTGTAAACGGTTTAAGAAATGTAACCAAAGCCGTCAAAGATTGAGGAAAGATGTACACGTTCGTAAGTACTTGCGTAACTGCTTCGTGAATCTGGCCCCAGGACTAGAAGACTGTTCTTGGTCGGGGACTTAAGAAAATCACTCCAGGAAGTCCCAGAACGCAGCGTGACTGACATTAGTCACTATTTTGTAGCCAAGACGTGACACAACTAAGTTCAGAGTTCGGGGTTTTTGTTCTAATAGTACATAATTTCTGGCCATTAATATGTATCTAGGATTAAATCGTTACGATGCAGGAAAACACCAGCTGAGAGGTTACCTTGAGGTGCTTCCGGGGTTTAGTGTCCCCGCGGCCCGGTCGTCGACCAGGCCTCCTGGTTGCTGGACTGATCAACCAGGCTGTTAGATGCGGCTGCTCGCAGCCTGACGTATGAGAAAGTAAGGTTTTATTCATTATGGCTAAATGTCATGTGTGTGTAACAGCTGTGCTTTACACGTTTTCGTCAGTCGTGCCATCAGTTGGGGTGGTACATCCCAGGACCACGTGGACGCCAGTAATACCTGTCCGGTACGAACACGTACGGGACACGTGTCCAGTACGAACATGTGTCCGAGGGTGTCTCATTATCTGGTCATCCAACACTTCCGAATTACCCGAGATCGTTTTAAATGATAACTAACACATTTGTAACATTAACTATTTAATCATAGTTTAGTACATCAATTTATATCAACCGCTTCATTACGGTGTAATAAACAGAACTATGACCCCCACGCCATGAACTATGGGGCCTCGTAGCCTGGTGGATAGCGCGCAGGACTCGTAATTCTGTGGCGCGGGTTCGATTCCCGCACGAGGCAGAAACAAAGGGCAAAGTTTCTTCACCCTGAATGCCCCTGTTACCTAGCAGTAAATAGGTACCTGGGAGTTAGTCAGCTGTCACGGACTGCTTCCTGGGGGTGGAGGCCTGGTCGAGGACCGGGCCGCGGGGACACTAAAGCCCCGAAGTCATCTCAAGATAACCCCCCCCCCCCAATGTGTGAAGGGACGTTTACTGGTGATAAACTATAAAAATACAGTCCACTCACAAGTAATACAACTAAATACAGTCTATTGAATTGATATTCAAAACAATCAATGGCAGATTTATCCACATGTGTAGTTGTAGCTGTGTACTCACCTAGTTGGGCTTGCGGGGGTTGAGCTCTGGCTCTTTGGTCCCGCCTCTCAACTGTCAAAGGTTCCTGAGCCTATTCGGCTCTATCATATCTACACTTAAAGCTGTGTATGGAGTCAGCCTCCACCACACCACTGCCTAACACAACTGCCCACCACACAACTACCGAGGGTAGTTATAGGTGTGCGTGTGTGTAGTTGTGGTGAGAACCTCACTAGCAGTCACTTATGGCGTTGTAGAATGTTTGAAGTCACAGGGTCCGTCCGGTATCCTCTCTAGACCAGTGGCCCACCCACCAGTGGCCCGCCCACCAGTGGCCGCCCACCAGTGGCCGCCCACCAGTGGCCGCCCACCAGTGGCCCGCCCACCAGTGGCCGCCCACCAGTGGCCCGCCCACCAGTGGCCCGCCCACCAGTGGCCCGCCCACCAGTGGCCCGCCCACCAGTGGCCCGCCCACCAGTGGCCCGCCCACCAGTGGCCCGCCCACCAGTGGCCGCCCCACCAGTGGCCCGCCCACCAGTGGCCGCCCACCAGTGGCCGCCCACCAGCGGCCCGCCCACCAGTGGCCGCCCCACCAGTGGCCGCCCACCAGTGGCCGCCCACCAGTGGCCGCCCACCAGTGGCCGCCCACCAGTGGCCGCCCACCAGTGGCCCGCCCACCAGTGGCCGCCCACCAGTGGCCCGCCCACCAGTGGCCCGCCCACCAGTGGCCCGCCCACCAGTGGCCCGCCCACCAGTGGCCCGCCCACCAGTGGCCCGCCCACCAGTGGCCCGCCCACCAGTGGCCCGCCCACCAGTGGCCCGCCCACCAGTGGCCCGCCCACCAGTGGCCCGCCCACCAGTGGCCGCCCACCAGTGGCCCGCCCACCAGTGGCCCGCCCACCAGTGGCCCGCCCACCAGTGGCCCGCCCACCAGTGGCCCGCCCACCAGTGGCCGCCCACCAGTGGTATGCGAGAAAGTGTTGGTGGTCCGCAGACAAATCTGGACATTGTTTGCATCTTTTATGTTTTATTAATAATAAACCATAATATTCTTAGAAACTCTTATATTCTGAATGTTGTATTTTATTTGTGTATTACATGTAACCGTTTATGTTCTTAATTTATATTTTCTGGCATCAAATAGTTTGACTTTAATAACTATCATTTTTTTGCTTGGTTTCAGATACAAATGCAATAAACCGACAATGAGTGAAAAGAAGCAAAGGAATAAGTTTGTATTTCTTTAGTACTGTACAAGATACTGTTACTAGTAATAACAGTAACAATAGTAATATGTGTACCTGACTAATCAATGATTCAGAGCCTCCACAATCCTCGTGAGCCACCATGACTAACAACATTCCAATTGGAGGCGGAGAGAAGACACAAAACTCAATAGGATTCGAACTACTTGAAATTTGGATTTACTCAAGAACCTACTCAAGAGCTGCAGCATCCCAGGTGCCATAGGCACAATCAGAGAACACTGTATGAACATCAGAGGTCCACGGGTGTTCAACGTCCTCCCAGCGAGCATAAGAAATATTGCCGGAACAACCGTGGACATCTTCAAGAGGAAACTAGATTGTTTTCTTCAAAGAGTGCTGGACCAACCGGGCTGTGGTGGGTATGTGGGCCTGCGGGCCGCTCCAAGCAACAGCCTGGTGGACCAGACTCTCACAAGTCAAGCTTGGCCTCGGGCCGGGCTTGGGGAGTAGAAGAACTCCCAGAACCCCATCAACCAGGTATCCACGGCCGCTTTATCTTTGTGTGTTCTGAGAGTTTATCCAATGATGCCAGGAACCTTTCCAAAGACACTGGCATTCAAAACACCCGGATTTAGCTAGGAAACAACTTAAATATTGTGGACTTGAGAACGGTCCAGGACGGACCGAAACGTCGTCGTCCCTTCACCTTCTAGTGTGGTCTTGTCAACATACTTTAGCCACGTTATTGTGACTCATCGCCTGCACTTAAATATTGTCAAAGAATGCGTGGAAGTATGTTAAAGCAAGTAATTGCTGTAACAAAAATGACTGTTGGAGATAAGTTCTTATTAGTGGTTCGCGGGATATAAAATTGTGACTTTAGTGGCCAGTGAGATCCGAAAGGTTCTTGGTGGAGGTGGCTTCCCAGACTTCTCTAAGCGCCTTCCACTGGCAAACTTCCTGGGTTTGCTTCCACAACTTCATGCAGGTCGGCGTTCAATCCCCGACCGTCCAAGTGGTTGGGCACCATTCCTTTCCTCCGTCCCATCCCAAATCCTTATCCTGACCCCTTCCAAGTGCTATATAGTCGTAATGGCTTGACGCTTTCCCGCTCATTCTTCCGTTCCATTCTAACTTACGCAGATATTTTCGTAACGTATTTTATTTGAAGTGAAAGACTGTCCTTGTCCACATTTACAGAGATTATATCTCCTGTAATCATTCTAGAATTTTTCTTTGCTTTTTTATCTGTAAACAATTTACAGTTTTCCTACTTCCGCAGCCCGACCTGGGGAGACCGGACTGGCCTGTCTGGGCCTGGATTAATCATGCATTTACGTATTCACTGACGAAACCTGTACATCTTCCCTCAGTCATGGCGGGTTATTTTGCATTCATTTAGCAGCTTATGAGCTCCGAAGTGCTGGATGAACATCCTGACACACACAGAGATCATCAAATGACACAGGTTCTCCCGGACGCAGGTTCGAATCCTCGTCACGGCCCTTGTGGATTTGTTCATGAACATCCTGGCTCAGATAGCCATCACAGCCAGGATGATCCGTCAACTCCAGCAGAAATTTTACAAAGTTCTAGTCAGCAGAATGACGCCGTATACTTCAGAGTATAACCGAGCATAACCCAAGTTCTTTCCCCAGTATAAGAACAAGAACTCAATTAGTCATGTGTTCTACACTTACCGATACATCCCCCCCCCCCGCTGTTTATCACCTAGAGTTTACCTGAAGTGATTATTAGCAGTAAAATATGTACCTGGGTGTTAGTCAGCTGTCACGGGCTGCTTCCTGGGGGTTGGAGGCCTGGTCGAGGACCGGGCCGCGGGGACACTAAAGCCCCGAAATCATCTCAAGATCTTTTACACCCCCCCCCCCCCCCCCACGATCCCCTAAGTTAGGCGAGTGGGCAGACTTGTCTTGTAATAACTCATCGTAGGCGCTGTTGTGTGGAGCGGCCCGCAAGCCACATCACCCTGACAATCAAGGTAGTATTTAAGTGTTGTGATGTACCATAGTCATTTACGGGCTCACCATAGCCCGTGCTACATGGCAACACCGTCCTGAATAGCTAAATCTTTAACAACAACAACATAGTCATCACGGGAGACATCTCCCGTCACGCAGGGTGCAGTCGCACCTCCATAGATCTCCAGTATCAGCTCTTGATACTGGTAATGGCTCAAAAGGGCCGCCACTTACGGGCTATTCATGCCCGTGCCACCTCTTGGGTGGCTTAATCTTCATCAATCAATCAACCATAGTCATCACGGGAGACATCTCCCGTCACGCAGGGTGCAGTCGCACCTCGACAGATCTCCAGTATCAGCTCTTGATACTGGTAATGGCTCAAAAGGGCCACCACTTGCGGGCTATTCATGCCCGTGCCACCTTTTAGGTGGCTTAATCTTTATCAATCAACCATAGCCATTGTCATGCTGCGGACCACACGAAGCTGTGATTGGTATTCTTGGCCAGGCTGTGGCATATATGTATTATATATATGTAGGAGAGAGAGGTTACCGGCACAATGACCTTGTGCAGGAAGGTTACCTTCTTACAAGCCACAAGCTTTACGGTGATCAATATAACACACCGACGAGGGCCAGGGTGGTGCTCGTGGTCAATAAAACTGACTGTTGAACGTTCGTTCGTTCTCTCTGTCTGTCTGTCTGTCTGTCTGTCTGTCTGTCTGTCTGTCTGTGTGTGTGTGTGTGTATGTGTATGTGTGTGTGTGTGTGTGTGTGTGTGTGTGTGTGTGTGTAAGCAAAAATATTTAATATAATGATATTTCAATGTGTAGAAAACAGGTGATATGACAATTTGACCATCGCCACCCACCACCACCAGCGGCGGGCAGCTGTACTCATTCTGTGAGCGGGGTATAACCTGTAGATGATTTCGAGAGTTGTTCCACTCCTGCACCTGACTTTCCCTGGGTGTAGTCTGCCTGATTCTGTGAGGCTGTCTGTCTTGGTGAAGCACACCAAGGTCCACATACCAGATTGATGAAGATTTAGCCACCCAAAAGGTGGCACGGGCATGAATAACCCGTAAGTGGTGAATTTTTTGTTCAGTAAATCTATACAGTGTATCACCATGAGGTATCAAAACTGTTATTATAGACCCTTGAGGTGCTTCCGGGGCTCAGCGTCCCCGCGGCCCGGTCGTCGACTCTCCTACTTGAACTAATAAACACTTTTCCTCAATAGGTCAAGTGATTGCCCCACGTATGAACACTACTGACCTGACAAGAGCACTTCAGATGCAAAGGGTGTCAAAACCCTCCACACAACCTGCTGCAAGTACCCGCCAAATGACCGGCAATAATAGTGGGCAAGAAAGCAAGCAATCAACAGGAGCCAAGCGGGCAAAAACTGGTTGCAAATCTAGCCAATCACGCCCTTCTTCTCCTCCGTCCCGCCACCAACCAACCACCCACAAAGGCATTCATCAAATATTTGTATAACCGTATCCGCCTCTTTCTTTTTTTTGTTTAACTGGCTGGGTGTCCCAATAAGGGCATCTTGGCCATTCAGTACAAGAACCGGAATAGTATTTACAACCCATTCATAGATCTCCAGACACACGCTAAGCCCTGGAAACACAAACCGAAACTGTCTCTATTTTCCGCTTGTTACAACTTGTAATAAAGTTGTTACATCTTGGCTTAACGTGTTTATGACGTATTAGAACGTTGTTACAACTTGCTCTATTGGTTGTTATAACTGGTTAGGAGGTGTTAAAACTTGTTCAAACGTTGTACCAACGTCGTAGTTTCGGTGTGTGTTTGGCGGGAGGACTCCACGTTGCCGGAGAGACCCGCCCCAGCAACAGTTCTTGATTCTAATAAAGAATATCTGATCAACCAGGCTGTGATTCATACGTCAGGTGGCGAACGGCGGCGTCCGGCAGCTAATCGCACGCCGGTTTGAACACGACTATGGCAAAGTGGTTGTGGTGTAGGTTGCTCACTCACCACAACCCTGGAAACACAAACTGTAACTGTCTCTATTTTCCGCTTGTTACAACTTGTAATAAAGTTGTTACATCTTGGCTTAACGTGTTTATGACGTATTAGTTGCTGTCCGCTCGTCCGACCGACTCCCCTTTCCCCGGCATGGGGAAAGCTTTCGGCTTGGTTGATGCTTTATTTCTCGTGGCCTCTACAAAATGAATATATTTTTGGAACGTTCGACCAATTGTTACTTTGAGTACTGTCCTTTTTGGATGACCAGTTGCCATCATGACACACTGAGCAGCCTGGCCTCTCAACATTTCGCAACGTCTCTAAACTGATGTACTAAATATAGCCCAACCCTAACCTGACTAAAGACCAACGAATAGAAAACGGCACATCACGTCAATTCTGCGAGCCGCTATGATTTTTAGTACAAAACTTTTTGGCCTTAGGGGGATTCATACGTCAAAATTCTATGTGTTTACTGGAGAGGCTGAGATGGTCTGATATGGTAAGCAAGTTGAAGAGGAAGACGTTACCTGCTTGATTGCGTTAGGCTTGATTGATTACGTTACCTTGAGGTTACCTTGAGCCGGTCGGCCGAGCGGACAGCACGCTGGACTTGTGATCCTGTGGTCCTGGGTTCGATCCCAGGCGCCGGCGAGAAACAATGGGCAGAGTTTCTTTCACCCTATGCCCCTGTTACCTAGCAGTAAAATAGGTACCTGGGTGTTAGTCAGCTGTCACGGGCTGCTTCCTGGGGGTGGAGGCCTGGTCGAGGACCGGGCCGCGGGGACACTAAAGCCCCGAAATCATCTGAAGATAACCTCAAGATAATTACCAGAGGCTCAACCAAGCCTTCTAACTGGAGGCTTGTGGTTGAGCCTCTGGTCAACCAAGCTGTTAAAGATGCCGCTGCTCACAGCCTGAGATATGAATCACAGCCCGGTTGATAAGGTACCCCTTGGAGGAGTTTATCAAGTACCTTTGGAATGCCGTGATTTTGTACTCTCATACAAACCCTAATGAGGATGAGAAGAGTACTGGAGCGAGAAGAGTACTGGAGCAAGCACAGTACCCTGGCGGACCGGGGCTTGCCACCTCAAAGGTGGCAGGCAGGCAGGTTAAGGCAGTGTCTGGGATGCTCCCGGACGCAGGTTCGAATCCTCGTCACGGCCCTTGTGGGTTTGTTCAAAGACACTATGATTCTTCAGTTTCAGTTTGTCATGAAATTCAAGATCCATTGTCCAATTTTCCCCGTTATTCCTCTCATGTTCCATACATGTGCTATTATGTGCATATTACATAGACGTTTTGCTTCCCTTCCCATGTATCCAAAACTCCACAGTAGGTCAACTGTGAGAGGCAGCCCACACAATACCTGACACACACCTGAGGCGGGTTCTGGGAAGTTTGGGGTTTCTTTTTCTCAAGACCAGCTTGGGGCCAGGTTTGTTTATAGAAAGGTGGGCATCGAACAGTGACTTTAAGCTCATAGAAAGTCAGGATGACGTGTGTGTGGAGGCTGGAAATACCTGTGGAAGATTGAGGAATGTAAGTACTCGTACTCCAGTGGGTGGTCAAGGCAGTACTCGTACTCCAGTCGGTGATCAAGGCAGTACTCGTACTCCAGTGGGTGGTCAAGGCAGTACTCGTACTCCAGTGGGTGATCAAGGCAGTACTCGTACTCCAGTGGGTGATCAAGACAGTACTCGTACTCCAGTGGGTGATCAAGACAGTACTCGCACTCCAGTCGGTGATCAAGACAGTACTCGCACTCCAGTGGGTGATCAAGACAGTACTCGTACTCCAGTGGGTGATCAAGACAGTACTCGCACTCCAGTGGGTGATCAAGACAGTACTCGCACTCCAGTGGGTGATCAAGACAGTACTCGCACTCCAGTGGGTGGTCAAGGCAGTACTCGTACTCCAGTGGGTGGTCAAGGCAGTACTCGTACTCCAGCAGCAGGAGAGTAGATCTCTCTGAACCCACTTCAGAGATAGGCAAGCCACTCGCCTCTTTCTACAGCAGCTTGTCCTGCCATTAAAAACCTCCTCAATCACCATAAATGACGTACGTACGTACACACGTACGTACGTACACACACATACGTACGTACGTACGTGCGCGTGTGTGCGTGTGCGTGTGCGTGTGCGTGTGCGTGTGCGTGTGTGTGTGTGTGTGTGTGTGTGTGTGTGTGTGTGTGTGTGTGTGTGTGTGTGTGCGCGCGTGTGTGTGTGTGTGTGTGTGTAACAGAGCCCAACACCACCTCAGTCATCGCCGCCACACGCCAGGTTCTCGATCAACAGCGTTGAATACACGCCAACAAGAATGTCTGCCATTCAACATACTTAGGTTACAGCTAACTCCCCCCTCCCCTCCTCCCACCTCAATATGTAATGGAGCTTTATTCATATCGCTAAGCAAGCCACTGCAAGAGGGAAATGGTGTTTATTGATGTGTTTATAAGTAGGGAGGGAGGGAGGGTGGAGGTAGTGGGAGGAATAGGGATGGAGGGAGGGAGGGTGGAGGTAGTGGGAGGAATAGGGATGGAGGGAGGGAGGTAAATCAGCTTAAGAGTGTAGGTGAAATAGAAGTTCAGGTCAGACGTGTATGTCTGTATATTACCCTGGGCTATATTAATAAGCTTGGAGGGTCAAGTATCAGGTCTTTAAACCCTGCCTTTCCAACTAGTAATATTTGAATGCAATGATACCGCTCTCTCGTTTACCCGAGCATATTCGTACACAAACAGGATACCCAGACATCTTCCAACATATCTTAAACATATCCTTAAGTTATGATGTTCTCACTGTAGTTCTTTCTGCCATCTCTCTCATGTTGACGTATCTTTGTTTTGTTTACCCAGGTGGATACAGACGACTTCAGACGACTTTTAACATCTGAAGCCCCGCGTTCTGTGTTTCACGAATCAATAGACACTGTTTCTCTGTCTACTTGGTAAATTAAAATCTTGTATTTTGTATTTCAAAGATTTTGATAGTTGTGTGATGTACATCTTTTCTCAATCTTTGAAGGCTTTGGTTACATTTATTAACAGTTTACATGCATGAAAACTTCCCCATCAACTGTTGGTATTGTTATAAACAGCCTCCTGGTGCTTCGGAGCTCATTAACTGTTTAATAATTATAAACAAAGTCGCCAAAGATGGAGGACAGATGTACAGGTTCGTAAGTGCTTGCGTAACTGCTTCGTGAATCAGGCCCCTGAGCACCACCAAAGTAAAATAGTCTAAGAGAGGAGCACACATACCTGTGTACACTCTCCTACTGACTGCTACAATGACCACACTCACCAACCTACTTACAAAAACGAAGGTCCTGGATTGTTTTATTTTGTACAAACGAAGGTCCTGAATCTTTTTATTTTGTACAAACGAAGGTCCTGAATCTTTTTATTTTGTACAAACGAAGGTCCTGAATCTTTTTATTTTGTACAAACGAAGGTCCTGAATCTTTTTATTTTGTACAAACGAAGGTCCTGAATCTTTTTATTTTGTACAAACGAAGGTCCTGAATCTTTTTATTTTGTACAAACGAAGGTCCTGAATCTTTTTATTTTGTACAAACGAAGGTCCTGAATCATTTTATTTTGTACAAACGAAGGTCCTGAATCTTTTTATTTTGTACAAACGAAGGTCCTGAATCTTTTTATTTTGTACAAACGAAGGTCCTGAATCTTTTTATTTTGTACAAACGAAGGTCCTGAATCTTTTTATTTTGTACAAACGAAGGTCGTGGATTGTTTTATTTTGTACACAGGTGATTACAGGAACCAGGCTTACAGGTGATTACAGGAATGAGGGGCCTCGTAGCCTGGTGGATAGCGCGCAGGACTCGTAATTCTGTGGCGCGGGTTCGATTCCCGCACGAGGCAGAAACAAATGGGCAAAGTTTCTTTCACCCTGAATGCCCCTGTTACCTAGCAGTAAATAGGTACCTGGGTGTTAGTCAGCTGCTTCCTGGGGGTGGAGGCCTGGTCGAGGACCGGGCCGCGGGGACACTAAAGCCCCGAAATCATCTCAAGATAACCTCAAGGCTCGCCAGGCCGCCAGGGCCACACTTGAGAAGAAGAGGACCTCCTTGGTACAGTCCAAGCACACTACACGACTTCTGACATCTGTAACTGCCTTGAGCTCCTCGGAGGTCTGGCACACAAGTGGATGGGTGTGTTCAAGAGTCAACTGAACTATATCCTACAGGAAATGCCAGACCAACCAGGTTGTAGTGGGTATGGGGGCGTGTGCGGGCCGCCGCTCCATGTAACAGACTTTAAGATCAAATTATGTGAAGTCAGGCCGGTGGCCCGACTTGGGGAGTAAGTGAACTCTCGGAACCAACAACAGGTAAACTACAGGTAATAAAACACAGAAAGGAACTGGAAAAAGGTAAGCTGCATCGCTCTTTCAGTTCACCGAATTTACTGAACTTGGCCGGGGGCCCTCCTGAACTTGGCCGGGGGGCCCTCCTGAACTTGGCCGGGGGCCCTCCTGAACTTGGCCGGGGGGCCCTCCTGAACTTGGCCGGGGGCCCTCCTGAACTTGGCCGGGGGGCCCTCCTGAACTTGGCCGGGGGCCCTCCTGAACTTGGCCGGGGGGCCCTCCTGAACTTGCCCGGGGGCCCTCCTGAACTTGGCCGGGCCTGGTATGCATATGCATGAATGCATACACCCTCTCACTATTCTGCAATACCTGTATAATGTATAATCATCACTATATCATTTACAAATAATGGAATATCATCATTTTGGGTTTAAGAACACTGTGCAATACCCCCCCCCCCCCAGGGGGCACGAGATAAACGGACACATATTACACATGTTGTGAGGCAGGAAGGGCGGCACGTGTTTATTCTTTTGAACACTTCATAATCTCCCAATTTCAAACTGGGAGACCAATTACGTAGACCAAAAGTCCAAGGTCTGTGGTTTAACAGATTGGGAGGTCAATGGTTTATAGAGGACTAGAGATTTGTGCCTTAAACAGATTGGGAGGTCAATGGTTTATACAGACCAAACACCTGTGATTTAAACCCATCAAGCGACAAGAGGTGGCCGGGATTACATCAAAGGCACGCACGGGGGGGGGGGGGGGGGGGGGTAATTGAAGGCACCCAAATCATTGCAAGGCGAGATATGTGCTAAATCTGATATATATATATATGTTTCCTTGTGTGTGTCCCCCGTGGCGTATTGGTAAGACACTCGCCTGGCGTTTCGCGAGACCTTTGTCATGGGTTCGTATCCTGGCCGGGAAGGATTGACTAGGCGTCAATCCTTAACTGTAGCCTCTGTTTACCCAACAGTAAAATGGGTACCTGGTTGTTAAACCATTTGGCGGGTCGTATTCCAGGGAACATTAGTATTAAGGACCTGCCCGAAACGCTACGCGTGCTAGTGGCTGTACAAGAACGTAAGAACTCTTGAATATATAAATAAATAAATAAATAAATAAATAAATAAATAAATAAATAAATAAATAAATAAATAAAATAAATACACGTGTTTAGCTGCATTGAATTTAATGGAGCTTAGTGATCTCCTAAACAAAAAAGGGGTGAGTGTATGAGAATGATGGTGGGAGGGTGTGTGGGGGCGTGGGGGCGTGGGGAGGGTGTGGGGAGGGTGTGGGGAGGGTGTGGGGAGGGTGTGGGGAGGGTGTGGGTGTGGGGAGGGTGTGGGGAGGGTGTGTGTGTGTGGGGGGGCGTGGGGAGGGCGTGGGGAGGGTGTGGGGAGGGTGTGGGGAGGGTGTGGGTGTGGGGAGGGTGTGGGTGTGGGTGTGGGGAGGGTGTGGGCGTGGGAGGGTGGGGAGCGTGTGTGGGAGGGTGGGGAGCGTGTGTGGGAGGGAGGGGAGCGTGTGTGGGAGGGAGGGGAGCGTGTGTGTGGGCGTGGGCCGTGTGCACGCGCGCGAGCACGAGAGCCAGGCTGTACGCAGAGGAGCCAGCATGATGGAAGAGAGAGAGAGAGGGCATATTAAGGTCATGACCCCCACGGTGTCTCGCACTATTCTTGGCTCTGAGGACGCTGCCCCTACGCCGCCGTCCCTCCTTCCTCCCTATTCCATCTCCCTTTTCCTCTATACACACCCATATGTGTTCACACACATGTGTACAACCTTACGAACACTCGCACTTTCTGACAAGAGCAAGCAAGCTTAGCTACAACACACACACACACACAGTACTTGAGGCGGGACCAAAGAGCCAGAGCTCAACCCCCGCAAGCACAATTAGGTACTACTGGGGGGGGGACCTGACAGCCGAGTGGACAGCGCTCTGGACTCGTAATCCTAAGGTCCACGTTCGATCCCCGGTGATGGCAGAAATAAAATGGGCAGTTTCTTTCACCCTGATGCCCCTATTACCTAGCAGTAAATAGGTACTGGGAGTTAAACAACTGTTACGGGCCGCTTCCTGTGTGTGGGGGGGAGGGGGCATGGGGAAAGAGAAAAAAATAAACAAAATTAGTAGAATTATTAGTAAAAATTAGTAAAACCTGATCTTTGATATCAGGTATCCTTTGGCGGTGCTTATCCAGTTCTCTCTTGAACACTGTGAGGGGTCGGCCAGTTATGTCCCTTATGTGTAGTGGAAGCGTGTTGAACAGTCTCGAGCCTCTGATGTTGATAGTTCTCTCTTGAACACTGTGAGGGGTCGGCCAGTTATGTCCCTGATGTGTAGTGGAAGCGTGTTGAACAGTCTCGGGCCTCTGATGTTGATAGTTCTCTCTTGAACACTGTGAGGGGTCGGCCAGTTATGCCCCTTATGTGTAGTGGAAGCGTGTTGAACAGTCTCGGGGCTCTGATGTTGATAGTTCTCTCTTGAACACTGTGAGGGGTCGGCCAGTTATGTCCCTTATGTGTAGTGGAAGCGTGTTGAACAGTCTCGGGCCTCTGATGTTGATAGTTCTCTCTTGAACACTGTGAGGGGTCGGCCAGTTATGTCCCTTATGTGTAGTGGAAGCGTGTTGAACAGTCTCGGGCCTCTGATGTTCATAGTTCTCTCTTGAACACTGTGAGGGGTCGGCCAGTTATGCCCCTTATGTGTAGTGGAAGCGTGTTGAACAGTCTCGGGCCTCTGATGTTGATAGTTCTCTCTTGAACACTGTGAGGGGTCGGCCAGTTATGTCCCTTATGTGTAGTGGAAGCGTGTTGAACAGTCTCGGGCCTCTGATGTTGATAGTTCTCTCTTGAACACTGTGAGGGGTCGGCCAGTTATGTCCCTTATGTGTAGTGGAAGCGTGTTGAACAGTCTCGGGCCTCTGATGTTGATAGTTCTCTCTTGAACACTGTGAGGGGTCGGCCAGTTATGTCCCTTATGTGTAGTGGAAGCGTGTTGAACAGTCTCGGGCCTCTGATGTTGATAGTTCTCTCTTGAACACTGTGAGGGGTCGGCCAGTTATGCCCCTTATGTGTAGTGGAAGCGTGTTGAACAGTCTCGGGGCTCTGATGTTGATAGTTCTCTCTTGAACACTGTGAGGGGTTTGCCAGTTATGTCCCTTATGTGTAGTGGAAGCGTGTTGAACAGTCTCGGGCCTCTGATGTTGATAGTTCTCTCTTGAACACTGTGAGGGGTCGGCCAGTTATGTCCCTTATGTGTAGTGGAAGCGTGTTGAACAGTCTCGGGCCTCTGATGTTCATAGTTCTCTCTTGAACACTGTGAGGGGTCGGCCAGTTATGCCCCTTATGTGTAGTGGAAGCGTGTTGAACAGTCTCGGGCCTCTGATGATGATAGTTCTCTCTCAGAGTACCTGTTGCACCTCTGCTCTTCAACGGGGGTATTCTGCACATCCTGCCATGCCTTCTGGTCTCATGTGATGTGATGCGTTCATGACAGTTATTGCCTTGGTCCAAAGTGACAATCCAAATGTTGGAATTTGTCCCTCACAAATGTTGAACCAGTTAATAGTTAACGGTAGGCGCCACTGACTTCCAATTTCACTAAGGTTAGATTGGTCAGCTAGTACTAAGTTCTGAAAATGGTGGCCGTGTGTAGCTAAGGCATATGATAGGTGACAGATTTGTCACCTTTTTGAAAGTTTCAACATTACTTAGAATACGAGAAAGAAGCTCTTTGCAAGCTCTCACTAAAAATGATGCCATCTTTCTTGAATATTTTGAAACTTTTCCTGGGTTATAAAATTGTTTTGTCTGTTAGTGGCCAGAAGTGTTGAAAAATCGTAACCAAAGCCAACTTTCTCCAGGGGGGGGGGGCAGATATATGGAATTGTAGTCCAAATTAACATGAAGCTTTGCATGATGAGGATGCACGATTGGACAGTCTCCCTGGTGTAGTGGTAAGACACTCGCCTGGCGTTCCGCGAGCGCTATGTCATGGGTTCGTATCCTGGCCGGGGAGGATTTACTGGGCGCAATTCCTTAACTGTAGCCTCTGTTTAACGCAACAGTAAAATGTGTACTTGGTTGTAACAACGATTCTTCGCGGCAGGGGATCGTATTCCAGGGACCTGCCCGAAACGCTACGCGTACTAGTGGCTCTACAAGAATGTAACAACTCTTGTATATATCTCAAAAAAAAAAAAAAAAAAAAAAAATCTGAGTATTCCAAGAGTGAAGTTTTCTAAGGCAGTGTGAAGACTACACTGATCCGTTTCATCTTTTTGATAAAGTCAATTCATACTTTCAAAATCATTTAGGACTGGTCTGAGACATGTGAAACGTAGCTTATTGGGGGGATCAGAGGCCACTGAAGATAGTTGTCTTGCAACATATTTATCACAAGAGGAAGAAGCTATTTGGTAATGAAATGTTAGAGGATCCTGCTCTTTGTTGTTTCAGTAGATTTCAGTAGATTCAGCTACTCGGAACAGGTTCCAAGTAGCACGGGCTATGGTGAGCCCGTAACTTATCTGGCACAGGCGTGGGGCTGTAACTATGGAACCCCACTGATCTAACAGCAGCTTTACACTACCGCTCCTTGCCAACCATCGTCTTCCTGACAAAGGTATTAACTGTAAGGGATCTTTCCCATCATTTATCAATCAGTAAATTTCTAGATAACGTTCTCCCCTTAATGAAGATCTGTGGAACCAGGTGTAGCTTTTGGGATGAAGTATTAATGACATTTAAGGTTGGGAAATCTCTGGGCCCTGGTGAGGATTACCTTGCCTTGCGGTTACTTTGTCTTTCCAACGTTCCTAGGATCAATGTCTCCAGGGGGGCCGGTCTCCGACCAAGCCTCCTGTGGTAAGTGGTCTAATCAATCAGGCTGTTGGACGTGGCTGTGATTTGTGCACATTACATTATAAAAGCATAAATAATCATTGAATTTCTTAACATTAATAGGCCAAATTAGCCCAACTTGCATTTAAATTAGCCCAAACAGTCGCAAGCAGCTAAATTAAATATTTGGGAGCGCGGCGCTCTCAAAAGTAGCCCAATTCGCTATTTGTAGCCCAATTCGCTATTTGTAGCCCAATTCGCTATTTGTAGCCCAATTTGCTATTTGTAGCCCAATTCGCTATTTGTAGCCCAATTCGCTATTTGTAGCCCAATTCGCTATTTGTAGCCCAATTCGCTATTTGTAGCGCAATTCGCTATTTGTAGCCCAATTCGCTATTTGTAGCCCAATTCGCTATTTGTAGCCCAATCTGCGCCGGGGTATGTGGGCCTGCGGGCCGCTCCAAGCAACAGCCTGGTGGACCAAACTCTCACACGTCAAGCCTGGCCTCGGGCCGGGCTTGGGGAGTAGAAGAACTCCCAGAACCCCATCAAGCAGGTAATCTAGCAACCCGTCTCCGGGGGGGGGGGGGGGGGGGCAGCATCACTTGTTATCGGTCAATAGACCAGCCCAACCA
The DNA here is from genome assembly GCF_040958095.1 of Procambarus clarkii. NCBI lineage: Eukaryota > Metazoa > Arthropoda > Malacostraca > Decapoda > Cambaridae > Procambarus > Procambarus clarkii. The sequence continues at coordinate 17,553,288 of NC_091223.1, read as the reverse complement.
CTTGGGCTGAACGGTAAAGCGACGGTCTCGCTTCATGCAGGTCGGCGTTCAATCCCCCGACCGTCCAAGTGGCTGGGCACCATACCCCCCCCCCCTTCCCCGTCCCATCCCAAATCCTTATCCCATCCAAGTGCTATATAGTCATAATGGCTTGGCGATTTCTCATCACCTTCCGCTCCTGTGCCAGGTAAGTACACCACGGGCTCGCCATAGCCCGTGCTACTTGCCCCGCTCCTGTGCCAGGTAAGTCCACCACGGGCTCGCCGTAGCCAGTGCTACTTGCCCCGCTCCTGTGCAACGTAAGTCCTCTACGGGCTCACCATAGCCCGTGCTACTTGCCCCGCTCCTGTGCCAGGTAAGTCCTCTACGGGCTCACCATAGCCCGTGCTACTTGCCCCGCTCCTGTGCCAGGCAAGCTACGGGCTCACCATAGCCCGTGCTACTTGCCCCGCTCCTGTGCCAGGCAAGCTACGGGCTCACCATAGCCCGTGCTACTTGCCCCGCTCCTGTGCCAGGCAAGCTACGGGCTCACCATAGCCCGTGCTACTTGCCCCGCTCCTGTGCCAGGTAAGTTACGGGCTCACCATAGCCCGTGCTACTTGCCCCGCTCCTGTGCCAGGTAAGTTACGGGCTCACCATAGCCCGTGCTACTTGGAACTTGTTCCGAGTAGCTGAATCTATAACAACAACGCTTTCTCCTGATAATTCTCTCCCTTCCTCCCTTCTTGTAGTCGTGACATTATCCGCTATTTTCATTTTCCTGGGTGGTGAGAGGACGGCAGGGGGGAAGAGAGGGGGGAAGAGAGGGGGGAGGGGAGAGGGGGAGGAGAGGGCAGGGAGAGTTTGGGAGGTGATAAAACGGAGAGGAGACCGGGGGGGGGGGGGGAGCAATGAATGGGTTACACCGCTGACTAATCATCTCAACGGGGAGTCCCGCCAATACTTGAAGGTCAAGGTCATGTGTACACACAGACACACACACACACACACACACACACACACACTCACACTCACACACACACACACACACACACACACACACACACACACACACACTCACTCACACTCACACTCACACTCACACTCACACTCACACACACACACACACACACACACACACTACGCTACTCCATAAGAACAACACGTAAGTCACACAAGGCGGCGATGTGTTTCCAACAGAAGAAAAAGGTCGATTTTTGAACTAAACTATTTACGTCGGGAACTCCCCCCCCCCCCCAACTTTTCCCATTAAACAAATAAAAAGAAAAACAAAACATAATCGCGCCTGTTGCTGATCTAATTCCACTTTTTCAGCGTTTTGGCGTTGGAAGGGGGGCGGGGGGGGGGGGGCGGGGGCGGGGGGGGGGGGGTTTGGCACAGAAGACGGAGAGGTACAGGTGAAGGAACAAGTGTAGAAATGGAGAGAATAGTTATGAGCAGGCCAGCTGTCCGCCTTGCTGAAACGATATGTGTATATGTAAGTATATGTATGTTTGTATGTGTGTGTGTGTGTGTGTGTGTGTGTGTGTGTGTGTGTGTGTGTGTTTGTGTGTGTGTACGTACACGTGTACGTACCTGGACTGTACGTGAAGTGTGTTCCTGGAAGTTGTTCTACTCCCCTAATCCCAGTCTGAGGCCAGGCTTGACTTGTGAGTTTGGTCCACCAGGCTGTTGCTTGGAGCGGCCCGCAGGCCCACATACCCACCACAGCCCGGTTGGTAGCTAAGTTAAACTTGCTCTGTTTTGCACGGAGCTGCAAGTGAAAAGGGAGAGAGTGGGGGGAGAGTGAGGGGAGAGAGTGAGGGGAGAGAGTGGGGGGAGAGAGTGGGGGGAGAGTGAGGGGGGAGAGTGAGGGGGGAGTGAGGGGGGAGTGAGGGGGGAGTGAGGGGGGAGTGAGGGGGGAGTGGGGGGGAGAGTGAGGGGGGAGTGGGGGGGAGAGAGAGAGGGGAGTGAGTGGGGCTGGGCTAGGAGGGGAGGGAGAAGGAGTGCCGGGTAAGGGTGTCTCCGCAGCCAGCCAGGCTTGGCTACTCACAGTATAAATATGCCAAGAATGCTCTCATTTTTTTGTTTCTTTATCACCTAACCTGCTTTTTTCCCCCGCGGGTAGCCCATCCTGGCCGGGTGGGCGGGGGAAGAGGGAGGGGAGAGGGAGGGGAGAGGGAGGGGAGAGGGAGGGGAGAGGGAGGGCTGAGGGAGGGGAGGGAGGGGGGAGAGGGAGGGGGGGAGAGGGAAGGGGGAGGGAGAGGAAGGGGAGGGAGAGGAAGGAAAGGGAGAGGAAGGAAAGGGGGAGGGAGGGAAGGGGGAGGGAGAGGAAGGGGAGGGCTGAGGGAGGGAGGGGAGGAACAAGGGGATTGAGGGAGAGAGGGAGGAGGAAGGTGAGTGAGGGAGAGAGAGAGGGAGGAAGAAAGGGGGGGGGATGAGAGAGAGAGAGTAAAGAACAACAAAGTAAGAGACAGAAGACAGGCCAGCCACAGACAGTGATCACCCCCCCCCCCTCAACACCCCCACCCACCACCTCATATGCCAAGCCCTAAAATAGCACCTCCCCCTCCCCCAGCCCCCCATTAAGATATCGCGTGTTCCACATCCTTGGCGGACTTGTATATCATAGGTCCTTGACCCGGGACAGTTCAGAGTTACAGCCCCGCTCCTGTGCCAGGTAAGTTCACTACGGGCTCACCATAGACCGTGCTACTTGCAATTCAGCTCCCAGTAGCTGAATCATCAACAACAACAACTGGGACAGTTTTCAACAGCTGGGGTGGGTGGGTGGGTGGGTGGGTGGGTGGGTGGGTGTGTGTGTGTGTGTGTGTGTGTGTGTGTGTGTGTGTGTGTGTGTGTGTGTGTGTGTGTGTGTGTGTGTGTGTGTGTGTGTGTGTCTCCCCACCATTAGCATTATCTAACAAATCCGGTCCAAAAAGCTTATTACTACGAATTATCCGTCGCGAGGGATTAGTTGGTACCCGGAGCGCCCCCCCCCCCCCCCACCTCCCTTCGGGTACGACAGGTGACATCACAAGAGGCAAGCGGCACTCACGTACACCAGAATTACCTTACCTGCGGAAGGTCTATTGGTCCGTACATTACCAGCAGCTGTTTACCTCCCAACACCACCACCACCACCTTGGGATGTACTCCATTACCTCGAGTATACCTGGAGTGGGAAGGGCGGAGATAAGGGAAGGGCGGAGATAAGGGAAGGGCGGAGAAAAGTGAAGGGCGGAGAGAAGGGAAGGGCGGAGAGACAAAGGAAGGGCGGAGAGACAAAGGAAGGGCGGAGAGACAAAGGAAGGGCGGAGAGACGAAGGGAAGGGCGAAGGGAAGGGCAGAGAAAACAAGAGAGTCAAGACAGCTCTTTCAGCGTGAACACGACTGGTGGAGGGGTCGAGGTAGTGGGAGGGAGGGAGGGGGGGGGGTAGTAGGGGGGGGTGGGGATGGTAGGTAAGGAGGGTGAAGGGGATCACCTGCCAAACTACCATCATAACACCAATAATTATCACCGCCAGCAGGAGGAGGGGGAGGGGGGGGGGTTAAAAGGTCAAGGTCATCACGCAATTGTGGGAACCAAAACATCACCCCCCCCCCTCCCACCTCCTCCCCTCCCCCCCCCCCCGGACATACTATTACTCAACTCTTTTTTTTTGTTCCTCCGACAATGCGGAAAGAGCTGGCAAGTGGCTGGGCTGCCAGAGGATATCACAGGTAATGTCGACCGACAGGGCGCTGGGTCTTGGCCGCCATATCAACACACACGCCTCTCCCAACATCATCTCCAGATAACCCCAAGATAACCTCAAGCTCTCACACACCACTCGGGCGGTCATGGGGTTGGAGAATCCCCCCCCCCCCCTCACGCAAGCAAACTACTCTAGCCCTACTTATCTTGAGATCGGCTCCACAAACCGATGTGACCAATTGTAAACGTAACACCGCAAACCTGTACATACACTTGTGTTTGTATACACCAGTGTAACACCAACAGGTGTACAACAGTGTAACACCAACAGGTGTACAACAGTGTAACACCAACAGGTGTACAACAGTGTAACACCAACAGGTGTACAACAGTGTAACACCAACAGGTGTACAACAGTGTAACACCAACAGGTGTACAACAGTGTAACACCAACAGGTGTACAACAGTGTAACACCAACAGGTGTACAACAGTGTAACACCAACAGGTGTACAACAGTGTAACACCAACAGGTGTACAACAGTGTAACACAGACCAAGAACCTATTGATAACAACTAACACCAGACACTAAACAACATTCACAAATACACTGTACATAACAACACTGATGGTCGTGTAGACATTTTATCAGTTTATACAAAGACAATTGTAATATCAATAGCCTCACTAACCAGGCGGTCATTCACATACGTCAAACTGCGAGCCGCGGTGTCTAAAATAGTCTGATGGATCACAACACCTGATCACAGGCCCCAGAGGACATTGATCCCAAACCCATCACACGATAGAAATTAAATACTAATCAACTACAAACTATATAAACTATAAAAATTGGGCCTTACCCAATTTCTTATTTTTAAGAAATTGAATTAAAATAAATAAATAAAAATTGAATTAAATTAAAATAATGAATTAAATTTTACCCAATTTTTCTTATTGTTTCTTATTTAAACTATAAAATAAAGAAACTATACAAGACTTGACTTGATACTATACTTGACTATATACTATACTATACAAGTATACTATACTTGACATAATATATTGTTGAATAAATAGGAAAAATAATTGTTTCCTAACTACCACAAGGAGCAATTCGGTGAGGGCTTCGGTGTGTTCAGAATGATGTATTTACCAGTGGAAGTCTCTCCTGAACGCCGCACCTGTATCAACAAAAAAACCAATTAGATAATTATCCTTAATACTGTAAATTGTAACATTTATAAGCATTTTTTTAAACACAACAAGACTTGAGAATAAGAACTAGAAACTTGCATATTTCCTTAATGTTCAAATCCACTGATTTGTAAATCCTAGACTGAGAAATGTCTATTTGTAAAATCCCATGAATCAAAATTACGATTCACATGTCGTTTCACATTTCAAATGATATTTCACGCAAATTTCCACTAGGTCAGATCAGATCATATTCAAACCGAATCAACTTACTTGCATTCAAAGAGAATTATTGAGAGCTCCAATTTCAAGGAAATCAGGGCAAACCCACACTCAAAGCGAATCAAATGCCTCTCATCCCGAGCGTATAACTGAATGCTTGCAATCCCATTCCAATTATTGAATGCTTCCCATTCCAAGTGAATTATTGCACGCTTTGCATTCTGCATGCGTTATCGGCTTATTCATATTCCTAGCACCATTACCCGCTATCCCCCACTGATTTATGCCTGCCCACTGAAACTCAACTTGGAACGCAAACCAAATGTTTGACTGTTACTGGTACTTCAGAACAGCCAGCTCTGCTACGTCAAGCCTGTGACATCCCCACCCTCCACACCAAGCCTGTGACATCCCCGCCCTCCACACCAAGCCTGTGACATCCCCGCCCTCCACACCAAGCCTGTGACATCCCCGCCCTCCACACCAAGCCTGTGACATCCCCGCCCTCCACACCAAGCCTGTGACATCCCCGCCCTCCACACCAAGCCTGTGACATCCCCACCCTCCACACCAAGCCTGTGACATCCCCGCCCTCCACACCAAGCCTGCTCCACCTCCCCCACACCAAGCCTGCTCCACCTCCCCCACACCAAGCCTGCTCCACCTCCCCCACACACCAAGCCTGCTCCACCTCCCCCACACCAAGCCTGCTCCACTCCCCCACACCAAGCCAGTGTCACGTGCTGACAATCTCCAGATCAATGCCACAAATGACAGATCCCTTACGAAAGCAAGAAACAAACACCTTACTGGCCCCAATATACATTAATAACAACAAGTACATTCGTGTACATATTAGTATTTCTACTCATGAACCATGAAGCCGCATGGGCCGCATGTTGGCGCACCGCCACAACCATGAAGGCTGAGCCTGCAGGTCCAACAGCCTGGTTGAACAACAGGGTGACCTAGTCGGAGATCGGGCCGCGGAGCCGTTGATCCCCGGAAGCTGCACAAGATAGCCACAAGGCATGTGCTAAGCGCAGGGAGGTCAACTTTATCTGAAACATGGGCACGTACACAATCATTTAACCAGAGGCTGATTGTGCTTGAGAGAATACCTGCTTGATGCGGTTCTGGGAGTTCTTCTACTCCCCAAGCCCGGCCCGAGGCCAGGCTTGACTTGTGAGAGTTTGGTCCACCAGGCCAATACCATATCAATGATAATACCTTTCAAGGCACTAGAGCTCTCTAGGTTAAAATATTGTTGCACAATAACAGTCCCATTTACAGCTGGTGAGATTGCTAACCTAGAGAGCGTACAAACATCTTTTACAACATGAATCCACTCAATAAAATACAAAAATTATTGGGACCACTCCCAACAAAAAATCTAATCTGTATTCTCTACGAAGCAGGCAAGATACATACTAATTTGCACCTGGAAGATATTAAAGGGACTGGTTCCAACTCCACACATGGGAGACAGTATTATAGTCTTCACTGTAGGAATGCGGTAGTTCATTACTCTCTCATCATTCACTTCATTCATAAAATCCCCCTGTGTGGCCCCTCAATATTTTCTCCGTGAATATATCGTGTGGTTGTGGTTTCAGTGCTACCTTGAGGTGCTTCCGGGGCTTAGCGTCCCCGCGGCCCGGTCGTCGACCAGGCCTCCATGCCCTGCTATTTCAGCGTATCGTTGCTATTCACTTCCATAACTGTGGTCCTTCACTGCAGACATGCACTGCAATACAACCAATACCCGAGGCTAAGTTCACCTTCTTGATCTTGATAGGTTATCTTGATAGGATTTCGGGGCTTTAGTGTCCCCGCGGCCCGGTCCTCGACCAGGCCTCCACCCCCAGGAAGCAGCCCGTGACAGCTGACTAACACCCAGGTACCTATTTTACTGCTAGGTAACAGGGGCATAGGGTGAAAGAAACTCTGCCCATTGTTTCTCGCCGGCGCCCGGGATCGAACCCAGGACCACAGGATCACAAGTCCAGCGTGCTGTCCGCTCGGCCGACCGGCTCCCTTCACTGCAACAGTGTTATCAACTTGGTCAGTCACACCACGCACGGCGCCTGCACGTGAGACCGCGAGGAGCAGCACCAGCTGCTGCCTCTAAAGAGGTTGGTTGCCCACGAGGCCTGGTCACAGACCGGACATTGATCCCAGGAACCAACACCAGATAGATGTGACCAATTTTATATTTCCGCTCGCCATTTTTCACGGCAAACGTCTACAGAATGACTTGGCCTGTATCTCTCTGGTCAATTCTCAGTGTCACGTAGAAAAAAAGAGAGTCGGTGTCTACCACTTCTCTGAATCATTATCGGTATGTCTGTCTGTCTCTCTGGCTCGCAAAAATGTATGTATGTATATATGCACCAGCCAGCCTCTATTATGTATTCATCAAGTGTGTGTCCGGATACTGTCCTGAGCGGCCACATCCTCACATACTAATGTCCTACACACCACCACCTGCCCAAGCTCCTCTACACCCACTTCAAAACAACTCACCGCAGTACTACGCCCTTCCTCTACATCTAATCCAGGTTATACCTGGGATATATCTACAGTATACCTGCAGTGGGTTCAAGAGTGATTTTACTCTGACTATCCTGGGAGACGTAGTGGGTATGTGGGCCGCTCCAAGCAACAGTCTTAAGACCAAATTATTACCAGTCAGTTCTGATCTCAAGCCGAGCTTAGGGAGTATAAGTACTCCCAGAACCCACTCCAGGTACATGCCCCGCTCCTGTGCCAGGTAAGTTACGGGCTCACCATAGCCCGTGCTACTTGGAACTTTTCGTTCCCAGTAGCGAATCTTAAAACAACAACCACCATTTGGTTCAGAGGTCACGACCTCTCCGCAGGGTGCAGTCGCACCTCCACAGATCTCCAGTATCAGCTCTTGATACTGTTAATGGCTCAAAAGGGCCACCATTTACGGGCTATTCATGCCCGTGCTACCTTTTGGGTGGCTTAATCTTCATCAATTCATGGAGAGAACACCTAGAGCATGGAAGCTGGACACGCAGATACCTGCTTGAAGGGGTTCTGGGAGTTCTTCTACTCCCCAAGCCCGGTCCCGAGGCCAGGCTTGACTTGTGAGAGTATGGTCCACCAGGCTGTTGCTTGGAGCGGCCCGCAGGCCCACATATACCTGGTTGATGAGGTTCTGGAAGTTCTACTCCCCAAGCCCGGCCCGAGGCCAGGCTTGACTTGTGAGAAGATGACCCACAAGGATGCCAGATGAGATTACTTCAGTGAAAGATCCCTTCTTTAATGTTAGTTAATAGCAGGAAGCAATTGGAGTGATATTAGAGGTTACCGTTAATAATAGTTTTAAAACCAGATAGAGCATGAAATGAGCAAATCGAGTGTCGCTGCATTAGACGACCGAGAGTTGGTAAACCCACAGGGCCCAGGAGCTGAGGCTCAGTGCTGTAAACTCCTTGCTAGATAACATGCGCATACTCTCGGTCCAGCAGGCACAAATTAGGTGAGTATACCTAGAGTATACCAGGAGTGGCTTTTGGTTGTTCAAATCCTCAAGTCCTGCCTGACGCCAGACTTGTCTTCGCGACAACTTGATCCAGCAAGCTGTTGCTTGGAGCAGACCGCAGGCCCACTAGCTTTAACACGCAAACCTGTTCAGAGAAGGCTAATGAGCCTTTGTGAAAAACTTACAAGTGACACATTAAGAATGGAAAGGACAAGAAGATCGTCTCCTTAAATAATCACGAGACCTTAGAAACAAAGAGACTTCTAAATTATAAACTTTAGACTCAAGTGCGTGGTAACAAGGATGTGAAAATAGTAGAGAGAGGTTACGGTCAGGAAGGAAGGAAATTATCAGGGGGAAAGCGCCAAGCCATTACGACTATATAGCACTGGGAACGGGTCAGGATAAGGATTTGGGATGGGACGAGGGGGAAGGAATGGTGCCCAACCACTTGGACGGATGGAGATTGAACGCCGACCTGTAGGAAGCGAGACCGTCGCTCTACCGTCCACCCCAAGTGCTTGGGTTGGGCCTTAAAGTGAGGAAGAAGGGGGGGGGGTCACATGAAGCCTCCCTCGCTGGGTTCATGCATTCATATCAATGACTAATGCAGATTTATTATCAGAATACAGAGATAGTGCAGTAAAGAGGTGTAGGAATGCTAGCATGAAATGGCTACTCAACTTCAACCCAGACAAATGTAAGGTAATATGAATTGAGGAAGGAGCAAGACTGGTCCATTAAAGAACATGAAATGAAAGGGAAACATTTCACCGAAACCTCGAATGAGGAGCCAAAAGTTAAGGCAGACACCTAGCACTAGAGGCTCACATAAAAACAGCAACAGTAGCAATTTCACGCTGCATGCGTGAAATTGGCCAATTGAAAATTAAGTCAAATCATAAGAATAGCATTTAGAAGTCTGTGGAAGGAGCCCCTGGCAGTCAGCTTCCTTGCGTACTTTTTAAAAGCCATGGGTCAATGTCCCCTCTTTTGAGAGGGGTAAATTTGTCGGCTTCCTAGAATTTAGGATTATTGAAGGCCATGGACTTGTATCTGATTTGTGTTGCCCCAAGGTAATGCTTACCTGTTTATGGGGTTCTGGGAGTTGTTCTACTCCCTAAGTCCGGCCCGAAGCCAGGCTTGACTTGTGAGAGTTTGGTCCAACAGGCCAAGCTTGCGGGCCGCTTGGAGCAGCTCCTGTAAACAGCCCTCCACCACATCACTGCCTAATGCATTCCATCTGTTAACTACTCTGACACTGAAAAGGTTAGTCTCTGTGGCTCATCTGGGTACTCAGTTTCCACCTGTGTCCCTTTGTTATGTTCCGCCCGTGCTGAAGTTTTGTCTTTGTCCACCCTGTCAATTCCCCTGAGAATTTTGTAGGTGGTTATCATTTCTCCCCTTACTCTTCTGTCTTTCAGGAACGCGAGTTTTAGCTCCTTTAATCTTTCCTTGTAGCTCATACTTGTCAGTTCCGGGACGAGCCTGGTGGCATACCGCTGAATCTTCTCTGACTTTGTCTTGTGTTTAACTAGGTATGGACTCCAGGCTGGAGCTGCATATTCCAGGATTGGTCTTACAGAAGTGGTATACAGGGTCCTGAACGATTCCTTACACAAGTTTCTAAAGGCAGTTCTTATGCTGGCCAGTCTAGCATATGCCGCTGATGATATCCTATTAATGTGGGCCTCTGGGGACAGGTTCGGTGTGATATCAACCCCCAGATCTTTCTCTCTATTTGACTCTAAGATTTCACCTCCCAGATGGTACCTTGTGTTCAGCCTTTTGCTCCCTTCGCCTAATTTCTTTACTCTGCACTTTCCTGAGTTGAACATTAGTAGCCATTTTCTAGATCATTCCTTCAGCCTGTCCAGGTCGTCCTGTAGTCTCTGTCTATCATCATCTGTCTTGATTCTTCTCATAATTTGTGTGTGTGTGTGTGTGTGTGTGTGTGTGTGTGTGTGTGTGTGTGTGTGTGTGTGTGTGTGTGTGTGTGTGTGTGTGTTTACTATTTGTGTCTGCAGAGTCGAGCTATTAGCTCTTGGACCTCGCCTTTCTAACCAATTTATTTTATTTTATAAAATGTTAAAACATTGTATATAAACCTGAGTTACCATCAATCTTCTGATTATCAGAATGGAGAAACTGGAACTTCTTTGACAATTAGAAAAAACAATGACATTATAACTTTAATAAGAAAAGATATACTTAATAAGAATATACTTAACGATATGTTGGCTATCCATCAAGCTATAAAAGTAGAGCAATCACCGAAAACCAAGTTCTTAACCCATTAAGCTGTGAACAACTACAAATGTAGAGGAGTCATTAGAACACAACAAAAACAAATAAAGAACTCGATCCCCGCAAACACATCTGGATATGACCACACAGGAATCAGAAACCTGTACACCAGTTGATTGACAGCTGAGAGGCAGGACCAAAGAGCCAAGGTTCAACCCCCGCAAGCACAAGTAGGTGAGCACACACACCCACCCACCCACCCACCCACACACACACACACCCACACACACACACACACCCACACCCACACACACACCCACACCCACACACCCACACCCACACACACACACACACACCCACACCCACACACACACACACACACACACACACCCACACCCACACACCCACACCCACACCCACACACACACACACACCCACACCCACACACACACACACACACACACACACACACACACCCACACCCACACACCCACACCCACACACACACACACACCCACACACACATACACACACACACGTGGTGCCGAATGCTAGAGTTTCATCCGGCTAGTGTAGTGTGGTCCAGCATCATATCCTTGCTCAGTCTCTGACGTCTGCCTCCCCCCTTCCCCCCTCCCCCATACCAGACCCCCCCCCCCTCCCCATATCCCCTCTCCCCTAACCAGCTTTATCAAACGAGCGCCGCACTGCCGTTATCACTAGCTGAGTAATATTACCTTCCCTCGACCCCCGCCCCCTGGAGAGCCCCCCCCCCCCCAGGTGGTGGCAGTAGGGGGGGAGAGGGGGGACGAACCCGAGATGAGAAGCACCACGTGGCTTTTGTTTACCTCATCAGTCACGTGACCTACTCCTGCAACCTGTTGCCACATTTGTAATTTCCTTTCATGTTATTTTCTATCGTGGGATACTTGGAGCACACACACCTGAGCGCTACACCTGCTGACTAATTCGCCTCACAACTCGGCCACTTTCGCCATGGCCGTCGCGCACGGAAGCGCCTGAGAACTGTGCCTTAGATGAAGGGGCGTTAAGGGTGGTTCTTGCCAGTGGACAATTAGCAAGAGAATCATCAATAAATAGAGCGAGGTGCGCGGCGGCGGCATCTTTGATAGCTCAGGTAATGCCAGGCAAGGCAGGTACGTCCCTCTTGCCCGCACCACCACCACCGTCCGGTTACGCTCTGTTTCACACGCTTTCGCTCACCCCCCCCCCCCTCTCCCAGCCTGCAGATTTCCTCCCTTCCCTTCCCTCCCTTCCCTTCCCTTCAGCCCTCCGCGCTGAACATTGACATGAACATTCACATGAACATTGCTAACGCCAACACACTTCTAACGAGACAAGAGTGTGTGTGCATGTGAGGAAGAAACACAGACGAGGAAGAAACATAGAAAGGGGGGGGAAGGTGGGGCAGCAAAGGGAGGGGGGGGGGTGAAGTTAATTGTAAGTGACTCCTTGTCCTCCTTGACTGCCCTCAGCTCCCCGAGGCATAACTGTGACGTGCTTGTGTCTCAAGCTAGACACAGATCATGAAGTAATCAATGATGGAGTCAGAGTTGGTCTCCTGTGGAATCCTTCCCATATTGGTCTCTGAATGCATGAACTGAATGATACCTGGTTGATGGGTATGAGTTTCTTTCACCCTATGCCCCTGGTACCTAGCAGTAAAATAGGTACCTGGGTGTTAGTCAGCTGTCCTGGGGGTGGAGGCCTGGTCGAGGACCGGGCCGCGGGGACACTAAAGCCCAGAAATCATCTCAAGATAACCTCAAGATAGCCATTAGGTTGTATGCTGACGTCATATACTTCTAACGTGAACAGCATGATTGATTCTCAAGCAGACAACAAGATCCTTGTTGTCTTTACTATTTGACTCTTTTATAATATATATATACTGTATATATTTTACTATTTGTACTATATGTATATACATGTGTGTTCAAACCTTGTGTACAGGTACTTATCGTGTGGTAGAGGGAGGTACTCCCACTGATAGGTACTCCCACTCAACTACTTCAGCTTCTGCTAAGAGGAGTCAGCCACAGCCCCGCTCCTGTGCCAGGTAAGTCCACTACGGGCTCACCATAGCCCGTGCTACTTGCCCCGCTCCTGTGCCAGTAAGTCCACTACGGGCTCACCATAGCCCGTGCTACTTGCCCCGCTCCTGTGCCAGGTAAGTCCACTACGGGCTCACCATAGCCCGTGCTACTTGCCCCGCTCCTGTGCCAGGTAAGTCCACTACGGGCTCTCCATAGCCCGTGCTACTTGCCCCGCTCCTGTGCCAGGTAAGTCCACTACGGGCTCACCATAGCCCGTGCTACTTGCCCCGCTCCTGTGCCAGGTAAGTCCACTACGGGCTCACCATAGCCCGTGCTACTTGCCCCGCTCCTGTGCCAGGTAAGTCCACTACGGGCTCACCATAGCCCTGTGCTACTTGCCCCGCTCCTGTGCCAGGTAAGTCCACTACGGGCTCACCATAGCCCTGTGCTACTTGCCCCGCTCCTGTGCCAGGTAAGTCCACTACGGGCTCACCATAGCCCGTGCTACTTGCCCCGCTCCTGTGCCAGGTAAGTCCACTACGGGCTCACCAGAGCCCGTGCTATTCGGAAAGTTTTGTTCACAGCAGTTGAATCTTAACAACAACAGGAGTGAGCAGTCGTCTGTTCCTGTACCCACCAGCGTCACCTTGCTTACATTGAATGTTGTTCCGAGTGTCAATGTTCCGGCAGATGTCTTGGACCACACCTGCTTGACCAAGAAGACTGTTGGACGCTACTGATCGCAGCCTGATATATGAACCACAGCCCGGTTGATCATGTACCTTTTAAAGGTACTGATCAAGTTTTCTGTTGAACACCGAAAGAGATCCGCTAGTCATGCCCTCTCACGTGTAGACGGTCCCTGATGTTTATATAAAATACCTGAACTGAGCTCAGTCGATTAAGGCAGTGTCTGGGATGCTCCCGGGCGCAGGTTCGAATCCTCGTCACGGCCCTTGTGGATTTGTTCATTTGATGCATCACGTTAGTGTGATCTCTGTGTAATGAGTTATAAAATACCTGCTTGATGGGGTTCTGGGAGATCTTCTATGCCCCAAGCCCGGCCCGAGGCCAGGCTAGACTTGTGAGAGCTTGATACAACAGGCTGTTACTTGGAGCGGCCCGCAGGCCCACATACCCACCACAGCCCGGTTGGTCCGGCACTTTATCCTGGGCCTGGATTCATGAACTCGTCCATTTTCGATCCCCGTACATCTTATCTCATCACGGCCGTTGGTTACAACAATAACAACCCCGGAGTGTGAACTTTCCATGCTCGTAAAGTGTTTAATAAGTGTAAACAAAGCCGCCTTAAATGAGGAACGATGTAGAGGTTTGTCAAATGGTTGTGTAGGGTCCAAACACCGCAGCCACGACAATCTGGCTGACCACCCCTCCACTACCAGGGATCCTTAAATCAGACAAAAATAAAATACTTTTAACCCCAACCAATCCTCGCAACTGTATAATCAACCCATTAATGGCACAGCCACTAACACCTCCACTGTAACCCCCAGCACAACGATAGCTGCTGACGTCACCAGCTCCACCACCGTCATCCAAGGTCACTTGGTCCCGTTGCAAGCATTAAGGAACCTTGGAAGGAAATAGAGACCACCAAGACAACACATCCACACCCGTGATATTTACCCAGCCCTCTCAGCCCAGCTCAAACACTGGCTCTCGCCAGCCCCACCACTACTTACCAATCACTGAATGAAATATCATTCCTGCACGGTTCCGGACGGTGAGTAATAGTGCAGAATCTGGCGCGCAGAAACTAGTTAGCAACGAGAGGAGTGGTAGGACAGGGAGGGTCTAGAAGGAGAGGAGGGGGACCAGAAGGGGAGGATAAGGGCAGGGAGAACGAGAGCAAGGAAGGATAAGGAGAGACAGGGAGGGTCTAGAAGGAGAGGAGGGGGGCCAGATGGGGAGGATAAGGACAGGGAGAATGAGAGCAAGGAAGGATAAGGAGACAGGGAGGGAGGGGGGGGTGGGAGAACCCTTGGCAAGCTATAGCAGTGAGGTGAGAATCAACGAACTCCGCTGGGGAATCCCCCCGAATGGACAACAACTCTCTCAGCCAAGGTTTGTTTACATTGCTGCCAGGATACACGTGGGGTCCCAGCCAGCTGGGGCCCAGGGGTAGGGGGCCGCCGAGGGAGGGTAATCAGCTGATCCAGGTGCACGGGGGCAACAGGTGAGGAGGGCATGCCCACTAGTAACCTAACACCGGCGCGCGACTGGACTTGAGCCTCAAGAACGCAAGGAAACACTTCAATGTAAGAAAATCAAATGGAATGAATCTGAGAGGGAAGATATAGATTAACTCCATTCATAGTTGAAGAACATTTACATAGTTAAATCAAACAAGTCAAGTAGAAGAATCAAATGATAAAGCAGAGAACAGGAGCTGAAGTTCGGCCTCGTGTAAGCGTTCTAGGCAAGTTACCGCACCCATAAACTTATTTTCTACGCCAGAAGAGGTCATACATTTATACAATGCTGGCCATACATTTTCTTCTATCCTGCATGGACTGAGAGATCTGTGCTCTTTCATACAGTGTAGTGGGTTAATGAGCACGCAACCATAGGTGAGTGAAGAGCTTTCACAATCCTAACCTACACACACACACACACACACACACACACACACACACACACCTACCTTTGCCATCAATCGCAAACAGACAGAACTTGAGATCCGTTGCAGTAACCGTTGCTAAGACCACTCTCCCTCCCTCCCTCCCTCTCACTCACTCTACTAGGCATTCTGCTTTTTATATTACACCCAAAAGAAAAACTAGAGTGCAAGCCTTGTCTGAGGTAACCAAACTCATGGTCACAGTATAGTATGCATGTGTAGAGAAATGTTGCAGTCTCAATATCCCAGTTGCAGAGGTGGTGGCTTAAAGCAGAGCTAAGGAAGTAGCGGCTAAAGTTGACGTAAGGAATCTCTCTAAGTTGTGCTCAAACTTGGGGGAAACTTCGTACCAGGCCGGAGCCGTAGTGTAAGCGCGCACAAGTTCCCGCCAAAACTTCCAGCTGTGTGAAGGGGGTGTGGACGGGGTTAATGGCTCACAGTGAGCGAAATACTCAATGATGGAGGAATTTTCCTCTTGATGCCACGAGAACAACTCCTCTACCCGAAGACCACTCACCATACTGCGTCACTGTTGCTGCTTTGTGGTGACGGGTGATAGTGACGAAGGTGGTGATAACAAGGGTGACGATGATAGGCTTGTGAGGGTGACGTGGTGGTCAGAGCGAGGTGCTGCTGGGTCACGTGCCCATAGAAAGATTCACCTCCACACCTCACATTGAAGCCCCGCTCCTGTGCCAGGGAAGTCCACTACGGGCTCACCATAGCCCGTGCTACTTGCCCCGCTCCTGTGCCAGGGAAGTCCACTACGGGCTCACCATAGCCCGTGCTACTTGCCCCGCTCCTGTGCCAGGGAAGTCCACTACGGGCTCACCATAGCCCGTGCTACTTGCCCCGCTCCTGTGCCAGGTAAGTCCACTACGGGCTCACCATAGCCCGTGCTACTTGCCCCGCTCCTGTGCCAGGGAAGTCCACTACGGGCTCACCATAGCCCGTGCTACTTGCCCCGCTCCTGTGCCAGGTTAAGTCCACTACGGGCTCACCATAGCCCGTGCTACTTGCCCCGCTCCTGTGCCAGGGAAGTCCACTACGGGCTCACCATAGCCCGTGCTACTTCCAACTTTTATTTCGAGTAGCTGAATCAAAAAAACAACCACCACCACCACCTCACACTGCCATCACCAGGTCCAATACCCAGACCTATCCTGTTGCAGAGATACGCGCCCTCCTCTTGCTCTCACTACACATCACCAGGCAGGCACATACCTGCACCATACCTGGATAGTGTTTCCAGAGTTCTTCCACTCCCCGAGCCCAGCCTGGGGGGGGGGGGGGGAATAGCCCAGCCTGGGGGGGGGGAATAGCCCAGCCTGGGGGGGGGGGGAATAGCCCAGCCTGGGGGGGGGGAATAGCCCAGCCTGGGGGGGGGGGGGAATACTCAACACTTGCACGCACGTGTGTATAGTTGTCTACTTCAATAATATAAGTTTTTTTGGTAGGACTTATAGCAATCATTTGGCGCCCAAAATGTTAATGATCTTCAAGAGCGGCATCATCCAAGAGTACCATCATCAAGAGCGGCATCAACAAGAACAAGCAAAACACATCACCACCACAGTCTCAAGTATCAACCTATACGTAAATACTTCAACTCAAGAACCATTCCACATACACACACACACACACACTGACTCAAGTCACACTTGAAAAACAGGAGTGTGAGACTTAAAAGACATTTCCAGACTCCTCCAAGCATCTCTTGAGTTTTTATAACGCAGTCGACACCAACGTAAAAATTGCCATGGTTTCGTGAATTTCAAACCACCACATTAGTGACGCTTTCTGGGACTACCGAGGACTAACCTCAACAGTTTGGTTGTCCTCTCCACGCTTCAGATGAGGGTACACCACCTTGGGTATACTCCTAAAGCATCTTTTACCACCAGGAAGAGCTCTAAAGCCCACATCTCCACATGAAAGTTTACAACGGTGTACATTCCGTGCTCTCCCCCCCACCCGGTCTGACGTAAACAAAGCGCTAGCCTCCACCCACCCTAAGTCTACTACGGGCTCACCATAGCCCGCGCTACTTGGAACTTTGCTCTAGGTAGCGAATCTCAAACAACAACATCCACCCACCCCCGCTAACACAAGTCCCTCCGCCCCAAAACGCTAAACCTTCTGGGGGCTCACCATAGCCCGTGCTACTTGGAACTTTTTGTTCCAGGTAGCAAATCTTCAACAACAACAGCAGCAGATACACCTTCACATTTCCGCTCAAAACATCATACCACCACAACACCATCCATCAACATGATCGTCTCTCACAGGGAAATAATTTACAGTAAACTTGTGTAAACTACAGAGGTACATAACATTCATTTAAGAATATTTTCACTTTCAGAACGCGAGGTTAAGCACTTTTTATACCACAATTCTTACCTAGGCTGGTAAGCAGAGTTTCTTTCACCCTGATGCCCTTGTTACCTAGCAGTAAATAGGTACCTGGGAGTCAGTCAGCTGTCACGGGCTGCTTCCTGGGGGTGGAGGCCTGGTCGAGGACCGGGCCGCGGGGACACTAAAAGCCCCGATATCATCTCAAGATAACCTCAAGAAGATAGACTGTACCACAATTCTAGGCAAGTTTGAAGCAAAATCTAAGCTCGGCTGTACACAATTTTTGGGTTATCTTGAGGTTATCTTCAGATGATTTCGGGGCTTTAGTGTCCCCGCGGCCCGGTCCTCGACCATGCCTCCACCCCCAGGAAGCAGCCCGTGACAGCTGACTGACTCCCAGGTACCTATTTTACTGCTAGGTAACAGGGGCATAGGGTGAAAGAAACTCTGCCCATTGTTTCTCACCGGCGCCTGGGATCGACCCCAGGACCACAGGATCACAAGTCCAGTGTGCTGTCCGCTCGGCCGACCAGCTCCCTTTCGTACGGGTTCGTACATTTCTGATTAGGCAAAACAACAATATAAGAACATAAGAACAAAGGTAACTGCAGAAGGCCTATTGGCTCATACGAGGCAGCTCCTATCTATAACCACCCAATCCCACTCATATACATGTCCAACCCGCGCTTGAAACAATCGAGGGACCCCACCTCCACCACGTCACGCGGCAATTGGTACATTTTTGGGTACAGTACAGTGACAAATAACGAACATGGATGCAATGTTGACGTTACAACAGTCTTGCAAGCGCCCGTTTCACGCACGGTTGAGCATGTTGCTGCTCGCCTCACCGTTACCTTGAGGTGCTTCCGGGGCTCAGTGTCCCCGCGGCCCGGTCGTCGACCAGGCCTCCTGACCAGGCCACCGTTGCCTAATTTTCAACACAACGGCTTCAGCAGTCACAAAACGAGTAATAATGCAGGAGCCCCATTGGTGGACGACAACGGCCGTAACCAACCGCCTGAGGGCAGGGTGATGGACAGATAACACCCCAGACGAAAGGTGATGGACAGATAACACCCCAGACCAAAGGTGATGGACAGATAACACCCCAGACCAAAGGTGATGGTCAGATAACACCCCAGACCAAAGGTGAATGACAAATAACACCCCAGACCAAAGGTGATGGCCAGAGAACACCCCAGACCAAAGGTCCAGACCAAAGGTGATGGTCAGATAACACCCCAGACCAAAGGTGATGGTCAGATAACACCCCAGACCAAAGGTGATGGTCAGATAACACCCCAGACCAAAGGTGATGGTCAGATAACACCCCAGACCAAAGGTGATGGTCAGAGAACACCCCAGACCAAAGGTGATGGCCAGAGAACACCCCAGACCAAAGGTGATGGCTATACCAGTGCTGGGTGTTGGCTACACCAGTCCCTTAGTGCTGGTGTTGGCTACACCAGCCCCTTAGTGCTGGGTGTTGGCTACACCAGCCCCTTAGTGCTGGGTGTTGGCTACACTAGCCCCTTAGTGCTGGGTGTTGGCTACACCAGTCCCTTAGTGCTGGGTGTTGGCTACACCAGCCCTTAGTCCTGGGTGTTGGCTACACCAGTCCCTTAGTGCTGGTGTTGGCTACACCAGCCCCTTAGTGCTGGGTGTTGGCTACACCAGTCCCTTAGTGCTGGGTGTTGGCTACACCAGTCCCTTAGTGCTGGGTGTTGGCTACACCAGCCCCTTAGTGCTGGGTGTTGGCTACACCAGCCCCTTAGTGCTGGGTGTTGGCTACACCAGTCCCTTAGTGCTGGGTGTTGGCTACACCAGTCCCTTAGTCCTGGGTGTTGGCTACACCAGTCCCTTAGTGCTGGGTGTTGGCTACACCAGTCCCTTAGTGCTGGATGTTGGCTACACCAGTCCCTTAGTGCTGGGTGTTGGCTACACCAGCCCCTTAGTGCTGGGTGTTGGCTACACCACTCCCTTAGTGCTGGGTGTTGGCTACACCAGCCCCTTAGTGCTGGGTGTTGGCTACACCAGCCCCTTAGTGCTGGGTGTTGGCTACACCAGCCCCTTAGTGCTGGGTGTTGGCTACACCAGCCCCTTAGTGCTGGGTGTTGGCTACACCACTCCCTTAGTGCTGGGTGTTGGCTACACCAGTCCCTTAGTGCTGGGTGTTGGCTACACCAGCCCCGCACACCGTCACCTGGAACATCTATCAGTCTACTCTCATCAACTATCGCATATCATCTTTAAACACTAGCTCAAAATGAACGCCTGTTTCATCATGCAATACAACGTGCCTCAAATAATCACTAATTGCAATTATTGTGAATACACCCCCCCCCATCTCCATCTCTCTCTCTCTCTCTCTCTCTCTCTCTCTCTCTCTCTCTCTCTCTCTCTCTCTCTCTCCATCTCTCTCTCTCTCTCTCTCTCTCTCTCTCCATCTCTCTCTCTCTCTCTCTCTCTCTCCATCTCTCTCTCTCTCTCCATCTCTCTCTCTCTCTCCATCTCTCTCTCTCTCTCCATCTCTCTCTCTCTCTCTCTCTCTCTCTCTCTCTCTCTCTCTCTCTCTCTCTCTCTCTCTCTCCATCTCTCTCTCTCTCTCCATCTCTCTCTCTCTCTCTCTCTCTCTCTCTCTCTCTCTCACACACATTTAAATTACAATTCTCAGCTGAATTGATTACAATTCTCAGTCTGCTATAATTACAATTATAGCAGACTTTGATTGGGTCATGACCAAACAAGAGGAAAATACACGATAATTTAAACAAAATTTAAATAGTAATGGGTTCGTATTTGGGCGAGACCCGATGATGTGGGCTGGAGCAAGTTTCCTTATTCGTGCAGGACACCCAGTAGCACCTCGGGCAGCCTGGGGCAGCCTCGGGCAGCCTGGGGCAGCCTGGGGCAGCCTCGGGCAGCCTGGGGCAGCCTCGGGCAGCCTGGGGCAGCCTCGGGCAGCCTGGGGCAGCCTAGGGCAGCCTGGGGCAGCCTGGGGCAGCCTGGGGCAGCCTGGGGCAGCCTGGGGCAGCCTGGGGCAGCCTGGGGCAGCCTGGGGCATCCTCGGGCAGCCTCGGGGCAGGAGGAGGAGGAGGAGGAGGAGGAGGAGGAAGGGCAGTGACGGAAGGACAACAGATAAGAGAATAGGAAGGAAGGAAGGAAGGAAATTATCAGGGGCAAGCACCAAGCCATTACGACTATATAGCACTTGGAAGGGGTCAGGATAAGGATTTGGGATGGGACGGGGGGGTTAGGGGAAGGAATGGTCCCCAACCACTTGGACACTCGGGGATTGAACGCCGACCTGCTTGAAGCGAGACCGTCGCTCTACCGTCCAGCCCAAGTGGTTGGATAAGAGAATAGGAAAGGGCAGTAAATCATGTCTCGTGCATTTAAAGATCAGACCTGGCAGCCTGGGGTCAGATTCACGAAACTGTTACGCAAGTACTTACGAACGTGTACATCTTTCCTCAATCTTTGACACCTTTGGTTACATTTATTAAACAGTTTACAAGCGTTAAAACTTGCCAATCAACTGTTGTTATTGTTATAAACAGCCTCCTGGTGCTTCGGAGCTCATTAACTGTTTAATAATTGTAAACAAAGCCGCCAAAGATGGAGAAAAGATGTACAAGTTCGTAAGTGCTTCGTGAATCTGGCCCCTGGGTGTCCCTACCGAGCCTGAACTGAGCGTCAAGGAACCTATGCTCCATAAGTAGAAAAAGTGACACAAAGAGTCACAGACAATAATAGAGGGAGGCTGTGTAGCAATATTATGTAATACTCCGTTCACACAGTATCACTATGGCATTCCCCAACACTTGCCCTCCTTACACTACATATTACTTTACCCCTTTCCATATTAAACACCATATGGAGCCGGTCGGCCGAGCGGACAGCACGCTGGACTTGTGATCCTGTGGTCCCGGGTTCGATCCCAGGCGCCGGCGAGAAACAATGAGCGGAGTTTCTTTCACCCTATGCCCCTCTTACCTAGCAGTAAAATAGTTACCTGGGTGTTAGTCAGCTGTCCCGGGCTGCTTCCTGGGGGTGGAGGCCTAGTCGAGGACCGGGCCGCGGGAACACTAAAAAGCCCCGAAATCATCTCAAGATAACCTCAAGAAGATATTACCCCCGCAAGATGGATAAATGCCCCCTCTCACACAACACGCACATTACTCCGCCTCGTTCATTTACACAACATAATATTACTCCCCTCCTCCCCTTTCTCCTTTAATACTCAGGATTAAGCTGTTTCGTCCCCTCTACATAAAATATTACCGCACTGATACACCTGCAACCCTAAAACACTCCAGACCCAACGATCAACGTGTCAACACAGCTGGTCCCCATAAACAACAACACGTGTCAACACAGCTGGTCCCCATAAACAACAACACGTGTCAACACAGCTGGTCCCCATAAACAACAAGTGTCAACACAGCTGGTCCCCATAAACAACAACACGTGTCAACACAGCTGGTCCCCATAAACAACAAGTGTCAACACAGCTGGTCCTCATAAACAACAACACGTGTCAACACAGCTGGTCCCCACAAACAACAAGTGTCAACACAGCTGGTCCTCATAAACAACAACACGTGTCAACACAGCTGGTCCCCACAAACAACAAGTGTCAACACAGCTGGTCCTCATAAACAATAACACGTGTCAACACAGCTGGTCCCATAAACAACAAGTGTCAACACAGCTGGTCCTCATAAACAACAAGTGTCAACACAGCTGGTCCCATAAACAACAAGTGTCAACACAGCTGGTCCTCATAAACAACAAGTGTCAACACAGCTGGTACCCATAAACAACACGTGTCAACACAGCTGGTCCTCATAAACAACAAGTGTCAACACAGCTGGTCCTCATAAACAACAAGTGTCAACACAGCTGGTCCTCATAAACAACAAGTGTCAACACAGCTGGTCCCATAAACAACAACACGTGTCAACACAGCTGGTCCCATAAACAACAACACGTGTCAACACAGCTGGTCCCATAAACAACAACAAACATGTCAACACAGCTGGTCCCATAAACAACAACACGTGTCAACACAGCTGGTCCCATAAACAACAACACGTGTCAACACAGCTGGTCCCATAAACAACAACAAACATGTCAACACAGCTGGTCCCATAAACAACAACACGTGTCAACACAGCTGGTCCCATAAACAACAACAAACATGTCAACACAGCTGGTCCCATAAACAACAACACGTGTCAACACAGCTGGTCCCATAAACAACAACAAACATGTCAACACAGCTGGTCCCATAAACAACAACACGTGTCAACACAGCTGGTCCCATAAACAACAACAAACATGTCAACACAGCTGTTACATTAGTGTTGATATTCACCCCAGCCAGGGCTCGAATTGGCCTGGTATTATGGAGAATTAACAGGTTTAAATTTGCCATTCAAATTTATATGGACAGCTCTATAACTCAACAATGGAGGGGGGAGGATTATTGCTACTATAGTGATGCTACCGGTACTCCCAGAGCGCTAGTGCTCCCATGGTAGGCACCCCAGTACTGCCGCTCCCACGGTGATGGGGAGAAGGGTAATGGAAGGGAGAGGTGGTGGGAGAGAGGTGAGGGAAGGGGTGAGGAGAGAGCACTCCCAACACACATGGACCACCCCCGCCTGAATATTCAAGAAGCCGAGCGAGAGTGGGAGCCTTGCATTAAACAGACATCACCTGCAGTCCACCACAGACTGGCCTTAAAGCAGACGCTCCACACTCCCCGCTCACTTTATGCAACTTTAAAGCTTAGAGTTACCACCTGAGTAGCACCAGAGGGGGGGGGGTGAGAGGGGAGAGGGGGCGCCTCTCCCCAGATGGGCCCAAGAGGCCGGCCGGCCGCCACCCCCGCCCATAGGGGACGCGTCTACACCCCGCCTGTGTCAAGGGCATCGCACTATCTTTAACAAGGTCGCGTGTACCATGACGCTCCCAGAGGGTAAACATTATGTAAGCCTTCTCACCTTCCACTAATCTGTCAACTCCAGAAATACTCCTCTCTCATCCCAGTTACATAATCCCTTCAAACACATCTCTCGCGCGCGCGTGCTTGCTTGCTTGCTTGCTAGCTTCTGACCCCAGGAACGTATTTGTGCCTGCTAAATGACGCTTCAGTTCCTGGGCCCCCGCCTTTGCAGCCACTGGGAGTTTAACGTAATGACCGACCTAAATGTGTATGTTTATACTTCTTTGTCTCTCTCTTATATCCTGCATCTATTTATGTCCTCCTTTTTCATCGTGTATATTACCCTACTGTATGTATTATATACCCCTTAATCATGTCTCCCTCCCTTTCCCCTTCCTTTATTTGTTTCTACATGGAAAAGTAAGGCAAGCTCCCACTGTCCCATATTCGACACGTTCAGTTTTTTGTGGCAGTAAAGCAAAACAAAATAATAATAGAAATGGCCGATTACTTTAAAAACTCTAAATTTTGCTACAGACTTAGACTTTGTGTTAAAATAACGAAAACAGGCAAAAATAGTCCTTTTGAGAGGGGGGCGGAGAGGAGGGCGTAACCCTTTGATCATGCCACCGTGAGTGGAATGATGTTCATCTTATACACAGTCTGCTGCTGCTGCTGCTGCTTGCTTGATACCTGCTTGACGGGGTTCTGGGAGTTCTTCTACTCCCCAAGCCCGGCCCGAGGCCAGGCTTGACTTGTGAGAGTTTGGTCCACCAGGCTGTTGCGGGCCGCTCCTAGCAGCAGTCTTTCACACCTTGCTCTATTTACGTAGCATCCTCTCTCCTCTTCCACTCCACTCTTATCTTTCTCCTCTCCACCAGCACGGGGACACAACACGACCAGGGGAGACTCTTGACAGTACACCTGGAGTATACCTGGAGAGGGTTCTGAGAGTCCGGAGTCCGGACCAACCGGGCTGTGGTGGGTATGTGGGCCTGCGGGCCGCTCCAAGCAACAGCCTGGTGGACCAAACTCTCACAAGTCAAGCCTGGCCTCGGGGAGGGGCTTGGGGAAGTAGAAGAATTCCCAGAACCCCATCAACCAGTTATCAAGCAGGCAAGCAGTCCTCCTACTCCCCTGCCCATCGGCGTAGGCAACATTAACACCAGACCCTGACACTCCAAGTTGGCGGTACTGCTGTCGGACCTAACTTGCCACAACTTGAGACGGTGTCATTACCACTACACGAGTACCTTCCACCTTCCCTCACCACGACTGTAACCACAACAACAATTGCCAGCGTGGTACACGTCCTGCTTCTTTCACCCGGTAATGATGGTGTTTTGGAACTGCTGTCACTCGAGCGGAACTTGCACACACCTGCACGCATGCGTGGACACTTGTGGCTAGCGTGTGATTGGTCACGGTCATAACTGCTCGCTCAAATGGGGAGAGGTCACAGATGTTGCTCGGTCAAATGGGGTGAGGTCACAGATGTGGCTCGGTCAAATGGGGTGAGGTCACAGATGTGGCTCGGTCAAATGGGGTCAGGTCACAGATGTTGCTCGGTCAAATGGGGAGAAGTCACAGATGTTGCTCGCTCAAATGGGGTGAGGTCACAGATGTTGCTCGGTCAAATGGGGAGAGGTCACAGATGTGGCTCGGTCAAATGGGGTGAGGTCACAGATGTGGCTCGGTCAAATGGGGTGAGGTCACAGATGTGGCTCGGTCAAATGGGGTCAGGTCACAGATGTTGCTCGGTCAAATGGGGAGAAGTCACAGATGTTGCTCGCTCAAATGGGGTGAGGTCACAGATGTTGCTCGGTCAAATGGGGAGAGGTCACAGATGTGGCTCGGTCAAATGGGGTGAGGTCACAGATGTTGCTCGCTCAAATGGGGTGAGGTCACACATGTGGCTCGGTCAAATGGGGTGAGGTCACAGATGTGGCTCGGTCAAATGGGGTGAGGTCACAGATGTTGCTCGGTCAAATGGGGTGAGGTCACAGATGTGGCTCGGTCAAATGGGGTGAGGTCACAGATGTGGCTCGGTCAAATGGGGAGAGGTCACAGATGTTGACCTGAATGTGCAGAGGAGGAATCCACTTGAGAACAAACCTCCCCAGTAGTCCTTGGAGCTCGAGGCTTCACGTGTGCATATTTAATGACGAGGTGATGGCTCCTCCCTCACCCACCCACGCCCATACACGCCCATGGCGGCACATTCTCACAGATTGATGAAGATTAAGCCGCCCAAAAGATGGCACGGGCATGAATAGCCCGTAAGTGGAGACCCTTTTGAGCCATTACCAGTATCAATAGATGATACTGGAGAGAGCCACGTGCTCCAAGACAACTTTGAACTACTTCCCATCACATACTCAAGATGGCTTTAGACGCCCGCGGGAGAAAGTAACAGCACGTAGCCGTCCCACACACACACACACACACACACACACACACACATACACACACACACACACACACACACACACACACACACACACACCCTTGTGGTGAAGGCTGACTCCATACACAGTTTCTAATGTAGATATGATAGAGCCCAAGAGGCTCAGGAACCTGTACACCAGTTGATTGACGGGTAAGAGGCGGGACCAAAGAGCCAGAGCTCAACCCCCGCAAACACAACTAGGTGAGTACACACACAAAGCAGCAGTGGGAGCAAGAGAAGCAGCATCAACAGCAGCAAAACTATACCAACAGAGCAAGAACAACGATAATGGCAACAACAACAACATGATCAACACACAACATGATCAACACACAACATGATCAACAACAACACGATCAACAACAACAGGATCACCATCAACACAAGCAACAACAACAGGATCACCATCAACACAAGCAACAACAACACGAACATGACAAAGTTGACGCCCTTGCCAAGGCTGCAGTACATAAAGACAGTATTGAACGGAATCTTGAGTTATCACATAGGTCCCTTAAAAGTGTCATTAGACCAGAACTCCTGGAGATGGACTGGAAGACAGTAGAACATTGCAAACTGGAACTAGCAGGTCCATACCCTGGAAACACAAACCGGAACTGTCCCTATTTTCCGCTTGTTACAACTTGTAATAAAGCTGTTACGTCTTGGCTTAACGTGTTTATGACGTATTAGAACGTTGTTACAACTTGCTCTATTGGTTTTTATAACTGGTTAGGAGGTGTTCAAACTTGTTCGAACGTTGTACCAACGTAGTAGTTTCGGTGTGTGTTTGGCGAATTGTTCATCACAATGAAATGTGTCAAGTAAAACATGTGTATGGGGCAAGTAACAAAGTCAGTAGACTAACAGATGTTGTCACAGCTCGTATAAGACTTGGCTACAAGTATCTCTGGCAGTTGGGCTTGTATAGGGATCTGGATGAAGTAAAGTGTGTGGTCAAAGACAGGGACACACACTCGAACACTATATCTTGGATTGTAATAAAATTGAGCCATTTAGGGATAAATCTAAACTTACGTTGTATGATATGACAACCTATCTTATTACTAAGGATAAAATACCTGAAATCCTTGCACTGTATCCACATGTCGCTCCCAGTAGATAAACGACATATGAGATTAAGAAACAAGTAGTGCATTGTGAAGACTAATAATAAACAGCAGCTCCCCTACGACTCTGTAATATCTCCATTGGTCAAACAATTATGTATTAGCGATAAGACCTACCATGTATAATGACTTACTATTAATATATATAACTCTTGAAATTTAACATTCCCTGTAACTAGCTGACATTATAACTAAGGTGTGGAAGGATAGATGAAATAGTTTATGTAATTATCCAAGTTGAGGTCTGATAAAGACCTTTTGTGCCCTCTGTAAACCTTTTTGCGCTACCGCTCACAGGATGAGTATGGGGTGCACAATAAACTAGCCGCCTCCCGCGGCAACAATCAAAATAAAAAATCAACAACAACAGGGCCAACAACAACAGGACCAGAACAACAACAGTACCAACAACAACAACAGGGCCAACAACAACAGGACCAACAACAACAGGACCAACAACAACAGGACCAACAACAACAGGACCAACAACAACAACAGGACCAACAACAACAGGACCAACAACAACAGGACCAACAGCAGCAGCCTTCCCAACAGAAGTGACTTAGATACACCTACCCTCCACGACCAGCCAACGTGCGTTGTATAACAATTACTCTCACCAGTGAACTCAGTCCCCTCCCTCCCCCTCTCTCCCCCCCTCCCTCTCCCCCCCCCTCCATCATCTCAACCCCTCCCTCTCCCCCCCCCTCCATCATCTCAACCCCTCCCTCTCCTCCTTCCCTACTTTACCAACTGCATCTTTCACCCGCTGCAACACAACACAGTTTCACTTGTCCTCGCTCTTTCCACAATGGTTCGGAGTTCAGCTTGAATGATCACTTTTGATGTGAATGAGTGAGTGAAGGAGGGAGGGGGGGAGGGGGCGAGGGAGTGCGTTAGCGTGGGAGTAAGAGGGAGCAAGTGACAGTGAAAATGACAGTAACAGGGAGAAGGGAAGGGAAGGGAAGGGAAGGGAAGGGAGGGAGGGACGAAGGGAGGGGAAGGGAAGGAAGGGAGAGGAGAGGGGGAGGGAGAGGAGAGGGGGAGAGATAGGAAGCGGGGAGAGGGGAAGAGATAGGAAGCGGGGAGAGAGAGAGAGCGAGAAAGAGAACAAGAGAGAGAGGGGGGAGAGAGTGGGGGAGATAGGAGAGAAAAAAGAAAAAAAGAAAAGATAGAGAAAAGAGAGTGCGTGCGTGCGTGCGTGCGTGTGTGTGTGTGTGTGTGTGTGTGTGTGTGTGTGTGTGTGTGTGTGTGTGTGTGTGTGTGTGTGTGAGAGAGATTTTCGACGTGTGAGAGGAGAGCCACAGTCACGACCAAGCCCAAGTTTATTACATTTACACTCACCAGGAGTGTGTGCAGGGGGGGGAGCAGGAGGGGGGGGGGACAGGAGGGGGGAGGGGGGAGGGGGAAGCAGGAGGGAGGAGGAGGGGGGAGGGGGAAGCAGGAGGGAAGCAGGGAGTGTGGCAGGTAAGAAAGAGAAGGGAAGGGAAGGGTGTGGTCGAGTACTTCTGAATGGTAACGATAACTCATCTATTCATCTATCTGCATTCACCATATTGTGCCTGCAGGATCGAGCATTAGCTCTTGTAACCCGCTATTACCATCCACCGGTTGTCTAATGCAATGACTGACCATAACTGCCTGACAGCTGGGTGGACAGCGCTTCGGATTAGTAGTCCTGAGGTTCCGGGTTCGATCCCCGGTGGAGGCGGAGACAAATGGGCAAAATGTTTCTTCACCCTGATGCCCCTCTTACCTAGCAGTAAATAGGTACCTGGGAGTTAGACAGCTGCTACGGGCTGCTTCCTGGGGGGAGGGGAATGTGTAGCAAAAAGGAGGCCTGGTTGAAGACCTGGGCCGCGTGAGACGCTAAGCCCCGAAATCATCTCAAGATAACCTCAAGATAACTACTATTGTAAATTATCAACGGAGTTGGCCTCTTAAAACTTGCTCCTTTAAGTTCATTCTATTTTTCTAACTACTCTTAAATTAAAACCTTAACATCTCTATGACTCAAGCTTCCATCCATGTCCTCTTGTTCTAGTAGTATTCATTATTAACAATTCCTCTTTTTTTTCGCCGTGAATTCCCCCCTAAGTATTTTATATGTCTCTATCAACTCTCCCTCTCTCGCGTCGCCAGGTTTAGTTCTCTCCGTCTCTCTTCATACCCCACGTGATGAAAAATGTGACAGTGTCAGACCACGAAGGAAGAGTTGTAACAGGAATTTCCTTAAGTACTTTCGTATTCAATAATACATCTTTAGAGTGGTGATTGAATATCTTTCATATCTACGTTCATCACTGATACATCACCCGCGTGAATAAAATAATGCAGCTTAACTCTCTTATCACCACAACAAATCCTGATGACATAATACTGATAATGTTGGTACCTTTTTTTTTTGTAACTGCTGTCCATCGATAGATAAGTTAAATCATGGATTACTCACAGATTAATGTGATTAAATATATTATTTAATATATTTAAATATATTTAATATATTTAAATATATTTAATATATTTAAATATATTTAATATATTTCTCACAGCAATCCCTTCCTCTTAGCCCTCTTTCCCTTTAGGTCGGGGACCTTGAGGTTGCCTTGAGATGATTTCGGATTTCAGCAACCCCGCGGCCCGGTCCTCATTGCTGGACTGGTCAACCAGGCTGTTGGACGCGGCTGCTCGCAGCCTGACGTATTAGTCACAGCCTGGTTGATCAGGTATCCTTTGGAAAGGGGAAGGGGGGGATGAGGGGAACCAATGACAAGCATGCCCAACGTCATGGCAGCACATATATCGTTGCCATTGCATACACCTGTTTTGCTGCTATACATACACAGTTAATAGTCGCTTAAA
Organism: Procambarus clarkii; assembly: GCF_040958095.1. NCBI lineage: Eukaryota > Metazoa > Arthropoda > Malacostraca > Decapoda > Cambaridae > Procambarus > Procambarus clarkii. The sequence continues at coordinate 17,522,980 of NC_091223.1, read as the reverse complement.
CCAGGTTATCTTGAGGTTATCTTGAGATGATTTCGGGGCTTTTCAGTGTCCCCGCGGCCCGGTCCTCGACCAGACCTCTACCCTCAGGAAGCAGCCCGTGACAGCTGACTAACTCCCAGGTACCTATTTTACTGCTAGGTAACAGGGGCATAGGGTGAAAGAAACTCTGCCCATTGTTTCTCGCCGGTTTTTTAGGGAAACTGTCAAGATTTCTTTACCATTGGAGCTCTGAGAACTTTTTTGTTAATAAAATTAGCGCCAATTTAATCACACGCTGAGTGAACTGGAGTAGAAGAACTCCCACAACCCTATCAAGCAGGTTGTTGTGGCTTGGTGTACAGCGTCCTGCAGGAGACTATCCCAAGGTAACTTATATTCCAACTCCACCCCCATCTCAACTCCACCCCCATCTCAACTCCACCCCCCCCCCCTCCCACCTAAACCCCACCCAGGACCAAATGGAAACTGGAAACGCAAATGAGTGCAAGACATTACAAGGAAATACTCACGCCCTGTACGGGTGGTCAAGACGTGGAATGCACTGATAAGAGAGATTGTGTCCCTCCTTAACCTCAAGGCCAGACAAAACAAAGTATTGGAACTGTCAGTATAGTTCAAATCCACAGACGCAAAAAGGTACACAAAGGGTAGTGTAGGCGGGGCTCCTCATCTCAGCCATAGGCAGTGATAGGTAAACACTGATAGGCAAGTCCCGAGGCATTCCTGGGTTACCCCCGCCAGTCTTGCCAGACAGGTGGGGGGGAGGGGGGAGGGGAGGGGGGAGGGGCTCTGGGAGGGAACCACAGATCCTCACTAGGATAACGGTGGCCCGCTATTATACCTTCTGACCCACATTATCCCACACACACACACACACACACACACACACACACACACACACACACACACGGAGACTGACTCCATACACAGCTTCAAGTGTAGCTATGATAAGAGCCCAGTAGGCTCAGGAACCTGTACATTAGTTGATTGACCGTTGAGAGGCGGGACCAAAGAGCCAGAGCTCAACCCCCCGCAAGCACAACTAGGTAAGTACACACACAAACTCCACCGACGTTTGGCAACTTCTCCAGCTGGACGGTAGAGCAACATGCAGGTCGGCGTTCAATCCCAGACCGTCCAAGTGATTGGGCACTATTCCTTTCCCCCGTCCCATCCCATATCCTGACCCCTTCCCAGTGCTCTATAGCCATAATAGCTTGGCGCTTTTCCCTGATAGTCCCCTTCCCTTCCAGCTGTGAATGAGGTAATTAAAGAATAATAATATTCCTTCCTAGATATCTAATACCTAGATATCTTCCTAGATACCTAACCTAACCTAGATATTAGAATTTCTTAGAACAAAAAAGTACCATCATTAGTTCAACTTCTTTTGTCTTGAAGGTTGTCAAATTTTTTTGCAGTTGTAACAAAGAGATACAGACCCGCTCCTGTGCCAGGTAAGTCCAGTACGGGCTCACCATAGCCCGTGCTACTTGCCCCGCTCCTGTGCCAGGTAAGTCCACTACGGGCTCACCATAGCCCGCGCTACTTGCAACTTTTGATTCCCAGTAGCTAAATCTAAAAACAACAACAGTTACTTTGTTAAAAATGTCATCCAACATTACCCCTCAGATACTGCTTTTTTTTATCTCATAATAAGGTGAGATAGTTATGTATGAGTTCCGGTTTATATTTCTTAACTTTTTACCATATCGAATGAGCTTCCCCTCCCCCACCTCCCTCTTTTACCCCAACTGAACCCCACCTGAACCCCATCTGAACCCCACCTGAACCCCATCTGAACCTCACCACTTCCCAAACCCGCTTCCACAACACTACATTTTACATCCAGGTTTCAAACAACAAATTAGCGTAATTCTGGGTTCCGGGTAGAGGGATAATAAGTTATTCCTGACAAACACAAGGCGAAGCAGGGCCGAGGGGAGGAAGGGAGATTTGAGGCAGGAGGGATGAACGAGTGGTTTGAAGATTAAGATTACGGCTGCAAAAGTAATTAGGGAGCAATTAGGAGGAGAAAAATACCCAGCGTGGGTCATCTTATCTAATTATTAATTACAGTAATGGACGGGACAGACTTTGCTTCAAGATTTTCTGTCTGGTAATCCTCGCAGTGTGGGATGAGGAGGATGGAGAGGTGAGGGAAGCAATGGAGAAGGAACAGAGCAGGAAGAAGGCTTTGTGGTTCGTCCTGGAACACGTCTTAAGAGTCAGTTTTCACGTTACCTGGAACACGACAAGGAAGCCCAGTATATCCACAGTTACCTGGAACACAACATGGAAGCCCAGTATATCCACAGTTACCTGGAACACAACAGGGAAGCCCAGTATATCCACAGTTACCTGGAACACGACAGGGAAGCCCAGTATATCCACAGTTACCTGGAACACGACAGGGAAGCCCAGTATATCCACAGTTACCTGGAACACAACAGGGAAGCCCAGTATATCAACAGTTACCTGGAACACGACATGGAAGCCCAGTATATCAACAGTTACCTGGAACTCGACAAGAAAGCCCAGTATATCAACAGTTACCTGGAACACGACAGGGAAGCCCAGTATATCCACAGTTACCTGGAACACGACATGGAAGCCCAGTATATCCACAGTTACCTGGAACACAACAGGGAAGCCCAGTATATCCAGTTACCTGGAACACGACAGGGAAGCCCAGTATATCCACAGTTACCTGGAACACGACATGGAAGCCCAGTATATCCACAGTTACCTGGAACACAACAGGGAAGCCCAGTATATCCAGTTACCTGGAACACGACATGGAAGCCCAGTATATCAACAGTTACCTGGAACACGACAGGGAAGCCCAGTATATCCACAGTTACCTGGAACACAACAGGGAAGCCCAGTATATCAACAGTTACCTGGAACACAACAGGGAAACCCAGTATATCCAGTTACCTGGAACACGACAGGGAAGCCCAGTATATCCACAGTTACCTGGAACACGACAGGGAAGCCCAGTATATCCACAGTTACCTGGAACACAACAGGGAAGCCCAGTATATCAACAGTTACCTGGAACACAACAGGGAAACCCAGTATATCCAGTTACCTGGAACACAACAGGGAAGCCCAGTATATCCACAGTTACCTGGAACACAACAGGGAAGCCCAGTATATCCACAGTTACCTGGAACACAACAGGGAAGCCCAGTATATCAACAGTTACCTGGAACACAATAGGGAAGCCCAGTATATCCACAGTTACCTGGAAGCCAGGTCTTCGTCTATCGGCTATCTATCTTCGTCTATCGTCTCAGGGACTAGATCCTCATGGTACCTGCTTGATGGGGTTGTGGGAGTTGTTCTACTCCCCAAGCCCGGCCCGAGGTCAGGCTTGACTTGTCTTTAGACACGACTGGTCACATGTCCTTTGAACACATGTCTTTGTTCTGTTAACTAGAGTGAATGATACACTACACACAGCGGTAGCAAGCAAAGGAATTACAGGTGGAAGCCTATTGAAAAAATGCAGTATAGAACATATCCCAAATATGCAGAGAAATCCAAACACCATGACTGAACACAAGTCAACCTCGGCTCTATCTTTCCCTACCTCTCCCCCCAAGTCTTTTCAACACACTCCTGCTACACGTATTATGGTTGTATACCCATTAGTGTATACATATATCCATGGGTGTATATGTATACTACACATATACGTAGCCCCTGAGCCGCTACACTGTATTACGAAAGGAGGGCAAGTGGCCAGCCTCTTACAGTGTTCGAGAGAGAACCCGATAAACGCCTCCAAAGAATATCTGATCAACCAGGCTGTTATTCATACGGCAGAATGCGAGCAGCCGCGTCCAACAGCCTTAATGACGAGACGACTAACCTGGAGGCCTGCTTGATGGGGATCTGGGAGTTTTCTACTCCCCCAAGCCCGGCAGGATCCTACGCTTGGAGACCGGGCCGCGGGGCTATTGATCACCAGAAGCTACGCTTGGAGACCGGGCCGCGGGGCTGTTGATCACCGGAAGCTACACAAGGTAGGTAGTTTGACCAATAGTGTGGCAAGAAAAACACTTGTACCGGAAGTGTTCGGACGTCATCAGTTGTGAGGCGTGTGTAAACCGTTTTTCATTTATAAACAGTTTGGGTTTGGCGGGTGGATGGAATCACTTTTGGGTCTTTGTTTGAAGGACAAGCTGCGCCTTGAGCCAGCCTGACGTAGGCTGAAACACGAAATATTGAGTAGAATACTGAGTAGAAATATTGCCGGAACAACCGTGGACATTTTCAAGAGGAAACTAGATTTATTCCTCCAAGGAGTGCCGGACCAACCGGGCTGTGGTGGGTATAAGGGCCTGCGGGCCGCTCCAAGCAACAGCCTAGTGGACCAAACTCTCACAAGTCAAGCCTGGCCTCGGGCCGGGCTTGGGGAGTAGAAGAACTCCCAGAACCCCATCAACCAGGTATATGTGGGCCTGCGGGCCGCTCCAAGCAACAGCCTGGTGGACCAAACTCTCACAAGTCAAGCCTGGCCTCGGGCCGGGCTTGGGGAGTAGAACAACTCCCAGAACCCCATCAACCAGAAACTCTGCCCATTGTTTCCAGGCGCCGGCGAGAAACAATGGGCAGAGTTTCTTTCACCCTATGCCCCTGTTACCTAGCAGTAAAATAGGTACCTGGGTGTTAGTCAGCTGTCACGGGCTGCTTCCTGGGGGTGGAGGCCTGGTCGAGGACCGGGCCGCGGGGACACTAAAGCCCCGAAATCATCTCAAGATAACCTCAAGATAACCAGGTATCAACCAGGCCTCACTACACACCCACGCTTCTCTCACCCCCAATGGCAATAGTTTGTTAATTTCGTGTAGCAAAATATAGCTTGGCTTTACTCCCAGTTACGGGAAAGAAGCCCAGTATCGTGGCTGAACAATAATATAGCAGCCCACATGCGTGAAGCGAGAGCATCGGCACCTCCCTCACCCCATGGGGCCTGACGGATGAGTCGACATCGCTCGGGATTCCTAGTTCTATGATTCCGGGTTCGATCCCCGGCGGAGGCTGGGGATTAAACAAATGAGCAGTTTCTTTCACCCTTGAACAGTACAGTTACTGTACTGTTACACATACTGGGGGGGGGGGGGGTTGTAACAGTACAGTTATTGTTCACCTAGCAGTAAATAAGTACCTGGGAGTTAGACAGCTGCTACGGGCTGCTTCCTGAGGGTGGAGGCCTGGTCGAGGGCCGGGCCGCGGGGACACTAAACCCCGAAATCATCTCAAGATAACCTCAAGAAGATAGGCTGACCACAATTCTAGGCAAGTTTGTACCATAATCTAAGGGCTGCTTCCTGAGGGAGTGTGTAACAAAACGTAATTACCGATTTATGTTGTATGAGGCTTAGTAGAATGTAATTATTTGAGTTAGTTCAGCGTCTGTCTCGTAGCAGTTTGTTTACAAACATTATGGCGTCACGCGTGCCATTTAAATGTAATCAGCTGACTGGGAACATTTCAAGGTCACACACACACACACACACACACACACACACACACACACACACACACACACACACACACACACACACACTACTCGATAATGCACGAAAGCAAAGTCTGCTGCTATAAATTATTATTAATAGTCAAGATATGACAAATGGACATGACTAAAAACAAAACATAAACGTATAGGCTACTTTACTACCCTACAGCAGACTTGTGGTGGACCACTTGAGAGGTTTACACCACATACATCATCTTCCTTTATGACTAATACGTCAAAAATCTAATCGACAGATGTAAAGTTACTTAGAAACAGTAAGAACTCCCGAACGGCTGGGAAGGAATGAATTATCAGCAGAAGCGACCAATTGGACAGTCGGGGATTGAACGCCGACCTGCATGAAAAGCGAGACCGTCACTCTACCGTCCCAGCCCAAGTGGTTGGGCACCCAAAGGGCTAAAGCCTCCAAGCCGAACACATCGACGGTTTCCCAAAGGCTCAAAACGTGTAATTCCGCTCAAATCACTTTCCGACACATTAACAAAACCTCTACTGTGCCCGAGTTTAATAGCAGACATTCTGGCGTAGTAAATATTACCGCCAGGCTAAGCCACGTGGAGGTGAGAGTGTGGAATGTAGTGAAGGAAGTGGTTATCTTGATGGTTATCTTGAGTTGATTTCGGGGCTTTAGTGTCCCCGCGGCCCGGTCCTTGGCCAGGCCTCCACCCCCAGGAAGCAGCCCGTGACAGCTGACTAACACCCAGGTACCTATTTAGTGCTAGGAAACAGGGGCATTCAGGGTGAAAGAAACTTTGCCCATTTGTTTCTGCCTCGTGCAGGAATCGAACCCGCGCCACAGAATTACGAGTCCTACGCGCTATCCACCAGGCTACGAGGCCCCTCTGCCTCGTAGCTGCCTCCATCCACACCTTCAAGGCCAGATTCTACACCGAAACCGACAGCTACTGATAGGGAAGTACTTACATAGTTACTGATAAGCAACTATGTAAGCACATGCCTATAGTTACTGATAGGCATGTACCATCCCAGGTAAACACACAACCTACTGGTCCCCTGCCACCTGGCGATCATTTCGGGGCTCAACGTCCCCGCGGCCCGGTCGCCAACCAGGCCTCCAGCTAATTGTGACCTCGTTACAACTTGTTTCAAAGTTGTTACATCTTGTTATAAACTTTTATGACGAGCTACAAAGTGGTTACAACTTGTTAGGCGGTGATAAAGAGCTTGTTCGAACATCGAAGCAACGTCGTAGTTGCTTCGTGGCGGGACGACATCACAGCCAGTTAGCCAGTCAGCCAGTCAGCCAGTCAGCCAGCCAGCCAGCCAGTCAGCCAGCCAGCCAGCCAGCCAGCCAGCCAGCCAGCCAGCCAGCCAGCCAGCCAGCCAGCCAGCCAGTCAGCCAGCCAGCCAGCCAGCCAGCCAGCCAGCCAGCCAGCCAGCCAGCCAGCCGGTCCACATAATTGCTCAACACCACACTGCTCAGGCGCGCACGTCTCCCCTGGTGTGTTGCAGAAGGGTTTATGGAGCCAGGACCAGCAACACACACACACACCACCGCTCCTGTGCCAGTTAAGTCCACTACGGGCTCACCATATCCTGTGCTACTTGGAACGTGTTCTGAGTAACTGAATCTATAACAACTCACACACACACACACACACACAGCAGATTGTTGTGTGTGATCCACACAGGTCCTGTTGATTGACAGTTGAGAGGCGGGACCAAAGAGCCAAAGCTCAACCCCCGCAAGCACAAATAGGTGAGTACAATTAGGTGAGTACACACACACACACACACACACACACACACAAACAGCTGCGTTTATGCCTTTCTTGCTGCACTGCGACAACCCTCATCCTCCCTCCCCACCAACCCCCCCCCCCTTCCCCCTCCCCACCATCACTCCCCCTCCCCCCTCCCCTCGCCAGCCAGTCAAGCACACTAAATGTTCTCAATGACTTCCCCTTACGAGACACTGCCGTAAAAAAAAAAACTTGTAGAATGTGCATTACCTGAGGCGGGTCGCGAGCACAGGAAATGTATACACCAGTTAAATCTACATACACACACTATATATATATATATATATATATATATATATATATATATATATATATATATATATATATATATATATATATATATATATATATAATTATATATATATATTCTTGCTTTCCACACACACAGGCTGTGTGTGTGTATATTCACCTAGTCGTGCTTGCGGGGGTTGAGTTTTGGCTCTTTGGTCCCGCCTCTCAACTGTCAATCAACTGGTGTACAGGTTCCTGAGCCTACTGGGCTCTATCATATCTACATTTGAAACTGTGTATGGAGTCAGCCTCCACCACATCACTGCCTAATGCATTCCACCTGTTAACTACTCCGACACAGAAAAAATTATTTCTAATGTCTCTGTGGCACATTTGAGTACTAAGTTCCACCTGTGTCCCCTTGTTCGTGTCCCACCCGTGCTGAAGAGTTTGTCTTTGTCCACCCTGTCATTTCCCCTGAGAATTTTGTACTTGGTTATCATGTCTCCCCTTACTCTTCTGTTCTCCAGTTCCCTTAGTCTTTCCTCGTAGCTCATACCTCTCAGTTCCGAGACTAGTCTGGTGGCATACATCTGAATCTAGTTTTAACTCCAGGCTGGAGTTCAAGCCTCAGATAACTTGAAAAGCGAGCCGTCTGAGATAATTTTTCTGCAGTTTTAGTTTAAGACCTGCATAAGACGTCTTGTGAAATCTCAACAATGGCAGTACATTTGCCAGGTGTGAAGGTGTGTTCGGCGCCACATACATCAACTTGATCACCAGGGCAAAAAGTTAGGCCTAGTTAGCTAGGCCTAAAGTTAGCTTATGACTTGCAGGGCACAGAGAAAATGAGCATCGGAGGTCTTCTATATTTTTTGAGATATATACAAGAGTTGTTACATTCTTGTACAGCCAATAGTACGCGTAGCGTTTCGGGCAGGTCCCTGGAATACGATCCCCGCCGCGAAGAATCGTTGTTACAACCAAGTACACATTTTACTGTTGCGTTAAACAGTTAAGGATTTGCGCCCAGTAAATCCTCCCCGGCCAGGATACGAACCCATGACATAGCGCTCGCGGAACGCCAGGCGAGTGTCTTACCACTACACCACGGAGACTGTAAAGTAACTGTAAATATCCTCTCAATACACAAGAAATACAGCCACAAGGACGTGTTGAGGACACAACTAGACACGTTCCTGCAGCAAGTGCCAGACCAACCGGGTTGTCGCTCCAAGCACCAGCCGCAACAACCTTTTCGATCAATTTATTACAAGACGGAACCTGGACCCAGGCCGGGCTTGAGAAGAGGATGAACTCAGAGACCCCACTACACGTATACTCCAGGTATGCCGATCTTTCTATTACATACATACATACATACATTTATTTATTTTATATATATATATATATATATATATATATATATATATATATATATATATATTATATATATATATATATATATATATATATATATATATATATATATATATATATATATATATATATATATATATATATATATATATACTGAAGGCACGAATAAATTTAGGACCCCTCTTAAAAAGAAATAAGAGTTAGAGAGAAAGAGAGGAGAGAGAGGAGAGAGAGAGGAGAAAAAGAGGAGAGGAGAATGAGAGGAGAGAGGAGGAAGAGAGGAGAGAGGAGGAAGAGAGGAGAAAGTCAGAGAGAGCGTGCACATTGTGTGTGTGTGTGTTAACATAAGAACATGAGCGAACAGTGAGGAGTGTGTATGTGCGTGTGTATATATATATATACATATAGAGAGAGAGGTGGGTATATGAAGCACTCAAGTTGGTGGCCGGAGCGAGACTAATGGTAGGTGGCGAGTGGGTGCATGTCATGTGGCAGGCAGGCAGGCACCCCTCTAGGAGTAACACCCCACCCATCCCCCCCCCCCCCCACCTCCACCACCCCAATCAGCTGATCACTACAAACACCAACGTTTTATTACACACTTCCGCCACCAAACATCAACGTTCCTCCCTCCCTCCCTCCCCGCCACTCTTCTTGCTCTCGCAGAAAGGCGGGAAAACTGAGACGACAGCGGGTGTCGACCAAGTGTTGATTGTGGGTGACAACGGTGGTTGAGGGAGTTGATTTCGCTGTCATTTGCGGGAGATGGGCTTCAACCCTTGGGCCCCGCGGCTTATAGAGAGAGATTTATAGTTTCTCGCCTTATATACTTGGCGAGAATATAACAATCATATATATGTGTACAGTACTTTCAGTACTCCTTGTATCTTCCTGTATATGTGAGTATAGTACTGTCTTACGTGTTCTTATATATGTGTACAGTACTTTCAGTACTCCTTGTATCTTCTTGTATATGTGAGTATAGTACTGTCTTACGTGTTCTTATATATGTGTACAGTACTTTCAGTACTCCTTGTATCTTCTTGTATATGTGAGTATAGTACTGTCTTACGTGTTCTTCAAGCTACGCAAGGAGGCGGCTTCCACGATTATTTAAAAGCACTTCAATCACCTTCTGTGGGTGACTGTTTAATAAATCACTGAACTATATGTTTAACATATCTCTAACCCTGTGTCTAAATGGAGGACAGAAGCAAATGTACATATGCTGGTTAGCATTGTAAATGTTCTGGCCACGTCTGTGGTACAAAAAAAGAGAGACCTGAGAGGCCCAAGAGTCGAAGCTCAACTCTAGCAAGCGAGTACAAAAAAAAATCAACCCCCCCAAGCTTTACTCTACAGTCCGTCACACACACACACACACACACACACACACACACACACACACACACACACACACACACACGCACACACACACACACACACACGCACGCGCGCACACACACACACACACACACACACACACACACACACACACACACACACACACACACACACACACACACACACACACACACACACACACACACATACATCCATAATAAACAAAAATCCACTTGAATTACTGATGGGCAGCATCTGGTTGTGTTGCATTAGCGAGGATTGCGTAGCCACACACCACTATTGGCATGTATAAATGTATCGCTGTTCCTGCTCTGATGGATTTGTTGTGTAATTGATTCCCGGAACGAGTTCCACAGGCAGTGTAGGATGAGGGGGGGGGGGGAGGAATGGGGGAGTGAGAACGGACAGGTGATGAAAGAAGGGGTGGGGGAGAGACGGGAGGAAGGGAAGAGACAGGGGAAGGGTAGGAAAGGAAGAAACATCTACCAGCCACTCCCCACTGACCCATCAGTTGGGTGACCTGACTCACCCGGCCCCCATCACACCTGGTGAGTAAGAACAAATGCTTCTCACCGAACCAGCCACACAAATCGACGGCGACGACGTTTATCGACACACTGTACACGCATTTGACACCGCTGTACACCTGTTCAGCCTAGCCCAAACCACCACAAGTTGTTTACGTTGTAAAGAATGGAGCATCACATTCTGACGGCCGGCCATTCCAGCCATAAGACCCGAGAGGCCAAAGTTATTAAACTGGTGTTATCACCACCAAAATTAGTTGAAGCTGTTATAACACCGCTGGTGTTATCACTCTCACCTGCAGTTAAACTGCTGGATGATTGCCATAAAGTTGCTTAAATGCCTCTTGTCTGGCAGCGAGGACAGCACTTCTTGCAAGCTTTCTTAATCACCCAACCACCCCCTCCCTCCCCTCCAACTGAATCACCCCCCTTCCCCCCCCCCCCCCCGTCCACAGACCCAGGTTTGACTTAACATACATTATTTATGAGGTGATTTCATGGGTGTATATTTAATTTAGTGTTAAACGTCCATACCGGGTCCCAGGCCAGTTTGCGCAACTATGTGCCCAAGAGCTTGTACACAGCGACTTGATTTGGGTTTATCCAACACCTGCTTGTTATATGAGAGGAAGTTACACATCGGAATCGGGCGATTAGCGAACGATTGTTCGAGTGATGTCCTTGAGAACAGGAGGAGAGTGGCAACTGGTGGGTGAACGCAGCGTTTTATTACAGCCCGGCCTCCAAACAAGGACCCAAAAGTGATTCCATCCACCCGCCAAACCCCCCTTTTAATGATTGATTGATTGATAAAGATTAAGCCACCCAAAAGGTGCCACGGGCATGAATAGTCCGTAAGTGGCGGCCCTTTTGAGCCATTACCAGTATCAAGAGCTGATACTGGAGATCTGTGGAGGTGCGACTGCACCCTGCGTGACGGGAGATGTCTCCCGTGCCTTTTAATGAATAAAAAACGGTTTACACACGACTCTCAACTGATTTCATTCGAACACTTCCGGAACAAGTGCTTCACTGACGAATTTTGTTCGAACCACAACGCTGTAAATGCTTCACCCACGTACTGCAAATAATCGCAAACAGAACCTAAACACCTAACCAGTACCTATATATGCACAATATGCTAATATATTATAATATTAATTTTTATTTGAGAAAATACCCGTTTTGAATGAACAGCATGTTAATTAACGTTTATGAATGCGTCTGTGGGGTCGACCGCTGGATGTAATGGACTTGAGTCGAGGACGGGTTGTTTACTAATAGCGGGTCTGGACAACAAGAATTTACAAAACTGGATAAGAACATAAGAACAAAGGTAACTGCAGAAGGCCTATTGGCCCATACGAGGCAGCTCCTATTTATAACCACCCAATCCCACTCATATACATGTCCAACCCGCGCTGGAAACAATCGAGGGACCCCACCTCCACCACGTTACGCGGCAATTGGTTCCACAAATCAACAATCCTGTATGCTATATTAATGCGCTTTTTTTTAGCTTCAAAATATACACACTGAAATATCAGCATGTATAATTTATACTCCTGAAATGTACATGTGGAAAATGTAGATTAGGAGATAATTCTTGAGATAAGACACTAAAGTTCTCAATAATTCCTCCATCTCCATTCCACCTACAAAGAGGAATACATGCTTGATGGGGTTCTGGGAGTTGATTCCTGGTACCTGGCCCCAGGAATCAACTCAGATGGGTAAGTTGAAGAACTTAAAAGGCGTTACATAACTGAGTCAGAGAAGGCATCTCTCTATCACGTGTTCCTCTCTCTACTCCAGAGACTACAGCTCCAGTCAGCATGGTCGAGGTTTTACACAACGCCTACAATCATTAGTCTGTGTTAGCTACAATATACCTTCGGCTCTTAGCCCTACTTCTAAATCTTTAACACACCGGGATGACTAATGCTCAACCCCTGTGGTTTCTACCACTAACTTTAAAGAGAAAGTCAGCTTCACTACTCTCTACTTCTTCACTACACTTGCACTGTAAAAATCTTCCCAGATGTCCTTGAAGTTCATGTGGCTCTTCGCGTCAAGTCTGACCTCGTTCTGGACTCACCAGTGTTGGACAGCATCTATTTTTATTCAACACACTGTAGACGCCTCTGTGTGTGTATTGACCACAGTATTGCCCCCACATCTTTGGTGATTTGTCGTAGGGGTATCACGCTGGTACATCATACTTAACCATTGTTGAACAAATCCACAAGGGCCGTGACGAGGATTCGAACCTGCGTCCGGGAGCATCCCAGACACTGCCTTAATCGGTAACCAGGACTGAATTACATAAATGTAACAGCAATTGTTGTTACATACATTTAAGTGATGTCGAACTCTAAAGTTCGGAAAGATACTTTATTCAACATCTTGAAGGTAATTCTTTTCCATCAAACATGCCTGAGCTGTGCTCATGTTAGTCTATATTGGTTAATATAAACTTCAAAATGCAGGATTACCTGGAATTCACTTGAGGAAGCTTCCTAGAGTTCTTTTACTCCCCGAACCCTGCCCGAGGCCAAACTTGACTTGTGATAACTTGATCCACCAGGCTGTTGCTTGAGCGGCCTGCAGGCCCACATATCCACCACAGCTCTGTTGATCCAACACTTCTTGCTAGAACCAATCAAATTGTTTTTCGAAGTCCATCTTTGTTAAGGAAATATTTCTATTGCTTGCTGGGAGGATACTAACCAGTTGTGGATCTCTGATATTCAGACTCTTTGCCTATGGCACCTCTACTTCTCACTGGATTCTGCATTTCCTTCAGTCTTTCGCTCCAGTAGATTGTAATTCTACTGTGCACAATTCCAGTAAGGGAATCTAATCATGTGCAGGCGATGAGTCACAATAACGTGGCTGAAGTATGTTGACCAGACCACACACTAGAAATTGAAGGGACGACGACGTTTCGGTCCGTCCTGGACCATTCTCAAGTCGATTGTGTCGAGTCGAATTTTCTAGTGTGTGGTCTGGTCAACAATCTAATCATGTATATAACATTTGATACCTCTCGTCTATCCGTACCGCACATGTTCTCTGTATTCCTCTTATTTCAGAAATCTCTCCTGCTCTGAAAGTCCAACCACTTGGGCTGGACGGTAGAGCGACGGTCTCGCCTTCATGAAGGTCGGCGTTCAATCCCCGACCGTCCAAGTGGTTGGGCACCATTCCTTTCCCCCGTCCCATCCCAAGTCCTTATCCTGACCCCTTCCCTCCAGTGCTATATAGCCGTAATGGCTTTGCGCTTTCCCCCTGATAGTTCCTTCCTTCCTGCTCTGAAAGGCGAAGCGAGTACCGAATAGTACAACTCGAGTGAATTAAATAGTATTACCCTTTTAGGGGATCCCTGAATTTGAGCAGTCTCATACTCCTCATATTCCCGCCTGACGCCATAGTTGCTAGGTTATGTTCACTAAATGTCGGGTCGTCAGACATCATAATTATCAGATCGTTCCTTCCTTTATCATTCTATCTTGAGTTATCTTGAGATGATTTCGGGGCTTTAAGTGTCCCCGCGGCCCGGTCCTCGACCAGGCCTCCACCCCCAGGAAGCAGCCCGTGACAGCTGACTAACACCCAGGTACCTATTTTACTGCTAGGTAACAGGGGCATAGGGTGAAAGAAACTGCCCATTGTTTCTCGCCGGCGCCCGGGATCGAACCCGGGACCACAGGATCACAAGTCCAGTGTGCTGTCCGCTCGGCCGACCGGCTCCCAGATTATTCTAACCATAATTAAGTACATGGAATTTATCAATGCTAAATCATTTCATTTCCGTTGCTCAATCCAGGACTTGGGTAACATACCTGGTTGATACCTGGTTGATACCTGGTTGATACCTGGTTGATACCTGGTTGATACCTGGTTGATACCTGGTTGATGGGGTTCTGGGAGTTGTTCTACTCCCCAAGCCCGGCCCGAGGCCAGGCTTGACTTGTGAGAGTTTGGTCCACCAGGCTGTTGCTTGGAGCGGCCCGCAGGCCCACATATCCACCACAGCCCAGTCAGTGTCTGTGTGTCTCTTTTTGTCTGTCTGTCTGTCTCTTTCTCTGTCTGTCTCTGTCTCTCTCTCAGAGAGAGAGAAAGGCGAGAAGAGTGAGAGTGGGCGAGGAACACAGACAACATGACAAAGCAACTTGGACAAGCCCACAGACATGTGGTAAAAACTTGGCGCTGCTCCAGGTAAAGTAACCCCCCCCCCCCACCCTCCCCTCCCCTTCCCCACAACTTGAAGGTAAGGTAAATCTTCAGGTAAAGTAACCCCCACAAACCTGAAGGTAAGGTAATCTCCAGGTCTTCACACCGGAGAGATGCCCTTTCTGTACCGAATAAGGGCAAGGTTCTCTAATACCCAGTTGCTTGGTGAGAATAGTTTGAGCTACCTCATCCCTTTGTGTATATTTTACATCAATAAACTTATTTCAATTTCAGTTGCTTGGACAAGCAGAAGTTTGTAACCACAACACAACACGCTCGGCCATCAACTGTCTCATGCTCGCTTGCAAGGCTCAAGACATCGTTCCTTCAGCGATTATGGGTGACGAATTTGGAACACGTTCTCTCAACATACAAATACTCTTATAAATTGGATAAGTTTACATTAAGGAAAGACTTGGGTAAATACTGGTTTGGTAACAGGGTTGTTGATTTGTGGAACCAATTACCGCGTAACGTGGTGGATGGAGGTGGGGTCCCTCGATTGTTTCAAGCGCGGGTCGGACATGTATATGAGTGGGATTGGGTGGTTATAGATAGGAGCTGCCTCGTATGGGCCAATAGGCCTTCTGCAGTTACCTTTATTATTATGTTCTTGAAAAACAGTAAACTGACTATATAAATGCTAATTATATTATTGCTAATTAAAGATAATGCTAATAAACATGACGTTTGTTTTCATGGTAGGCTTCAAATAAGTTATATATTATATAAATTTCCAACTCGTATTGTTCACTTAAAAACATCAACGCCAAACTGTCGATTAAGCTACCGTCTGGGATGCTCTCGGACGCAGGTTCGAATCCTCGTCACGGCCCTTGTGGATTTGTTCATCAATGGCAAACATAGACGGGTGCTTTGAGATACAGCCCCTGTCACGAAGACTGCTCTCACGAACAGACTCAGTAGAAACAGATGGTGGAAGCGCAGACGAGTCGAATGGTTGGCCAGCCAGCCTGGCGGGTGGAGGATACTGGGGGTAAGAAGGATATAACCCTCAACGACGCTTACTGTAAACCCCTCCCCCACTCTCTCTCTCTCCCCCTCCCTCCCCCCTATCTCTCCCTCCCTCCCCCCTATCTCTCTCTCTCCCTCCCCCTCTCTCTCTCCCTCTCCTCCCGGGCCATCAATTATCATCAACCAACACCAATATTACTCCACTCCACTATTACTTCTATTCCAAAACTCACCACGTTCTCGTTCAACCAACGACTCCATACACCGTTATTATTTTTTTCTTCAATTAACCTTGTAACCTTCAGATGCCACCAGATGATCCCCTTACTGTGTTAAGCGCATAAGAACATAAGAACATAAGAACAAAGGTAACTGCAGAAGGCCTATTGGCCCATACGAGGCAGCTCCTATTCTATAACCACCCAATCCCACTCATATACTTGTCCAACCTGTGCTTGAAACAATCGAGGGACCCCACCTCCACAATGTTACGCGGCAATTGGTTCCACAAATCAACAACCCTGTTACTGAACCAGTATTTACCCAAGTCTTTCCTAAATCTAAACTTATCCAATTTATATCCATTGTTTCGTGTTCTGTCCTGTGTTGATACTTTTAATACCCTATTAATATCCCCCCGGTTATGTCCATTCATCCACTTGTAAACCTCTATCATGTCACCCCTAACTCTTCGCCTTTCCAGTGAATGCAACTTAAGCTTTGTTAATCTTTCTTCATATGAAAGATTTCTAATTTGGGGAATTAACTTAGTCATCCTACGCTGGACACGTTCAAGTGAATTTATATCCATTCTATAATATGGCGACCAAAACTGAACTGCATAATCTAAATGGGGCCTAACTAGAGCAAGATATAGCTTGAGAACCACACCAGGTGTCTTGTTACTAACGCTGCGATTAATAAATCCAAGTGTCCGATTTGCCTTATTACGAACATTTATGCATTGATCCTTTTGTTTTAAATTCTTCCTAATCATAACTCCCAGATCCCTTTCGCAATCCGACTTCGCAATCACAACACCATCTAGCTCGTATCTTGTAACTCTATCATCATTACCTAACCTCAGAACTTTACATTTATCAGCATTAAACTGCATCTGCCAATCCTTTGACCATTTCAAAACCCTATCTAGATCAACTTGAAGTGATAGTGAGTCCTCCTCCGAATTAATTTCCCTACCGATTTTCGTATCATCGGCAAATTTGCAAATGTTGCTACTCAAACCTGAATCTAAATCATTTATATATATTATAAACAACAGAGGTCCCAGGACAGAGCCTTGAGGCACTCCACTTACAACATTTTCCCACTCTGACTTGATTCCATTTATACTAACTCTCTGTTTCCTTTGGTATAGCCATGCCCTAATCCAGCTTAATATAGCACCCCCAATACCATGAGACTCTATTTTTTTAATCAGTCTTTCATGTGGCACTGTATCAAAAGCTTTGCTAAAGTCAAGGTATACAACATCGCAATCCTTACCACTATCAACTGCCTCAACAATGCTAGAATAAAAAGATAACAAATTTGTTAAACATGAACGGCCATTTATAAAACCATGTTGCGACTCAATTATTAATTTATGTTTTTCAAGATGAAGACGAATTTTATTTGCTATTATAGATTCGAGTAACTTTCCCACAATAGACGTTAGGCTAATTGGTCGATAGTTAGACGCAAGTGATCTATCTCCTTTCTTAAAAACTGGTATCACATTAGCAACTTTCCAAAACTCTGGCACTCTGCCTGACTCTATTGATTTATTAAATATGGTTGACAGTGGGTCACAAAGCTCCTCTTTGCATTCTTTAAGCACCCTAGCAAACACTTCATCCGGCCCTGGGGATTTGTTTGGTTTGAGTTTTACTATTTGTTTAAGAACATCCTCCCTGGTAACTGCTAAACTCGTCAACCTGTCCTCGTCCCCACCCACATAGACTTGTTCGGCTGAAGGCATATTGTTAAGTTCCTCTTTAGTAAATACAGATACAAAATATTTATTAAAAATACTACTCATCTCTTCATCACTATCTGTTATTTGACCTGTCTCAGTTTTTAATGGACCTATCCTTTCCCTAGTCTTAGTACGATATAACTGAAAAAACCCTTTAGGATTTGTCTTTGCTTGCCCTGCTATGCGAACTTCATAGTTTCTTTTTGCTTTCCTTATCTCTTTTTTAACATTTCTAACCAGTTGTACGAATTCCTGTTCTAAAGTGACCTCCCCATTTTTAATCCTTTTGTACCAAGCTCTCTTTTTACCTATAAGGTTCTTCAAATTCTTTGTTATCCACTTTGGGTCATTAGTATACGATCTATTCAATTTGTATGGTATACTACGTTCCTGTGCTTTGTTTAGAATATTCTTAAATAAGTTATATATTGAATCCACATCGAAATCCCCATTTAAGTCACCTATCGCTGGGTTCATGTCTCGCTCCAAGACCGGCCCACACCCCATACCCAAGCCTTTCCAATCAATTTGACCCAAAAAATTTCTTAGGCTATTAAAATCAGCTTTTCGAAAATCTGGCACTTTAACAGAATTTTCTCCTACTGGTCTATTCCATTCTATGCTAAATCTGATTTCTTTGTGATCACTGCTCCCTAGCTCACTCCCTATTTCGATGTCATTAATTTGCGTTTCCCTGTTAGTTAACACTAAATCTAAAATATTATTTTCCCGTGTTGGTTCCTTAATGTGTTGCGTAAGAAAGCAATCGTCAATTAATTCTAGAAAATCTTCTGCTTCACTATTCCCTGTTTTGTTCAACCAGTTTATTCCGCTAAAATTAAAGTCACCCATGACATAAATACTGTTAGATCTAGATGCTCTAGATATTTCATCCCATAGATGCTTTGCTTCCATTCTGTCTAAATTTGGTGGCCTATATATTACTCCTATTATAATATTATTAGCTTTTTCGTTTAATTCAATCCAAATAGTTTCTGTGTGTGGCTCTGTTTTGATTCCCTCTTTGAGACTACATTTCAAATTGTCCCTAACATATATGGCTACTCCCCCTCCTCGTCTAATATATCTATCTGTGTGAAATAGTTTAAATCCATATATTTGATATTCAGCTAATAGTTCTCTATTTTCTACATTCATCCACGTTTCGGTAAGTGCAATAATATCTATTTTTTCTGTGCAGACAAGAGCATTTAATTCGTTAATTTTATTTCTTAGACTTCTACTGTTAGTGTAATATACCCTAAGTGAATTGTTATTTTGCGGACCTTCTCTTTCCCTGATCGTTTTGCCAATTCCTTTCTCCCACAAACACATACTTTTATTACCTCCTTCCTCCAAATCAATTCCCATACCTCTATCTACTAACAGTTTAAACCCAAACAAACACCTCTAACCACTTCTTCTAGCGAGTTCGCAACAGCAACAACCCCAGCTCTCGATAGATGCACCCCATCACGAGCATACATTTCATTTCTTCCATAGAAGTGTTCCCAGTTGTCTATGAAAGATATTGCATTTGATTTGCAATATCTTTCCAGCCGGCAATTGACACCAAGCGCCCTCGATATCCATTCATTTCCCACTCCCTTTCTTGGAAGAATGCCACATATGATCGGGATTCCTCCCTTGCTCCTAACTAACTCTATGGCTGTTTTATACCTCTGAATCAGTTCCTCACTCCTGACTCGACCAACATCATTTCCTCCCACGCTAATGCAAATAATGGGATTGTTCCCATTACCAGCCATAATATCATTCATGTTGTTTATAATATCACCAATGCCAGCTCCGGGATAGCAAACCCTTAACCTGTTCCCCCTATCTCTAGCACAAAACGTTCTATCCAAATACCTTATCTGGGAATCTCCCACAACTAATGTTTGCTTAGGTACTTCCTTTACTTTCTGAGGGGCCTGCGCTTCCTTTCTCTTCGTTGCTTTCCCTTTTGCGCGATCCACAGTCTCTCCACAGCACTCGTCCTCCAAAACGTCAAATGAATTTGAAGTTGCTATGGCGTTTGAAGGCGGCTTTATCAAAGTCTTCTTAAGGCCCCTGTCTTTCGCAACTCTCCAAGACGAGGTCCCTTTACTGCTGGTCTCCTCCTTCGTTACTTCTCGTTGTTTTTTAAGCTGACGCACCTCCTCCCGCAGAGAGTCCAACTCTGTCCTCAGGGCTCCCACTAGAGTCACCAGGTCCTTCACTACAACTTCCATATTGCTATGATAATATAACAATTATAACGCATCTCTCTTACTCTCACACTACCTAATACTCTCAAACATTATATGATGATTACGTCGACAGGCCTAAGAACAGCAATTATTATTATTAGTATTCAAATCTAGGAGGTCGACAGGCCTAAGAACAGCAATTATTATTATTAGTATTCAAATCTAGGAGGCTCGCATCCACTTACATATAAACATGACAATACATAGTACACGTATGTACCTTTATCAAGTACACTTGTGTACCTATAATGAGAATAGGACACGGACACACACACACACACACACACACACACACACACACACACACACACACACACACACACACACACACATTGGGTATGGAGCCCCAGCCTGGAATCCATACCTAGTTAAGCACAAGACAAAGTTAGAAAAGATTCAGTGGTATGTCACCAGACTCGTCTCGGAACTGAGATATATGAGCTACGAGGAAAGGCTAAGGGAACTGAACCTCACGTCCCTGGAAAACAGAAGAGTAGGGGGACATGATAACCACCAACAAAATACTCGGGGGAACTTACAGGGTGGACAAAGACAAACTCTTTAGCACGGGTGGAACACGAACAAGGGAACACATGTGCAAACTTAGTACCCCAAATGAGCAAACAAATGGAATGCATTAAGAAGTGATGTGGTGGAGGCTGACTCCATACAGTTTCAAATGTAGATATGACAGAGCCCAGTAGGCTCAGGAATCTGCGGCGGCTTCGGCGGCTGCGGCTTCTTCATCCTCCAGACGCTTGGCATTATATGAAGTGTGGAAGTCTTTCAGTTCCTGAAGAATCCCTCGCTCGATCATCTCATCCACCCGGGCATTCAATCGCTGTTCGAGAACATCCTGAGGCCGTACATCAGTTGTACTGACTCTGTACATCAGTTGACTGACGGTTGAGAGGGTTGAGAGACAGGACCAAAGAGCCAGAGCTCAACCCCCGCAACCACAACTAGGTGAGTACAACTAAGTACACACATGCGCGCGCGCGGGAATTGAGAAGGAAGTAAGAAGACCTTAGAGGAGTAGGAGTTAGGGGGTTGGTAGCAGGCCTCCCAGAACTCCATCAAGCAGGTACCCAATAATAGCATCAAATGACGGGAAGACCGACGCCCAGAAACTGCCAACATACAGTAAGAACAGTATTGAGGAAACTAGTTAAAGCACAGAGAGCATTGTACGAAACATGTCTGAGATCCGTCCTGGGGTCTCCTCCCCCACCGTGAAACACCCACTTACAAGAACATAAAACTACATAAGATGCCAGAGGAATGAACGTGGCTCTGACCAGACAACACAAGTGACTTGAAGAGTACAACCATTGTGATGTGATCTCTGGATTTGAAAGTTCTCGTAATCCATCCTATCATTTTTTCTGGCTGACGCAATATTTGCTTGGTTATGCTCCCTAAACGTTAGGTCGTCGGACATCATTATTCCCAAATCCTTTACAAGCTGTTTTCCTACTATGGACAGATTTGGTTGTTTTGTACCTACCTTGAGGCTACCTTGAGGTGCTTCCGGGGCTTAGTGTCCCCGCGGCCCGGTCGTCGACCAGGCCTCCTGGTTGCTGGACTGATCAACCAGGTGATGTACCCTGTATTATGTTTAAGGTCCTCATTTTTACCGTATCTGAGTACCTGGAATTTATCACTTTTTTATCACATCATGTTATTGTCTGCTGCCCAGTCGAAAACTGTATTAATATCTGCTTGTAGTTTTTCAATGTCCACAAGAGGTAATTTTCATGCTAAATTTTGTTTAATCTGCAAAGATTGACACGAAGCTGTGACTTGTATTTTGTATTTGAGTCTGTATCTGATATGAGAATAAGGAAAAGCAGTGGTGCAAGGACTGTATGTACCCCGAGGTACAGAGCTTTTAACTGCGCTTGGACTATTTTATATGGTTGACTGTTACTCTGTGTTCTGTTGGACAGAAAACTGAATATGTTATATAATAATATATAAAATATATTATATATAATATATATAAAACGTCCTACTTTATCATTTACTCCCAGGATGTTACATCCTGGTTTTACATCATTTACCAGGATGTTATAAAATACTTTATTTAACATAATAGTAAACATATGGAATAGTCTACCGTAAATCTAACTCAATAGGTTGTTACAAAGTAGACACGACATGAATCTAAAGTTACTGGAGTCACTGTATTAGACAACACACACACATTGAAGTCACATACCACTGCTCACCGCCAATGAAAGCAACAGAAAAACGAAAATACAAAAATGTTAAAACATACACTGTGTTTTCGAGAATATAAACACAAAACATGTGAGAGCTTATGTATGTTAGAGATATATGTATGATGAACACGCGAAGGAAAAAAATAACCGCATTCCACAGCCAACAGTAGAGGACCTGACTGAACACAACTGAACACGAACACTATTCGTGTTCACAATTGTGAATTGTGAACACTAGGTGTTCACAATTACGGAACAAATACGCACCCCCGTCCCCACAAAACACACACACACACACACACACACACACACACACACACACACACACACACACACACACACACACACACACACACACACAGTGTTCTCTGTGAGGCGTGGCTTATTGAACATAAGAACAAAGGTAACTGCAGAAGGCCTATTGGCCCATACGAGGCAGCTCCTATCTATAACCACCCAATCCCACTCATATACTTGTCCAACCCGCGCTTGAAACAATTGGTTAGTGCTCTGGCCAGCCACACCTGGCTTGCCCAGGTTTCGATTCTCTCATAGGGGAAGTGTTCTGTTTAGGGCGCCTGGTAGCTGAGTGGACAGCGCGCGGGACTCGTCATCCTGTGGCCCGGGTTCGATTCCCGGCGTCGGCGAGGAACAATGGGCAGTTTCTTTCACCCAGATGCCCCTATTACCTCGCAGTAAATAGGTACCTGGGAGTTAGACGGCTGTTACAGGCTGCTTCCTCCCTCAATCCGTGTGTGTGTGTGTGTGTGTGTGTGTGTGTGTGTGTGTGTGTGTGTGTGTGTGTGTGTGTGTGTGTGTGTGTGTGTGTGTGTGTGTGTGTGTGTGTGTGTGTGTGTGTGTAAAAAAGTTAGTAACAGTCGACTGATTGATAGTTGAGGGCAGGGGCGAAAGAGCACAGCTCAACCCCCCGCAGGCACAACTAGGTGAATACAACTAGGTCAATACCACACACAGAAGTCCGGGCGGCCGAGCGGACAGCACTCAGGGGTAATAACACCAAAGGACCCAGGTTCAATTCCCGGCCGAGGCAGAAATAAATGGGCAGCTCCTTTCGCCTGATAACCCCTGTTCATCTACCAGTAAATAGATACCTGGGAATTGGACAGCTGTTGGTAGCTGCATCGCGTGCGTGCGTGCGTGCAAGAGAGTAGATGAGATTTCGCAAGGTCGGGAACCTGTACATTAGACAACCTGACGGTTAGAAATGCCGGGGTCCAAGAGCTAACAGCTTGATCCTAAAGGCATAGTTTAGTTAACAAATTAGTTAACTGGATTAAAACACACACACACACACACACACACACACACACACACACACACACACACACACACACACACACACACACACACACACTATTTCCTGTTCTGATAAGTCGGTATCGAAGAGTCACGATTATTTTTTTAATGCGATCTTATATACCATGTACAGAAAGTTTATTATGCACCTTATACCGAAGACTAACGTTACCCATACCCAAGGATAACCACGTGCCCCATACCCAAGGATAACCACGTGCCCCATACCCAAGGATAACAAAGTTCCCCATACCCAAGGATAACAAAGTTCCCCATACTCAAGGATAACAAAGTTCCCCATACTCAAGGATAACAAAGTTCCCCATACTCAAGGATAACAAAGTTCCCCATACCCAAGGATAACAAAGTTCCCCATACCCAAGGATAACAAAGTTCCCCATACCCAAGGATAACAAAGTTCCCCATACCCAAGGATAACAAAGTTCCCCATACTCAAGGATAACAAAGTTCCCCATACTCAAGGATAACAAAGTTCCCCATACCCAAGGATAACAAAGTTCCCCATACCCAAGGATAACAAAGTTCCCCATACTCAAGGATAACAAAGTTCCCCATACCCAAGGATAACAAAGTTCCCCATACCCAAGGATAACAAAGTTCCCCATACTACATAACAATATTATGCACGGAAGGTGCGAGGAACTCCCTAACACAATTCACAGTTTTGTAATACAAATAAAAACATGAAATATTAGTATGTGTTTTTTTTTAACAATTTCGGAAGTGACTCGTTATTTCCAACTTACTCGTACGCGCGCGCGCACACACGCAAAAACGGCTTAGAATTAACTGGGTTAATAGGAAAGGGCACACGCACATACCCCACGCAAGCACACACACGCACACAGCACTGTCAGACTGCCCACCACGCCAACCCTTACTCAGGCCACCCACTCTCCGCCTCCCTACTAACGCCGCCTTGTACGGCTGGTTAATAAACACAAATGCCCCAGAAGAAGTTGTAGAAGCCACCTCCATTATCTAACAACATGATGCGAGGAACGGGACCTCAGTCTCCTGTAGTGACTTTGGGTTAAGCCCAACTGAACTATGGGTTACACCATCACCAGAGCCCAACCGCCAGCACACAGGGAGGGCGGTGGGGGAATGAGAGATGGGGGGGGGAGGTATGAGGGGGGGGGGGAGAAGTCAGGGGGGTGAACTCTAGTGACGTCATGCCAACGTCGCCACACACACCCAACACTGAGGTCAATCTTCCGCTAAGTGAGTGACTGTATGCACTCACATGTTTGCGCGTATTTGCGTGCGATCATTGACGGTTGGCCATGTTTAGGGAGGTGTGTGTATACGCGTGTTTGTGTGTATCCCGTAGTGAGCATGTGTCAGCGTGGCAGGGTGAGAGAGGGAGAGAGAGAGGAGCGGGGAGTGAGAGTTGTGTAGGGTGTGTCGCAACACTGCCTGCTGGCCAACCAACCAGCCAGCCACAGCGGGAGGACGCCCTCCCCCAGCTATATGGCCGCCACCCTCCACCCTCTCCCCCAGCTACATGGCCGCCACCCTCCACCCTCTCCCCCAGCTACATGGCCGCCACCACCCTACCTCCCCCAACAACATGGCCGCCCCCTACCTCCCCCAGCAACATGGCCGCCCCCCTACCTCCCCCAGCAACATGGCCGCCCTCTACCTCCCCCAGCAACATGGCCGCCCTCTACCTCCCCCAGCAACATGGCCGCCCTCTACCTCCCCCAGCAACATGGCCGCCCCTACCTCCCCCAGCAACATGGCCGCCCCCTACCTCCCCCAGCAACATGGCCGCCCTCTACCTCCCCCAGCAACATGGCCGCCCTCTACCTCCCCCAGCAACATGGCCGCCCTCTACCTCCCCCAGCAACATGGCCGCCCCTACCTCCCCCAGCAACATGGCCGCCCCCTACCTCCCCCAGCAACATGGCCGCCCCCTACCTCCCCCAGCAACATGGCCGCCCTCTACCTCCCCCTACCTCCCCCAGCAACATGGCCGCCCTCTACCTCCCCCAGCAACATGGCCGCCCCTACCTCCCCTAGCCCATGTGAGAGTCCCCCCCTCCCCCCGCTCTCTCCACCAACCACACATTGATGCACAGCGCTGCTGTTCACCATTTACAAGCTTCACATTGACGTACGCCGCAGTGTTCTCTCCTCCACATCCTGATTACATCAACGGCAAACTATGGCAATCACGTCGAAATCGAACCTCGACAGTTTCAGGTTAACAGCATTTCAAATATTACTATGGCGCTCGCGCGCACATACGTGTGTATGAGCGCGCGCACGTGTATATTCACCTAGTTGTATTCATCTAATTGTGGTTGGGGGGTCGAGCTCTGCTCTTTCGGCCCGCCTCTCAACTGTCAATTAATCAACTGTTACTAACTTGCTTTTCCCACACACACAGGGAGCAGCCCGTAACAGCTGTCTAGCTCCCAGGTACCTATTGACTGCTAGGTAACAGGGGCAGCAGGGTGAAAGAAACTCTGCCCATGTTATTTCTCTCCGGCGCCGGGAATCGAACTCGAGCCACAGGATTACGTGGCCAGCGTGCTGTCCACACAGCCACCGGCGCCCCCGGTGTGTGTGTACTCACCTAGTAGTGCTTGCGGGGGTTGAGCTTGAGCGTGTAAAGAGAGTAACCAGGATGTGAATGACAGGAAACCCCTGAACTATCATCAAACATCAGTACCAAACATTCCTTACAAAGTAGTGGAGAAAATATTCTGACGAAGAAACGACGGAGCGCCTGAATGGATGAACTTTACAAGGAAAACATAATACTTACTTCTGAGGAAATTCACGATTGTCAAGCTTGATAGACGTCAAAAGAAAATCACAAGATTGTATTTCCTTTTGACGACAAAAAGGACCAGTTCAACAGGACACCAATGATTCCCCGAGAGAAGGAACAGCGAGAAGCTGTTGTTCATAAGTGTTCTTAAGTGATGTTCGTAAGCCACCATTGCAGTCCCTAATCTGCATGAGGAGGGTAGAAATAGCATAAGCCACTCGATCCTTTTCTAGATGTATCTTATTGCCTCCTGGTTGATACCTGGTTGATGGGGTTCTGGGAGTTCTTCTACTCCCCAAGCCCGGCCCGAGGCCAGGCTTGACTTGTGAGAGTTTGGTCCACCAGGCTGTTGCTTGGAGCGGCCCGCAGGCCCACATATACCTGGTTGATGGGGTTCTGGGAGTTCTTCTACTCCCCAAGCCCGGCCCGAGGCCAGGCTTGACTTGTGAGAGTTTGGTCCACCAGGCTGTTGCTTGGAGCGGCCCGCAGGCCCACATATACCTGGTTGATGGGGTTCTGGGAGTTCTTCTACTCCCCCAACAAGCCCGGCCCGAGGCCAGGCTTGACTTGTGAGAGCTTGGTCCACCAGGCTGTTGCTTGGAGCGGCCCGCAGGCCCACATACCCAAGTGCCTCAATAAACGCCCTTGAAGGAGACAACAATGCGTTCATGCGTGGCCACCATCGCAGACGACCCAAAACTACGTTCACACCCTGCACAAGTAGGCACACATGCGGCTGCTTGAGTTCAAACCCAACAAGTGCAACGTTATAGAAAAGGCTTAAAAGCTGAAAGGCTACCAGAAGGAATCAAAACTTGAAGCGCCTACATAGTCAAAACAGAATAAGCCTTAACATCGGTTGCCTGTCAGGTTACCTTGAGGTGCTTCCGGGGCTCAGTGTCCCCGCGGACCCGGTCGTCGACCAGGCCTCCTGACACGTTAAACATAAAAACGAGGTTTAGACGTCTAACCAAACACTAACGGAACCTGAATAAATGGGGGAGTAAGATAATAAATGGGGGAGTAAGATAATAAATGGGGGAGTAAGATAATAAATGGGGGAGTAAGATAATAAATGGGGGAGTAAGATAATAAATGGGGGAGTAAGATAATAATGGGGGGTAAGATACGAGGTCAGAATAACTATAAAGAAACGGAATAGACTGTCTATTCCTTGTTCCTATTCCGGCTGGCAAGACCAGCCCCCTTTAAACTAAAGAGGAAAAAAAACTGGAACACATCGGCAGAAGTTTGAACCGCACGCCAGTTGAATAAACGCGAGGTGGTGCACGCTAATACACACGCACACACTCACTCACTCACGCACGCACGCACTAGGACGACTCAAGCAACCCTCGCAGACAGTATGAACCGTGAACCGCCAAGTATATCCGCCAAGTTTGCCGGCCCAAACTTCGCGGGGTGACGGTGGTGTTGTGGTCCAACTCCCTCCCTCCCTCCCTCCCCTACCCTTCTCTCTCATGTTATTTTGAGCTCAAAGTCCCTGCGTTCAGGCACGCCTTGGGCCCCTGCACATGTGGCCACGAACAAAAGCACACCGCACTTTCACCCCCCCCTCCACACACACACACACATCACTGTTATGAAGTGATGTGGTGGAGGCTGACTCCATACACAGTTTTAAATGTAGATATGCTAGAGCCCAGTAGGCTCAGGAATCTGTACACCTGTTGATTGACGGTTGAGAGGCGGGACCAAAGAGCCAGAGCTTAACCCCCGCAAACACAACTAGGCGAGTACACACACACACACCCCACGACACACGCAATCAAGTATTTTAATTTCAAACGAACCACCGAATACCCTCCCTCCCCCTCCCCCACCAAAAAAAAAAAAAAATCCTCTGCATCATTAACGAACGCAAACAAGTATATAACAATAACAAAATTAACAAATAACACCCATGTGATCCCCGGTAATCTTGAAGAACAAGAACAAGACGAACTAAGCGACGCTGTCCTCCGTGCTATCTCTAACACCACCACAGGCTATAAAATCCAACGAGGGAAGACGGAGAAATCCAAACATTAGCCAAACCTAATGCACATAAAACCTTGGTAAAAAATATACATAAAACTCAATATGCAGCCCGTGACAGCTGACTAGGTAACATGGTCTGATTGCGTGAGAGCGGCCAGAGGAGATATTTCCAGGCAGATACGTCTCTCAATACGAACACGATGTTATCTTGAGGTTATCTTTAGATGATTTCAGGGCTTTAGTGTCTCCGCGGCCCGGTCCTCGACGAGGCCTCCACCCCCCAGGAAGCAGCCCGTCACTAACTCCCAGGTACCATTTTACTGCTAGGTAACAGGGGCATAGGGTGAAAGAAACTCTGCCCAATGTTTCTCGCCGGCGCCTGGGATCGAACCCAGGACCACAGGATCACAAGTGCAGCGTGCTGTCCGCTCGGCCGACCGGCTCAGGATGGTTTAATATATACAGAAACTAAAACTGAATAAACTCAGTTATAAATGTCAACCATTTATGAATGAACTTTAAGATTCCACTTGAAACACTGACCCAAGACCAACGCCAATTTCAATGACATTCTTAAGAAATGACAAGAACACTATTAAGGCAACAATTGAAACAATTTATATTTTTATAGAGTAATTGATCCATCACACACATTCCAAGTTTGAATCCAATACCTTCATCTCTTCTTGCAATAGCCTATACAAGACTTTTATAGCTTATTGTAACTAGCACTACCGGGAACGCCTCCCAAGAATCTTTGGGTGCGTGTGAATGGTTCAAGATATCTACCCTCAGGGAGCCTACATATTATCCTTATTAGACCTAAGGCCTTAGGTCTAATAGCCATAGCCTTAGGTCTACTGTAGTAGACCTAAGGCTCCTCCACCGTCACGTGTTACCTGGTTGATGGGGTTCTGGGAGTTGTTCTACTCCCCCAAGCCCGGCCCGAGGCCAGGCTCGACTTGTGAGAGTTTGATCCACCAGGCTGTTGCTTGGAGCGGCCCGCAGGCTCACATACCCACCACAGCTCTGCTGTTGAGTTACCAACCGATACGCAATTGCATCCCTCATCTATTGTATATGTGGAAGCAAAATACAGATGTTGTATAGACAGACTTCGCAAAGGCATTCGACAAATGTGAGCATGGAGTGATAGTCCATAAAATGATATCAATAGGAATAAAGAGTAAAGCGGGGCGTCAGATTTTCAACTTTGTCAAACAGAATGCAGAGGCAGTCAACCATATAAGATCAAACAAAAGTGCAGTGAAAAGCTCTGTACCCCAGGGCACAGTCCTTGCACCGCTGCTATTACTCGTTCTTATCTCGGATATACATGATGCCAGGTCCCAAATTTGCACCGTAGAATAATAACATACTGGAACGAAAGATACGGAAGCAAATTCAGAATAGAACCAGTGAAGAGTAGAGGTGCTTAGGCACAATCACAAGAGCATTGTCTAGACGTCAGAGGTCCACAGCTTCTTGATCTTGAGGTTATCTTGAGATGATTTCGGGGCTTTAGTGTCCCCGCGGCCCGGTCCTCGACCAGGCCTCCACCCCCAGGAAGCAGCCCGTGACAGCTGACTAACACCCAGGTACCTATTTACTGCTAGGTAACATGGGCATTCAGGGTGAAAGAAACTCTGCCCATTTGTTTCTGCCTCGTGCGGGAATCGAACCCGCGCCACAGAATTACGAGTCCTGCGCGCTATCCACCAGGCTACGAGGCCCCTTGACACCCTCTGTTCAACACCCTCCCAGAAGTCATTAGAAATATCGCCGGAACCAAGGTGGATGTATTCAAGAGGCACTTAGATAAGTTTTTATAAGAGGCGACGGACTAACCAGGCTGTAAGTGGATATGGGGGCCCGCGGGCCGCTCCAAGTAACAGCCTGTTGGACCAAGTTATCACAAAAGTCGAGCCTGGGCTCGGCGAGCAGAACTCCCAGAACCCTCTCCAGGTATAACTGATAGTTTCAAGTGTAGGTTAGACATGTAAGTGAATGGGTTTGAGTGGATATAAATAAGAGCAGCCTTGCATGGACCAATAAGCTTCTTGTAGTTAATTTGAATCTAACGTTATATCACGGGGAGGTGGGGGGGGGGGGGGGGGGAGGGAGGAGTTCATTGAGTCTGCAGAATCAAAACAAGAAACATACCTGCATACACACAGTTACAACCCCCTCTCAACCAAACACTTGTTCACAACACTCCCCTCCCCTACCCCTGAGTCCAAGAACATGTTCACAACACCCCCCTCCCCTACCCCTGAGTCCAAGAACATGTTCACAACACTCCCCTCCCCTACCCCCGAGTCCAAGAACATGTTCAGGGGGCCTCGTAGCCTGGTGGATAGCGCGCAGGACTCGTAATTCTGTGGCGCGGGTTCGATTCCCGCACGAGGCAGAAACAAATGGGCAAAGTTTCTTTCACCCTGAATGCCCCTGTTACCTAGCAGTAAATAGGTACCTGGGAGTTAGTCAGCTGTCACGGGCTGCTTCCTGGGGGTGGAGGCCTGGTCGAGGACCGGGCCGCGGGGACACTAAAGCCCCGAAATCATCTCAAGATAACCTCAAGATAGGGGGGGGGGGGGGGACAAACACACCTAATCCCTACCAGGAAGACCTTAAATATACTGGTGTAAAGTATTCGAGGCAGCCATCGTAAGGCTAGTCAACCGTCGTTGACACAGGACGGATAGTTAAACTAGACATCAATGACCCATTCTTGGAACAAGCGACTGCACCAGCACAGCCAATGGCACTCTCATGATGGCCAATTGTACCAAATTGGCACCCCAGCTGGTCGGAGCCGTCACGTGTGACCAACCGAGACGTCCACTTTCTGAAAGGACATCCCCCCCCCCCCCCGCCCCCTGCTCTCGTTGTTGTTCAAGATTCGCTACTTGGAACAAAAAGTCCCAAGTAGTACGGGCTATGGCGAGCCCCATACCCCCCTCCCCCTGCTCTCTCTACTTCCCCGAGCTGGATCAATTGTTCTCAACGCAGGTCATATACCTGGAGTATACCTGAAGAGGTTTCGAAAGTTCTACTCCCCGAGCCCGACCTGAGGCCAGGCAAGATTAAGGATGACTTGGTCCAACAGGCTGTTGCTTGAAGCAGCCCGCAGCCCCTCATGTCCACTACAACCCTGGTGGTCTGGCAATTCTTGCAAGAACGTGTCCAAATGCGTCTTGAAGACTTTCACCTTTGTTCCGGCAATATTTTTTATGCTCGCTGGGAGGATGTTGAACAAACGTGGATGTTCACGGTTCATGTGAGTTGCAGAAACCATGAACGTACGATTGTAAGATATGTAAGGAAATACTCGTACTGTGTCCGGCGGTCAGCAGGTGGAATGCACCAAAGTAAGTTGTAGAAGCCACCTCCATCCACAACCTTCAGGTCAAATTCGACAACCAATTACAACGCCAGAATGGTTCAATTATACCGCAACAAGTACAAGGCAAGATAGTAGAAGGGGTACACAACACCACACACTTTGTGTATTCTACCTATATCTACCTATTTATATATCTACGTATATAGATATACGTAGATCTAGCACCTACGGGCTACTCATGCCCGTGCCACCTCTTGTGGCGGCCTAATCTTCATCAATCAATCAATCAATCACACCAACATCCACCACCTCCACACCACACACCGGAAAACAATGAACTTCACAATCACAGAAGCATTAGAAGAAAAATAAAAGGCAGATGTTGTATACACAGACTTCACAAAGGAATTCGACAGATGTGAGCATGGAGTGATAGCCCATAAAATGAGATCAATAGGAATAACGGGTAAAGTGGTATGCTGGATTTTAAATTTTCTGTCAAACAGAATGTAAAAAGTAAGCCAACCCAAGTGCCCAAGTGATCAAGCCCAAGTATAGTGAAAAGCTCTATAGGCGATGAGTCACAATAACGTGGCTGAAGTATGTTGATCAGACCACACACTAGAAGGTGAAGGGACGACGACGTTTCAGTCCGTTCTAGACCATTCTTAAGTCGATTGTGAATGGTCCAAGTCAAGACAATCGACTTGAGAATGGTCCAGGACGGACCCGAAACGTCGTCGTCCCTTCACCTTCTAGTGTGTGATCTGGTCAAAAAAAAATCTCTGTACCCCAGGGCACAGTTCTTGCACCACTGCTCTTTCTCATTCTTATCTCGGAGAGAGACCAAGATGCTAGTTACAACTTCGTGTCATCCTTTGCAGATACAATAATCAGCGTGAAAATAACACGAGCTTCTACCTCTCACGCGTGGGGTCAACGGTTCGAGCCTCCTAGAGCCAAGATGAATGGAATCATCATATAAACTTCCTCTGTAGAAGACACTAAAAAAGCCACAAGCCGATATTAGTAAAGTCTTCCAGTGGGCAACGGAAAATAACATTATGCAGGCGATGAGTCACAATAACGTGGCTGAAGTATGTTGACCAGACCACACACTAGAAGTTGAAGGGACGACGACGTTTCGGACCGTCCTGGACCATTCTCAAGTCGATTGTCTTGACTT
Source organism: Procambarus clarkii (assembly GCF_040958095.1). NCBI lineage: Eukaryota > Metazoa > Arthropoda > Malacostraca > Decapoda > Cambaridae > Procambarus > Procambarus clarkii. The sequence continues at coordinate 17,489,841 of NC_091223.1, read as the reverse complement.
GAGAATGGTCGTCGTTCCTTCAACTTCTAGTGTGTGGTCTGGTCAAAATAACATTATGTTTAACAGCGATAAGTTTCAGGTACTGAGGTATGGTGGAAACGAGCAACTCAGACGAAACAAGGGGAAAAGGACACAATCAGACCTACTCATAGAAGGAAAACGTGTAAAAGATCTGGGAATTATTAAGTCCGACGACCTGACATTTAATGAACATAACCGAGCAAATATAGCGGCGGCCAGGAAAATATTAGGATAGATTATGAGAACGTTTAAATCCAGAGACCCCGCATCAATGGTAATACTATTTAAATCACTGGTGCTGTCCCATCTTAAAGTACTGCTCAGCACTCATTTTCCCCTTTAGAGTAGGAGAGATTTCTGAAAAAAGAGGAAATACAGAGACCCTATACGGCGCGCATAGACAAGATAAAACACCTAAATTTTGAATACAGTCTCAAAACTCTCAAAATTTACACTATGGAAAGGAGACGAGAACGGTATCAAATAATATATATATGGAAGATACTGGAAGGTCAGGTCCCAAACTTACTCAGTAGAATAACAACATACTGGAGCGAAAGACAAGGAAGGAAATGCAGAATAGAACCAGTGAGTAGAGGCGCCGTAGGCACAATCAGAGAGCACTGTCTGAACATCAGCCTCCACGGCTGTTCAACACCCTCACAGCAAGCATTATAAATATTGCCTGTACAAAGATGGAAGTCTTCAAGAATCATTTAGACAAGCTCCTGCAAGACGTGCCGGACCAACCGGGCTGTAGTGGATATGTAGGCCTACAAGCCGCTCCAAGCAACAGCCTGCTGGACCAAGTTATCACAAATCTCTATTCATCTGTAGGATGAATACAGATTTGTATTCGAATACAAATACTCCAGAAACCTCTCCTCCAGGCAGCCCCGCTCCTGTGCCAGGTAAGTCCACTACGGGCTCACCATAGCCCGTGCTACTTTGGAGCTTTTATTCTAAATAGCTGGATCTAAAACAACAACAATCCCCTCCAGGTATGCTCCAGCATACCTTCTCCTCCACACCACCCTGACCGCTCCAGTTCGCTCTCTTTAACTACAGCAATTCACCGCAACACGTCCATAACCAAACCGGCCGGCCGGATACAAGAACGCCTTTCACACGAACACCAAGACCGGACACGTTGCTGGGAACGTGCTTCACCGGCAAGCAAGCCTTAATATTGCATTATCTTCTCAGCAAGTCAATAAATGAATGCTAGGTAAAGTTCACCAGTTTAAAATGATTAAACAAATATTATACTTTTAATCTATTTACATTTTTGTGACAGCGAGTAAACTCCGGGTAAGGAACTTAAGACTGCGAACCTCCAATATAAAATATTGAATTTCTTGAAAATCATTTTTAGGGAAAGGAGGCGATTAAAGACCACTTCCTTCTTTCACGACCTTGGCGAGAGGCGACTTCCCGGCAAATACCCAACGAAACTAAGACCTTACTACAACGTTCGAACAAGTTGTAACAACTTTCTAACACGTCATACAACCCGCCGTTACTCATGTGTTTTGAAATTGAATTTGAAATAAGTTTATTGAGGTAAAATACACACAAAGGGATGAGGTAGCTCAAGCTATTCTCACCCCGTTCAGTACATCATGTTAATACATACATAGACACACATCACAAACAATAAACGTATTACCAAACATTCTGAGAGATAAACATATACATTTCCTCAAGTGTGTTTTGAGGGTCGAACCAGCTTTCTGATGGTCCCAAGGCACCGGTCTGCCAAAGTCATGTTCTCACTGATGTATCACGCAATTGTAATTTCTTTGTGATTGCCTGCTATGATAACAGGCAAAATGTGAATACAGATATATAAGAAGTATAAACATAGTAATTACTTGTAGGGCGGTTAGCTTACTTTGCGATGATTTCGGGGCTCAACGTCCCCGCGGCCCAGTCCCCAACCAGGCCTCCTGGTTGAGACTGGTCAACCAGGTTGTTGGACGCGGCTGCTCGCATATAAGACAGGACTGAGACAAGCCAAACGTCAGTCGGGCGAGTACTACACAGATGGGTTTATGTACGTTGCCTAAGGTTAAGTGTTCAGTGCCTTTCAACCCTGAAATGTACCCAATTTCCCTCCTACAACCTCCCCCCCCACCTTGGGGAGTAGAAGAACTCCCAGAACCCCATCAAGCAGGTACCAACGTGGCCGACAGCCTGTCTACCATTTTGATGGAAGGGGTCACAATCGACTTGAGAATGCGCCAGGACGGACCGAAACGTCTTCGTCCCTTCACCTTCTAGCGTCTGGTTAACATGGAAGGGGGTTTAATGGCCCATTACGCAATGCACCATTACCTATTGACGTAATGGTGAGCATTCTTCCCACTAGTGTACATAAGGGTGTACGTGTAATGTCTCCCTACTGTGCTTGTCTGTGTCCATCTTAACTTCAATATACTAGTAAACAATCTGTATCTTACACACTTAAGTGTAAACTAAGACAACCGGGCCGGAAAAGTTGTGGAAGATCTCGGCTCACACCGTAAAAATCCGTTGACACTAATCACCTAAAAATCCGGTGTAATGTATCGCATGAGGCTGCATCTCGGTAATCGGATTTCAACGCCATTTGTCTAGATTTGCTCGAGAGGACAATGGAAACTATTTCCTGAACCTGGAATAGTATTGAACTCGGAGGAAAAGCGTCTTTTCCCCGAAATGTATATATATGGTGCAAATGAATGTTTGGTCCATATATATATTAAATGATGTGTAGCGCCCATAAGCCTATACATAATTTATGACACTAGTGCCCGCTCGCTTAGGTCCATGGAGCATACAATATACCTGGAGTTTATTTACCTGGAGAAGGTTCGACTCCCCAAGCTTGGCCTGACTTTAGCCAACTTGATCCAATAGGCTGTTGCTTGGCGGGGCCCGCAGGCCCACATATCCACTACAAACCACTCGTTCCAGTACTTCTTCCAGGAACTTAACTAATTGCTTCCTGAAGAAGTCCACCTTAGTGCTGGCAATATTTCTTATGCTTGCTGGGAGAGTATTGAACAGCCAGGACTCTTCCCCCGCCTGGTTGATGGGGTTCTGGGAGTTCTTCTACTCCCCAAGCCCGGCTTGTGGCCAGGCTTGACTTGTGAGAGTTTGGTCCACCAGGCTGTTGCTTGGAGCGGCCCGCAGGCCCACATACCCACCACAGCCCGGTTGGTCCGGCACTCCTTGGAGGAATAAATCTAGTTTCCTCTTGAAGATGTCCACGGTTGTTCCGGCAATATTTCAGAGTCCATGGAGCCCCCCACCTTTCAGAACACATTCCAAACACATCTTAAGTCATACAACCCTATCACATACACCCCCCCATCAGTCTCCCAGCACATTAAATACGAGGAGGTACGAAAGCTATACCTTACCAAGCATATACGGGGTGAGAATAGCTTGAGCTACCTCATCCCTTTGTGTGTATTTTACCTCAATAAACTTATTTCAATTTCAATGCATATACCCTGCACGGGTTCCCAGGCCCAGTGTCTGCGGGGGCCTCCCGGTTGATAGTGTGGTCAATCAGGCTGTTAGATGTAGCGGCTTTCAGCCTGACGTATGTACCACAGCCCAGATGATCAGGTATCTTGAGGTTATCTTGAGATGACCGTCCCCGCGGCCCGGTCTTCGACCAGGCCTCCACCCCCAGGAAGCAGACCGGGACAGCTGACTAACTCCCAGGTACCTATTTACTGCTAGGTAACAGGGACATAGGGTGAAAGAAAATGCCCATTGTTTCTCTCCGGCGCCCGGGATCGAACCCGGGACCGTAGGATCACGCGTCCAGTGTTCTGTCCGCTCAGCCACCGGCATCTTATGAAGGTGTTGATCAAGTTGCCTTGTGAAGAGCGCTATAGAGGTTGGCTAGTCGAGCAGCTCCTCCGCTGGAGTTGTCACCTCACTAACATGATGCACTATATACACAGAAATCACAGTATCGTGATATATTCACTTACGGGCTATTCATGCCCGTGCCACCTCTTGGGTGGCTTATTCTTTATCAATCAATCAATATCGTGATATATCAACATTATCGTTATATATCTGGGCACACGGGAGGCATCTCCCGTCACGCAGGGTGCAGTCGCGCCTCCACAGATCTCCAGTTTCAGCTCTTGATACTGGTAATGGCTCAAAAGGACCACCACTTACGGGCTATTCATGCCCGTGCCACCTTTTGGGTGGCTTAATCTTCATCATCATATCTGGGCAACTATATACCCAAGATTGAAAGTACCCCCAACCTGGGGTATATAGTACTCCAGGTTGCAATTATTTTGACCATGTCGTAGCGTAGTCGTTTAGACTCTAAACGCAAGAGCGTGTATTTGGGAATAGCCAGCACATAAGTTCAAATCCTCATCACGGCTCCTGTGGATTTTCTCATGATGCTTCATTATATTGCCCGAACCTAACCTAACCGATGACCCGCGAATACAAAAAGTGACAACCCGTTAATTTTGAGAGCTGCTGTTGTTATAGATTCAGCTACTCGGAACAAGTTCCAAGTAGCACGGGCTATGGTGAGCCAGTATTTTGAGAGCTGCAATGTTTAAGTTTAATAGTGAGGACCGAGGTGGGTGGGTGGGGGGGGGGGACCGAGGTGGGGGGGGGGGGGAGCGAGGTGGGGGGAGGGTCGGGGGAGGGGGGGGGGGATGGGGAGGGGAGGGGAAGGGAATTGTCGGGAAAGCGCCAAGCCATGACGACTATATAGCACTGGGAAAGGATCAGGATTAGGATTTGGGATGGGTCGGGGGGAGGGTCGGAATGGTGTCCAATCACTTGGACGGTCGGGGATTGAACACCGACCTGCATGAAGCGAGACCGTTGCTCTACCGTCCAGCCCAAGTGGTTGGACGGGGGGAGGGGAAGAGAGAGGTGCGTGGAGGGTCGTGTTTTGATTCTCCAATGCAGGGAGCATGTCGGGTTCACTGAGGTCCTCCTAACTATGCTAATGACTTTACCCAGGATGATTTAATGAATTAAATCAATGGAAGGAACCAGACAAGACTGCAATAACAACTCAAAAGTACTTCCTAGCAAGAATGTATTATACATACAGACATCTTATTCTTCAAGTCTTAACAAAGGCAAATGAATGTAAAAGGCTAATGGCATTTGAACAAGAGTACAGGAAATGCTCGTGATAGTTAATCCCTGTTTCTTTCACCCTATGTCCCCTGTTACCATGCAGTAAAATAGGTACCTGGGTGTTAGTCAGGTGTCACGGGCTGCTTCCTGTGGGTGGAGGCCTGGTCGAGGACCGGGCTGTGGGGACACTAAAAAGCCCCGAAATCATCTCAAGATAACCCGGTCGTACGGCCTACGGTGAAGGCCTGGTCGAGGACCGGGCCGCGGGGACACTAAAAAGCCCCGAAATCATCTCAAGATAACCTCAAGATACGACTATCAAGGGAAGACTAAGCTTCGTCTGCTGTGCCCGCACTCCCAAGACCACACCAATCCATAGACCCATTCCCCATATGGTCGCCCAAGGCAGAAGTTGCAAGTTATGGGCCTCGTATGACCCTACTAATGCACTTACACTTAGAGCAGTCACCAAGTGTCTGCTGCTACACTGCTAAGTTACCAAAACGCTAGTCGACACCCCAGTCCATAAAGGGTCTTAAATTTCAGTTCACTTCCTCACTCACAGGTGTGTGAGTGAGGGAGTGACCATCACTCACAGGTGTGTGAGTGAGGAAGTGAGTGAACACACCTGTGAGTGAGGGAGTGAACTGAAATTTAAGACCCTTTAGTCTTACATCACTAATCCTCAGTGTGCTACACTTCATCCCTATTTCTCACATGAACTAGGTCATTTGCCCGTGACCCCTGCTGTCAGGAAATATGACCTGTGTGCTGGCAGGAAATGACCTCCTGCACGTTGTCCAAACTTGACGAAGATACGAGTACATTAATCAACAAATGAACAACATTGCAGGGATTCATAGTGAGATCAGCGACAGGAGCGCAAGGAAGCACTCGTCAATGTAAGCCAGTAGGAGTTAGTTCCCTTAGATGGCGAGGTGGTCAAGGCAAAATCTAGAACATTTTCACAAGATGGTGATAAGAACATGCCCAACAACTAGTTAAGGCGGGGCCCAGGAGCCCCAACAATGTCCTGCAAGCACCAAGTAAAATCAACTACGTTAGTCCACTTGCACGCACGCAAACACCAATTAACAAACAAACAAGCGAGAAAGCAAGCAAGGCTAGACCACAGACGCGACACACGGACCTACATATCCGCCAAGGATCAACACACCACCACCATGCAAGACTCCCCCCCCCCACACAACCCACCACTATGCCAACCCCCTCCCTCCCCCACCACCACCCATGCCCCCCCACCCTCAACTTTCTCCCCCGCCCCCTCCCCTGTGCACCCACCCGGGGACCGGTTACGTAACTCCAGGTTTAAACACACTCGTAAGAATCAGATGATCGCCTCTCTGGTCATGAAGCCCCAGGCAACCAAGGTGAGACAAATGTACAAACGTTCTTGCCTCTCGTGTGTGTGTGTGTGTGTGTGTGGGGGGGGGGGGAGGGAAGGGGGTGCGGACCACCACTACAAGCTTTTGACTGTACGTCCTATTATTAGTAATATCATTGTTATTATTATTATTATCAATACTGCTATTGAGAAAATCTGTAGGAGCCGTGATGAGGATTCGAACCTATGCGGGTGGCAATCCGTCTCTCTGACTATTATTATTATTACGAGTACATGAATCCATATACATTTTCTCTTATTTCACACCCAAGATTCGAACCCGTGTCACTTGCAAGGCGACTGGCTGAGACTCCTGACCGCAATACCCCAGGGTGCACCAGATGTAATCTTTTGAGTGTGGTGATAACAGGCAGTGTGCCACACCACGAGTGTTGGCACTCCCCCCCCCCCCGGCACTCCCCCATCACCAAACCACCACCTTCACCCAACGCCTAAAACAAGTAAACAAAATGTGTTGAAATATTTCCTGCACAATTTCCAGGTTATCCACATTTTTAATTCGTTCTACAGTCAACGTGTTGTTGGTTCCGAGAGCCAACGTCTCTTGCCCAGGCCTCGTTGGTGGTCTGAGGCCAGATTCACGAAGCAGTTACGCAAGTACTTACGAATTGTGCACATCTTTCCTCAATCTTTGACGGCTTTGTTTACATTTATTAAACAGGTTACAAGCATAAAAACTTTTCAATCAACTGTTGTTATTGTCATAAACAGCCTCCTGAAGTTTCGGAGCTCATTAACCGTTTAATAATTGTAAACAAAGCCGCCAAAGATTTAGAAAAGATGTACAGGTTCGTAAGTGCGCGGGTAACTGCTTCGTGAATCTGGCCCCTGGTCAACCAGACTGTTACAGGCAGCTGCTCGCAACCTGACGCATGAATCACCCCCTGGAGACATCATTTCCACACAATATCATACTAATAAAGTTAAATTACAATCACCAGACTGAAGCCTATTACTGGAGGGCTTAAGAAACAATTAAGACAAGGTGTGCAGGAAGTGCAGCACCTCCCGTGTTGCAACGCACGAGGGCTTCATGCCGCTCCCAGACACACACAGACTTGTGGATCAAGATATCACAAGAGTGGCGGCTGCCACACACCCCAGGTAAACACAGGCTCCGGGACGCCACACAGACACTCTTACACAAACCTTTTATCCTTCATCTGTAGCCAAATACGTCGGGGTTATCTTCTTGAGGTTATCTTGAGATGATTTCGGGGCTTTTTAGTGTCCCCGCGGCCCGGTCCTCGACCAGGCCTCCACCCTCAGGAAGCAGCCCGTGACAGCTGACTAACCCCCCAGGTACCTATTTACTGCTAGGTAACAGGGGCATTCAGGGTGAAAGAAACTTTGCCCATTTGCTTCTGCCTCGTGCGGGAATCGAACCCGCGCCACAGAATTACGAGTCCTGCGCGCTATCCACCAGGCTACGAGGCCCCTATTATCACTATTGTTTATTTCCTCTCGCTATATAATATTTTCAACACATCCACAAACACACCAGTAATGATAAACATAAAAGTCATGAGATAATTTTTGAGTTTCAACAACTTTATGAAGTATTACCATTCAAGGACCCCCCTCCCCCCCATCCCCAAGAGCCAGAGCTCAGCCCCCCCCCCACAAGCACAATATATTATACATATACAAAAATATACCTATTATTTTTATATTCATTTTATATTTCAGAGGGGGGGGGGGGAGTCCCACTTCCTTGTCTCTACCCAGAATACTGGGAGTGAATTGGTCCCCCTGACACTATCTTAATTTAAAATTAATATGCCATTCCAGTATCTCATCCCTTGGTCCCTGTCCCTATCATCCCCACCCTCTCCTCCCCACCCTCCCCAACACTGGTGGTGTTGACCACCGCCGAGCTTGGGGGAGTAGAAGAACTCCCAGAACCGCATCAAGCATGGCATGACTACCACTCCGCCACCACACCTCAGGTGCCCCCGGCCTGACTCACGTCTCTGTCTCACACGTCCGCCACAGCTGCCAGCACGGGGGAATGAATCAACAACTGTCTACGGCAAACACTGAGACAATTTCCTAGGGTAAACATAGCAACTTCGGGAGAATGAGAGCCTCCTAAGAGAGAGCTAAATCCTGGGGGGACAATACAACCTCCAAGGGGATATAGTAGACTTTTTTAGCAGATTGGAACCTACCAGGGAGAGATAACTTCCCAAGAAATAGGATAACCTGTCATCAGAGGAAACTACACGTAAACTAAAGTTAATATTCCGACCATTTGAGGGAAAAAACAAGTAAAACTGTCAGAAAAATCAACGTCAATTTTCTTGGTGAATACTTCAAGTTTATCTGTCCTTGAAAACAGTCCCCCCCCCTTCACCAACAACATTAAGAGCACATCAATTACCTTTTTTTTGTATTTTAATTCTGTAATCTTTTGATTCTTTCTACTGCAGCTCAGCTAGTTAGAAACGAGTTTTTTTTTACCATTCAAATGAATCTGGTAATGTGGTCTCTAAAGGACCTTTGTGCCGATCGTTAATTAGTAATTACTATTTAGACTTTTATATAATGAGGAAATGTATATGTTTATCTCTCAGAATGTTCGGTAATACGTTTGTTTGTTTGTGATGTGTGTCTATGTATGTATTAACACGATGTACTGAACGGGGTGAGAATAGCTTGAGCTACCTCATCCCTTTGTGTATTTTACCTCAAACTTATTTCAATTTCAAATTTTATATAATGCATCGCTTGAACACAGAGGCTCTAGAAGCCATATTTCAAAATGGAGTCGATAATAATATATCATAAGAGGTCAGAGGTCAAATCTAAGTTGCTGAGTAATGCAGAATAGAACCAGTGAAGAGTAGGGGTGCCATAGGCACAACCAGAGAACACTGTATAAACATCAGAGGTCCATGGTTGTTCAACGTCCTCCCAGCAAGCATAAGAAATATTGCCGGAACAACCGTGGACATCTTCAAGAGAAAATTTGATAGTTTTCTTCAAGGATTGATTTGATTGTTGCCGCCGAAGGCGGCTAGTTTATTGTGCACCCCATACTCATCCTGTGAGCGGTAGCGCAAAAGCATTACAGAGGGCACAAAAGGTCTTTATCAGACCTCATCTTAGATTATTACATCGGACCAACCGGACTGTGGTGGGTATGTGGGCCTGCGGGCCGCTCCAAGCAACAGCCTGGTGGACCAAACTCACAAGTCAAGCCAGGCCTCGGACCGGGCTCGGAGAGTAGAACAACTCCCAGAACCCCATCAAGCAGGTATCAAGCAGGTATGGATCACAGTAACCAGGAATACCTCGTATCCCTTAGTTAGGAATACCTAACTAGGGCCCAAACTGCACTGTTAGCCAGTTAACCGTTAAAAGCCAAACCCAAAAATGTTGCTTACAACTTGCAGCCAACCTGGAGTAAGGAGAGGAATCAATACACGAGGCGTGATTACAGGAGGGGTACAACCATGCACTGAACCGCCGCTGCCAAACCCACACGCTAAGCCTCGAAATCATTGCAAGGTAACATTGCCCCGCACACCATAAGCGTAAGAAGTATTGCCGGAAAAACCGTGGACATCTTCAAGAGGAAACTAGATTTATTCCTCCAAGGAGTGCCGGACCAACCGGGCTGTGGTGGGTATGTGGGCCTGCGGGCCGCTCCAAGCCTGGTGGACCAAACTCTCACAAGTCAAGCCTGGCCTCGGGCCGGGCTTGGGGAGTAGAAGAACTCACAGAACCCCATCAAGCAGGATCGATAAGCCAGCAGACGAGGAATCAAAATAACGTGGCTGAAATATGTTGACCAAACCACACACTAGAAAGTGAAGGGACGACGATGTTCAAGTATATTTATTGAGACAAGAAAGAAATACATCTCAAAGGGATAGAGTAGCTTAGGCTATTTCAACCCCCTCCCCCACCCTAACGACGACGTTTCGGTCCGTCCTGGACCATTCCCAAGTCGAGCCTCCACCCGTGATCGCCCCCCCCCCACCACCACCTCCTCCCTACTCCCCCCCCCCCATCCGCCTGGTGCACATGGTACAGTTTCCGGAATAGAGCCACAATAGGCTCTGTCACGGTGATCTCCACTTGTTGATTATCACGCAACGTCCCCCTTCCCTCTCACTTCGGGAGGGGAAGGAAAGGAAAGGGAAGGGAGGGGAGGCCGGGTAATGAAAGTAAAGACCCGCCAAAAGTGAGAGAGGGGAAATGGGATGGCGGACGTGATGGCTGGGAAGGGGAGGAGGAGCGGCAAGAACAGATGAGAGGGGTGAAACCCAGCAGGAAGGTGGGGAAGGGGGGGAAGGGATAGGCAAGCCACTAATGAGGCGAGGTGATGGTAACCAGCCCAAGACTGGCACCCTATCCTCTTTCAACTTTTCCCCCCTCTTTACCACCACTTCTATTTCTTCCCTTCTCTTCATTTCCCCTTTTTATTCATATCATTTCCAACGACCCATCATTCACCCATTTAATGCCTTATCCCCCCCATGCACCCTGTGTTCCCATCTCAGCCTTCTCCCGCCACCTGCCTAATTTGCAACACCCGCAGGACGCCAATCAAAAACAGGAAACACCCATTACTTGATACAAAATGAGACGTGAGAATGAATAGAAGTAGTAGCAGTAGTAGTAGTAGTAGTAGAAGTAGTAGTAGAAGTAGTAGTAGAAGTAGTAGTAGCAGTAGAAGTAGTAGTAGAAGTAGTAGTAGAAGTAGAAGCAGTAGTAGTAACGTAACTAGGGGAAAGCGCTGAGCCATCCTGACTTAAAGCACGTGGTAGGAATACGACAAGGCGCTATGGAGGACTACCGGGGCTCGAACCCTGCAAGAAAACCAACCTACTAAACCAAGCCCGGAGGAAGGACAAGGACTATACTAGAGCTCGTTAATTTCAGAGTGTAGCCAGACAGCCGAGGACTAAAGCAGGCGAGAGTGGAAGAGGAGACAGGCGGAAGGGGGTTAAAGAAAGTGGGAGAGAGTGGGAAGGGGGGTGAGGGGGGGAGGTGGAGACCGTTACCGAGGCAAGGATGGGCCACGACTCCCAAGTTAGATAATCAATTATGGCTCGCAGCAATTATTGTAATTAGGAGAAGGCGGCGGTGCGGTATGGTACAGTACTTGTAAGAGAGAGAGAGAGGGAGGGAGGGTGAGGGAGAAGTACCGTTAGTGGAGCACGCACGCACGCTCCCCCCCCCCTCCCCACCACCCCGTCCCCTCCACACCCATTCCCACCCGCCCCTCCGCCTGCCACACCCATTCCCACCCGTCTCCCAAACCAATCTCACTTGACTAACTAAACCCATTCCCGCATACAACTACAGCACCTCCTTCTTTACCCCCCCCTCCCCACGACTAACTACAACCCCCTCCCCCATTATAAATCGCCCCCACTACAAACTTAGAATAGGTACAAATCCACAAGGGCCGTGACGATGGTTCGAACCTACGTCCGAGAAGATCCCAGACGCTGCTTTAATCAACTGAGTTTAGAAGAGGTACGGCAAGACAAGACAATTGCGATCCCATCTCTGGAGACTTCTCTTTAGGCATAGGCTTAAAAAAAACTGTAGCCTATAGTGAAATAATTCAATAGCACTAATGTTTAAGTCAGTTCTACAACATAATCCAATTTACATCAACGCCATCTATATTTCATTGCCCGAAACGCTACGCGTATTTAGTAGCTTTAGGTATTGTATGTACTAGAGACCTGGTTGATGGGGTTCTGGGAGTTCTTCTACTCCCCCCAAGCCCGGCCCGAGGCCAGGCTCGACTTGTGAGAGTTTGGTCCACCAGGCTGTTGCTTGAGCGGCCCGCAGGCCCACATATACCTGGTTGATGGGGTTCTGGGAGTTCTTCTACTCCCCCAAGCCCGGCCCGAGGCCAGGCTCGACTTGTGAGAGTTTGGTCCACCAGGCTGTTGCTTGGAGCGGCCCGCAGGCCCACATATACCTGGTTGATGGGGTTCTGGGAGTTCTTCTACTCCCCCCAAGCCCGGCCCGAGGCCAGGCTCGACTTGTGAGAGTTTGGTCCACCAGGCTGTTGCTTGAGCGGCCCGCAGGCCCACATATACCTGGTTGATGGGGTTCTGGGAGTTCTTCTACTCCCCCCAAGCCCGGCCCGAGGCCAGGCTCGACTTGTGAGAGTTTGGTCCACCAGGCTGTTGCTTGAGCGGCCCGCAGGCCCACATATACCTGGTTGATGGGGTTCTGGGAGTTCTTCTACTCCCCAAGCCCGGCCCGAGGCCAGGCTTGACTTGTGAGAGTTTGGTCCACCAGGCTGTTGCTTGGAGCGGCCCGCAGGGCCACATACCCACCACAGCCCGGTTGGTCCGGCACTCCTTGGAGGAATAGCTCTATCTATAAATCCAACATTATCTTTGTAATTCATCATCTACGTATGTACTTTTACTTGAATACAAATTTGAATATATAACTAGCAGACTTCTCACGATGGTCATGAAGAGAACTTGATAAACACTCCAAAGTCAAACACTACGCATAGCGGGATCTAACAGTTTGGTTGACCACTCCACCAGGCACATACACACACCGGTTCCCAGAACCATCACAACGTAATCACAAGACTATCTTGAGGTTATCTTGAGGTTATCTTGAGATGATTTCGGGGCTTTTTAGTGTCCCCGCGGCCCGGTCCTCGACCAGCCCACCACCCCCAGGAAGCAGCCCGTGACAGCTGACTAACACCCAGGTACCTATTTTACTGCTAGGTAACAGGGGCATAGGGTGAAAGAAACTCTGCCCATTGTTTCTCGCCGGCGCCCGGGATCGAACGCGGAACCACAGGATCACAAGTCCAGTGTGCTGTCCGCTCGGCCGACCGGCTCACTATACTGCAAAGAATGACCAAGTCGGTGCCATGTCAACTATAACAATTTCATTTTTCCTTCCAAATATGTCTAAGGGAAAAATTTCTCTTCCAGAATGACACCGTTACACATCACGAACAGGGAATAAGCCTGTTCCGTTTTGGTTTTAGTCAATAAAACATCTAAAGTATTATGACCGATTAAAGGATCAAAATATGTAGTCTCCAGAGTGCAAGAGAGATACTAAATAATTTACACGTGGAAAATATTAGTGACTGATTCCGAATCTGGACACGAAAATAACGTCACGCGAGACCAGTAGGCTTTACAGGATGGGCAAAATAGCCCCACTGAAATGCAGAGGTGCAATAGGTACGCTGAGAGAACACTATCAACATCAAAGGCCCAAGAATTGTCAACACTCCCGCTACACATAAGGGCAATAACTGGCCTCACACACACACACACACACACACACTATTAATGCACAAAATGGAATGCATTAGGGGGTGATGTGGTGGAGGCTCACTCCATACACAGTTTCAAGTGTAGATATGACAGAGCCCGATAGGCTCAGGAATCTGTACACCTGTTGATTGACGGTTGAGAGGCGGGACCAAAGAGCCAGAGCTCAACCCCCGCAAACACAACTAGGTGAGTACAACTAGGTGAGTACACACACACACACACACACACACACACACACACACACACACACACACATCTTCCCCAAAATCGAGGGCACCAACACTACTACATTACGTGAATATAATTACAAATAAACACATTCAATTGCATTGTAATCTGCAGGTACTCTCGCACAAGGAAATATATCGACCTATTAAAAACCTAAAATTATTTACTTCCTTTTTGTATAGCATTATTTAATTATTATTAACTTCACAATGGTCCATTACCCAAACTGGGAGCCCCAATTCCCCCCCCCCCCGGAGCCCCACTGTCTCCAATTTAGGGTAACCTCAGTTTTCACGACAAAAACATGATAACCAATGAACGAATCCACAAGGGCCGCGATGAGGCTTCGAACCTACGTCCGGGATGATCCCAGACGCGCCCTAGATTGTCTTGTGGATTTCTTCATTTGATGTGTCACCCTTTCGTGATTTCTGTGTATATGGTAACCAATGTTAGCATTTGGATTTTTGTCTTTCAAGAACCGACACTTTCTTGACAGCACTTTCCAGCAACAACCACAACGGAAACCTGTACTCGCCTTCGTATATAATGTTTTGACAATTATTTGACATATAACAATTGACAACAGACTGTATAAAGCAGACGAGGAGTCACAATAACGTGGCTGAAATATGTTGACCAAACCACACACTAGAAAGGTGAAGGGACGACGACGTTTCGGTCCATCCTGGACCATTCTCAAGTCGATTGTCAACCACAATCGACTTGAGAACGGTCGAAATGGCCGAAACGTCGTCGTCCCTTCACCTGTCTAGTGTGTGGTTTGGTCAACAGGCTGTACGACTACTTTGCAAGGCAAAAATTATAGTTTCACATAACGAGAAGTTTTAAAAATAATTAGACGCAAGAAAATACATGCAAGCCTCGGTGTAGAAGTCATGATCTAACATGATCCGGATTTTAAGACGGTAAATCCGACCCATCCTTCTGTTTAGATCGTACTATTTATAACTATGTCGAGTATGCATAGACGAAATAGAAATTTAGAGAGTAGAATTTGGTACTATTCACTTTATATAGTAAAAAAAAACTAAAAACCAAACTTAAATATTCCTAGGCCAGTATGACATTTATATTATATATATATATATATATATTATACTACAGTAGGCCTCAGATATCGTGTATTAGGCACAGGAACGTTTGGTTAGTTTGTTTTCTTTGCGACAACAGCACAAAACCGTTTCCGGTTTGTCCAAATTCAACAGTACCGATATCTACTTTCTAATTCCCTATTACCTCAATATATGTACCATGGTCCTTATAAGTACTTCCTACACAAGAGGATGGGCCGGGTGAAACGTAATGTACTCGGAGTAGGCCAAGGGAATCACGCCACTATTATGGCTCAGGATTTTCTACTTCGACCTCACGCCTCACAATCGACTTGAGAATGGTCCAGGACGGACCGAAACGTCGTCGTCCCTTCAATTTCTAGTGTGTGGTCTGGTCAACCTCACGCTAATTCTGCTGAGAGAATTGCTTCAAACGGATCTCAATGTTTCCGTCAATGTATAACGAACTGTGTACAATGCTTCTGCTCTGGTTGATGGGGTTCCGGCAGTTCTTCTACTCCCCAAGCCCGGCCCGAGGCCAGGCTTGACTTGTGGGAGTTTGGTCCACCAGGCTGTTGCTTGGAGCGGCCCGCAGGCCCACATACCCACCACAGCCTGTTTGGTCCGGCACTTCTTGACGAAAACTACCAAATTTTCTCTTGAGGATATCCACGGTTGTTCCGGCAATATTTCTTATGCTCACTGGGAGGACGTTGAACAACCGCGGACCTCTGATGTTTATACAGTGTTCTCTGGTTGTGCCTATGGCACCTCTGCTCTTCACTGGTTCTATTCTGCATTTCCTTCCATATCGTTCACTCTAGTACGTTGTTATTTTACCGTGTAGATTTGGGACCTGGCCCTCCAGTATTTTCCACATATATTTGATATCTCTCTCGTCTCCTTTTTAGTACGTACATTTGGAGAGCTTTGAAACGATCCCAATAATTTAGGTGCTTTATCGCGTCTATGTATTCCATACATGTTCTCTGTATTTCCTCTATTTCAGCAATCTCTCCTGCTCTGAAGGGAGAAGTGAGTACTGAGCAGTACTCAAGCCAGGGTAGCACAAATGATTTGAAGAGTACAACCATTGTGATGGGATCTCTGGACGTGAAGGTTCGCGTAATCCATCCTATCATTTTTCTGGCTGACGCAATATTTGCTTGGTTATGCTCCCTAAACGTTAGGTCGTCGGACATCATTATTCCCAAATCCTTTACAAGCTGTTTTCCTACTATGGACAGATTTCATTGTTTTGTGTCCTGTATTATGTTTAAGGTCCTGAATATGACAGCTACCCGAGCATGACGGCTTCTTGAGCATCCCTTAAGGGGGGCAAAAAGTCTCTTTCACCCTGATGCTTCTATTACCTAGCAGTAAACAGGTACTTGGGAGTTAAGACAGCTGCTAGGGACTGCTTCCTGGGGGTGTGTAACAAAAAGGAGGCCTGGTCGAGGACCAGGTCGCGGGGACGCTAAGCCCCAAAATCATCTCAAGATAACCCTCAAGATATCCCTTGAAGCCATGGGGGGAGGGTTTGCATAGCTTCCCGCCGGCCACCGATAACGCAAAACCCTCAAAACAGGCGACGGGTAAACCCCAGGTAAGACGTAATAGTCGTGGCCACATTCTTGGTTTCAGTGTGACGACATTTGGCAGTGGTCAGAATGACGACATCTGCGTGTGTCAGTGTGGCAACAACCAACAGTGCCAATGTGGCACCGTCTGACAAATGCCAGCCATCCGGCCCTTACCGCCTACCGAGTTATATCCAGACGGTCATAAACTTAAGAGGACGACGCGTCACCAATAAAAAAGGAAACATTGAACTAGACAAAAGAACATTATGTGTAAAAGGTCTTTGAGTATCACCTGTCATCACTCATTCATCATTTGAGTATCATTTTGAGTCTCGACCAGGCTTGGAGGCCTGGTCGACGACCGGGCCGCGGGGACGCTAAGCCCCGGAAGCACCTCAAGGTAAGGTAATCATCGCCGCACAATAATTTGAAAGTCTTTGATCAACGGACTGAGGAGACTACAGTACAGATCCCAGAGTATCTCTTGGCGCAGCCAACCCTGTATTTGCGTGCACTCATGCACGCACTCGCAAACATCCACGTTATTTATCACGGGTGGTACACGCACTAGGGGACACAGGTGGAAGCGGAGTACCCAAATGAGCCACAGACACATTAGAAAAAACTCTTTCAGTGTTAGAGTAGTTAGTAAATGGAATGCACTAAGCAGTGATGTGGTGGAGACTGACTCCATACACAGTTTCAAATGTAGATATGATAGAGCCCAGTAGGCTCAGGAACCTGTACACCAGTTGATTGACAGTTGAGAGGCGGGACAAGAGAGCCAAAGCTCAACCCCCGCAAGCACAACTTGGCGAGTACACACACACACACACACACACACACACACACACACACACACACACACACACACACACACACAAATGAATGAAGTCGGAACACATTAGGGGGTGGAGGGAAGGGGACGAGGGGGGGGTGGAGGATGTAAGGAGGGGGAGGTGGGGAAAGGTTACACAACTCCAAGCGGGAGATAATTTTTTCCCCACCGCGATTACTCCCCCATGACTCGCCAATCCCAATCGAGAGAAAATGCAAATTCTCTCATAATTATCTGAGGGCAGTAAATCAGGGCCCCGCTACCCACCCTGCCGCCCTCCTCACCTCCGCCTCGTCGGTGGGTGGGTGGGCGGGGGCCTGAGCTGTGGGTGGGCGGGGGCCCGAGCTTCGGGTGGGCGGGGGCCTGAGCTTTGGGTGGGCGGGGGCCTGAGCTTCGGGTGGGCGGGGGCCTGAGCTTTGGGTGGGCGGGGGCCTGAGCTGTGGGTGGGCGGGGGCCTGAGGTGTGGGTGGGCGTGCGGGCGGGTGACTCAAGACCCGCTCCAATACCTCAAGAGGACAGAAACAATTGGGGAAACGCCTTTTTTCCTTCACCCGATGCGTCTATTCGCTAGCAGTAACAAAAAACAGTTCCAAAGAGTTAGGCAACTGTTGTTGTGTGGAATTGCATCGTGGGAAAGGTCAGTAGATGACCTAGGCAATCTCAATATAAGTTTCCTGTCCTACCTTACCTTGCGGTTATCTTGCGGTGATAACCGAGTTATCACAATATACCCCTGGAAGAGGGGTGGGGGTAAACAGCTGGTGTGGGACTACACATGTGAATCCACCTTCGTTGACACCTATATACACCTAGGAGTATATAGGGTGTCGACCATATATTATATATATATATATATATATATATATATATATATATATATATATATATATATATATATATATATATGTCGTACCTAATAGCCAGAACGCACTTCTCAGCCTACTATGCAGGGCCCGATTTGCCTAATAAGCCAAGTTTTCATGAATTAATGTTTTTTCGACAACCTAACCTACCTAACCTAACCTAACCGAACATTTTCGGCTACCTAACCTAACCTAACCTATAAAGATAGGTTAGGTAGGGTTGGTTAGGTTCGGCCATATATCTACGTTAATTTTAACTCCAATAAAAAAAATTGACCTCATATATAATGAAATGGGTAGCTTTATCATTTCATAAGAAAAAAATTTGAGAAAATATAATAATTCATGAAAACTTGGCTTATTAGGCAAATCGGGCCCTGCATAGTAGGCTGAGAAGTGCGTTCTGGCTATTAGGTACGACATATATATATATATATATATATATATATATATATATATATATATATATATATATGGGTGTTTATCAAGCTGGTGGTACAGCCAAACACAGCGAAACAGCAAAATGAAGCAAGCACAGGCAACTGGAGTCAATACACCTTTGTTCCCATAACATCCGAGGCACACTGTCACAGGGGTACAAGTGCCTTCAGCTTGCTCAAAGAATTGGGTTCCAGGCTTGTTGATGCAACCAAAGACTAAAGGTCCGCCCGTTTCCTGTTTGAGTGTGACGATCCAGTGTGTGTGACATATGTTGTACCTGGCAGCCAAAACGCAATACTCGGCCTACTGTGCAAGGCCCAATTTGCCTAATAATCCAAATTTTCCTGAATTTATATATTCTTCAAATGCTTTTCTTATGAAACGATAAAGCT
This sequence comes from Procambarus clarkii, assembly GCF_040958095.1. Taxonomy (NCBI): domain Eukaryota; kingdom Metazoa; phylum Arthropoda; class Malacostraca; order Decapoda; family Cambaridae; genus Procambarus; species Procambarus clarkii. Next base: position 17,470,551 of record NC_091223.1, on the reverse strand, counting down.
ATCCATTTCATTATGTATGAGTTAATTTTTTTTTAATTTGAGTTAAAAGTAATGTAGATATATGACCTAACCTAACCAACCCTACCTAACCTAAGTCAATAATTTTTGTTCCTAATATAATATAATAATAATATTTCAAATAAACCAATTGAATTTTTTGAAAATAAAGAAAATCACTCGGCCTATTAGGCAAATCGGACCTTGCATAGTAGGGTGAGAAGTGCGTTCTGGCTACTAGGTACGACATATCATATATATATATATATATATATATATACACACACACACACACATATGGAAAGGTCTAGGACTCAGAGCGAGAAACGGTACAAATAATTATAAACAGTTAAATAAACGATATGTTTAAATGACTAAGACACAGGAGGATTGGGATACGCCACTGCAGACAACTCACAAGACTGGACCTCAGGAATTAAGGCTCGACACCGCAAGCACACATTTAGCCCAATACAATAAGGCAACTATCCGCCAAGTGACGTTTCATGCTCGATCACGATAGAAACGTCTACATAGGGCAAAAACCCGCCCATTCTTTCAATAGATTTACGGAGATTTAGAGATTTAGATTTTAGATTTAGAGATTTAGATTGACTTTTCTCATCATAACCAACAAGGTGAAAAAACCGGAGCACGCCGCACTTTCTCCAACTCTGGCCAAGCGAGATGACCATTCTGGGTGACTGAACTTATTCTCTATGCAGGAGAGGAGGTGGGGGTAGGTGGGGGAAGGGGGGGGGGGTAGGTTTAAACAACTGTCTCCTGTGAATAATGCAGTGTGTACAGGGGAGGAGGGGGGGGGGGGGGGAGCGACGAGCGGGAGCAGACCTCCCATAAATAGCAAGGCTATGGCGGGTTAGTCACACAAGGTCTGAAGTATGTACCCAGGTCATAGAGGTGAAGGCTGCAACCCCCCCCCCCCCCCAACAACTCCCAAGAATGTTGTGGAGATGATCATGTGCTCCCTCCAGAGCCTAGAGGAAACGAATAACAGGTGGGATTGAGAGGTAGTGCAGTGGATTACCTGTTGGCGATTTCCAGAGCTGTTGTGCTATTGCAACCTGGTGATTGTGCGGCCTTATATGCCGACTTCACTATTACTTCCCTCTTCTGATAAGCAACACAGATGAGAGAGAGAAGGGAAACCTATTATCACCTCCGACATTTAAACCACACAAAAAAAGATAAACTCCACACTGAGATTATATCATATCTAATCGAGCAAAAACCGAGCGACTAGAGATTAACTTGTTAACAATGGTATACAATCTAAAGATAAACCTCGCTAGCGATGGTTAGTGAGCTGGTGGTGATTGTGGTGCAGGGTTGTGGTTGTGGTGTACTCACCTAGTTGTGTTTGCTGGGGTTGAGCTTTGGCTCTTTGGCCCCGCCTCTCAACTGTCAATTAACTGGTGTACAGATTCCTGAGCCTACTGGGCTCTATCATATCTACACTTGAAACTGTGTATGGAGTCAGCCTCCACCACATCACTGCCTAATGCATTTCACCTGTTAACTACTCTGACACTGAAAAAGTTCTTTCTAACGTCCCTGTGGCTCATTTGGGTACTCAGTCTCCACCTGTGTCCCCTTGTTCGCGTCCCACCCGTGTTAAACAGTTTGATGTGGTGCTGTGATGTGGTGCAGTGTCGTGGTTGTGGTGTGGTGTAAAATATTAGAGGGGCTGGTCCCAAACCTACACACAGAAATAACACCACACGAGACTCGAAGGCGTGGCAGGATGTGCAGAATATCCCCGTTAAAGAGCAGAGGCGCAACAGGTACTCTGAGAGAGAACTATCAACATCAGAGGCCCGAGACTGTTCAACACGCTTCCAATACACATAAGGGGCATAACTGGCCGACCCTCACAGTGTTCAAGAGAGAACTCGATAAACACCTCCAAAGGATACCTGATCAATCAGGCTGTGACTCATGCGTCAGGCTGCTAGCAGCCGCGTCCAACAGCCTGATTGACTAGTCCAGCAACGAGGAGGCCTGGTCGAGGACCGGGCCGCGGGGACGCTAAGCTCCGAAAACACATCAAGGTAACCGCAAATATAGGCAGAAAAAATATTGGTAAAATTAAGATCGTCAAAATTACCGTAAAACAAAACTAAAGCAACAACTTTAACGCACTCACAATCACTTTATCAAAATAAACACACGGACTGGAACTTGTTTTGGAGGCATGCCATCGCCCAAGGTTCCTCCCTATCAACATCTGGGGTCACGGTTGGGATCAAGACAAGAATGCCTTACACCCATCCACATCTGCCAAAACACACACACACTGACCGGGTAAACAAGGATAAGCTATTCAACACGGGTGGCACACGCACAAGGGGACACAGGTGGAAACTGAGTACCCACATGAGCCACAGGGACACTAGAAGGAACTTTTTCAGTGTCAGTAGTTAACGGATGGAATACATTAGGCAGTGATGTGGTGGAGGCTGACTCCATACACAGTTTCAAATGTAGATATGATAGAGCCCAGTAGGCTCAGGAACCTGTACACCAGTTGATTGACAGTCAAGAGGCGTGGACCAAAGAGCCAAAGCTCAACCCCCGCAAGCACAACTAGGTGAGTACACACACACACACACACACACACATTTTACACCAGTTTCGTGACACGGAGCACGCATGTTTCTTCCAGAGAAGAATTTACAACAAAAACAATACTGCTGCTGTCGCCGCTGCAACATTATTATTAACCAGAACTGCGACAGCCCCGTGTAATTTACTGTTCATTTCGACCATACGGCAAGTCCCCCATTTTCAAAAACAAAATCATGAACCCGGAAACGCGTCTGGCAGTGTTTTGCCCCGGCAGCTTGTAAACATCTCGTCCAGCAACGATATCAAACGTTACAATCAGCAACATGGGGGGAAGAGAAGGGGTCAACCACCTTCAAAACTACGCAATGTGAGGAGGGAGGGGAGGAGAGTTGAAGGGAGAGGAGGAGAAGGAAGGGTAGGTGGGGTGGGGATCTGAGGGGGAGGGGAGTGATATGGGAGAGGAGGAAGGTTAGCCCACATCAAGATCTCAGTCAAGGTCAGTATAAGCCAACCAAGAGCAAGGTCACGAAATTCGCAACTAGCAGTAGCCGGTTGTTTTGGGAATACGAATGGCCTGATTAAGAGCAGCCAAGGTTACCGTTACAGCCGCTCATCAGGGCGGCGGCCCCGTTCTCCACGAATAACATTATCCAGGGACAATGTGCTTAAAGTGAACAACAGTTTAGCAAGGCGGTTTCGGAGGTATCGGTGAGGCGGCAGTTTCTGAGCCACTATTCCCCCCCACCGTCACGGTGGTGGGGGAATGAGTAGTTTCACTCCACTCTACAGCCACAGTAGCCAACTTTACAACCACTAAGCAGTTGCTAGTTTACAACTACTGGGCCAGTTAGTTGTACAGACAACTACTGAACACGAACAACAGTTTACAGCCGTCAGCGCGTAGCAAGGGCAGTTTACAGGTACCAGTGGGCAGTAAAGGCGGTTTACAATAATCACTGGGCAGTAACGACAGGTCATAAAAACAGTACCATTTATCTACACGTTGTAATGGTGTGTCAGTGACGTCATTATGACGTCACGAACTATTTTAAAGCACTCACCTTATCAACAACAGTTCAAGGTCACATTCCTTACCAATTCAGCAAAACCGAATGTTTACTATTTGTTTACTGTTTAGCAATCATTCGCGTTTCCCTCCACATGACAAACAATGAAAGGTTTAACTAAAATTTTTAATTAATATGGTTACATAGCCTAGGCCTATAGGAATAAATTATACCCCCCCCCCTTGGACCTTCAGGCTAGGCATATCCTTAAAATTTCTGCCAAATATCCGCCTACCTCGCGAATGTTGATTGGTCCTAAATCTGTCCCCTAAACAACAAAATCCATAATACCGAGTAATGATTAGTGTGTGTCACACCGAGCATTTAACGCAATCCCTTACGAAACCAGTACATCTTTCCTCAATCACGACAGCTTTGTTTATTTATTAAAACAGCTTATGAGCCCCGAAGCACCAAGAGGTCGTTATTAGATAGGCTCTTGCCACAAGTGCCGGACCAACCAAGTTGTAGTGGATATGTGGGCCAGTGCAACAGCCTGTTGGACCAAGCTATCACAACCCTAGCCTGGGCCGGATTCGGCGAGTAGAACTCTGAGAACCTTTTTGGGTTTGATCTGGGTAAAACCCAGGTATAGCAGGGAGCCAGTCGGCCGAGCGGACAGCACGCTGGACACGTGATCCTGTGGTCCCGGGTTCGATCCCGGGCGCCGGCGAGAAACAATGGGCAGAGTTTCTTTCACCCTATGCCCCTGTTATCTAGCAGTAAAATAGGTACCTGGGTGTTAGTCAGCTGTCACGGGCTGCTTCCTGGGGGGTGGAGGCCTGGTCGAGGACCGGGCCGCGGGGACACTAAAAAGCCCCGAAATCATCTCAAGATAACCTCAAGATAGCAGCAAGATCAACAATAACAATCCCAGTTATAATAAAAGCAACGAAATAAGAAAAAGTAGCTTCAACAATAACAACACCAGTTGTGATCAATGTCAACAACAATCCCAGTTGTAACAACAGCATCGTTACCAACAATAACATCATAAAACACCACCAGCTCTAACAACAGCAAGATCAACAACAACAACAAGTCATCATTCCAACAACAAACATAAGACTTATCAAGTTTCACAAAAAGTCAACACCTCCCAAACGTAGTGTTGATGATCTCTCTATCTCCCTCCTTCACTTATTAACCCCCTCCCAAGGTGTGCTGTCAGGCTACGCCATGATATCACAGGCCAAGATGTAAACAGAGGACATCATCAACATTCCCTCCCTTGATATATATACACACACACACACACACACACACACACACACACACACACACACACACACACACAGATATGATAAGAGCCCAGTAGGCTCAGGAATCTGTACACCAGTTGATTGACAGTTGAGAGGCGGGACCAAATAGCCAAAGCTCAACCCCTACAAACACAAATAGGCGAGTACACACACACACACACACACACACACACACACACACACACACACACACACGCACGCACGCACACACACACACACACACACACACACACACACTGACACACACACACACACAGACACACACACAGACACACACACAGACGCACGTACACACGCGCACACACACGCACGTACGTATTCCCATTAGTCATCAGAATGCACGATATGTAAACAGCTACTTGCCACCACTCACTTGAGGGGTGGCTTTGAGAATTCGACCTCCAGGTCCTTCCCTCTATCATCCTTTACCTACCTTCCTACACCATCCCTCCCTACCCTTCCCCCCCCCCACCCTAGCTTTAAGTCACTATCGCTCTCACTCACAATAATGATTCTGTGGCTCTACAAGTCTCTCCAACCTCGATACAGTGACTTGTCAGTCTCCTGACATATGTTTCACTAAGTCGGAGGTTCTTCGACATGTAACGCAAATTTAATTAATTAAAATACAAATAAATTTATGAAAATATAACCGAGGTTTACACCGAGACACTCACTTGCAACTGCGTGAAATAACATTAGATGGTCAACATATATGCAGTTTTACCTTTCGTAAATTGCCCGTAAAAAATAAATAATAAAAAAAAAATCGTAAATTGTAAATTGGTCACATAACGGTGAAATTGAAAAATAAATGACACTGTCAAAATTAATAAATTTTCACCCCCCCCTCTCAGTTATTACAGTGCATTAACAAGCAAGCCTTGTATAAATCCAGGTTCATCAAACGTCACTGCTATTTCATAGTGGCAGCCGCACTGGTTAGTTCCAACTGGTAAAGCCACGCGGGCTCACCATAGCCCGTGCTACTTGGAACTTTTGTTCCAGGTAGCAAATCTTAAACAACAACATGGTAAAGCCATTGCCAACTCCCGCAGGCAACAGCAGCAGCACCTCCACGCCTCACACCACCGTCCCAAGTTACATTACCTCACCTCCAATCTTCCTCGTTTACGGGCTATTCATGCCCGTGCTACCTTTTGGGTGGCTTAATCTTCATCAATCAATCATCATCTTCCTCCGTGATGTTCGGCAACACGGACGAACATGCCAGAAAGGCAGGCAAAAGCACGTTGCAATATACATAAGTAAACATTCCACACCCGGTAGAATGCTTACACCGCAGCCCCGGTAGAATGTTTACACCGCAGCCCCGGTAGAATGTTTACACCGCTGCCCCGGTAGAATGTTTACACCGCTGCCCCGGTAGAATGTTTACACCACAGCCCCGGTAGAATGTTTACACCACAGCCCCGGTAGAATGTTTACACCGCAGCCCCGGTAGAATGTTTACACCACAGCCCCGGTAGAATGTTTACACCGCAGCCCCGGTAGAATGTTTACACCACAGCCCCAGCAGACTAACACCATCACACCATATAATACCCAGCTTTGTGACAGCATAACATGTAAATGAAAGATATGCCTTTTTTTTCCACTAGCTGAGGCAAAATACCCAACTACTGTTTTTTTTTTACGTAAGTCATAATAACCCTGAACTGGTTTTACACAATGTACAAATTTGCATTACCACACCACCTGAACGTTACATGCACCTGTACATAAAACCAGTAGTGGGATATCACGATTAGTCGTAATACCCCACTACTGGCTTTACGTACAGTGAAAAGACAAAGCAGCAACATTTTGACGAGGCTACCTCTGGAAAATCAAGTGTAGACTAAAGCACACATATTGCAAGCTACAGTACATATATATTACCCTTTCTATTATCGTTATCCTGCTCAACAAGGCCCTCCTCCTCCTTCGTGTGAATCACGATGACCACCACTGTTGCCAAGAGAATACGTGAGCACCACGTCAACACAGCTGGTACAATGCTAGCCAACTGACACCCATTCAAGATCTCGACCAACCTCTAGCCTACTCTCAGGGCGAGCACATGTTTACTATCTGGAAACAAATCACGAAGGATTGAAGGAAATCCAAACGCGCAGCGAGAAAAACTTACACGATCATTCTGTAGTATTACATTCATAAACAAATTAATACAGTCTTCAACAGCGTAGGTACAAGTCAAGCCTGGCCTCGGGCTGGGTTTGGGGAGTAGAACAACTCCCCAAGCCTGGCCTCAGGCTGGGTTTGGGGAGTAGAACAACTCCCCAAGCCTGGCCTCGGGCTGGGTTTGGGGAGTAGAACAACTCCCCAAGCCTGGCCTCAGGCTGGGCTTGGGGAGAACAGCAACTCCCAGAATCCCATCAAGCAGGTAGTCTACCACTTACTCAAACCCTGTTAGGCTAGCCACGCAGGAGAGAGAAATGCACCCTCATCTATCTGGACCAACTATTTAGTCACCCAGCTGGCTCGCCGGCTCCATTTGCATATGCAATCGCTGAAACGTTGGGCCAATAATGGCGTGGGAACGTTGACGCTTCCTTGACCTTGTCACTTGTGTTAATGCCACCCCCTTCCCCCCACCAAGCCTCCGCCCTCGTCCCCTCCCACGGTCCCAGAGCTGCCACCACCAATCACAATAACCTGAGAGCAGGTCTTAAAACTTTATTACCAGAGCTCCACCGCCCACACAAACATCCCGCTACTCTCCACCACTACCACATTCCCAACTGTTTTCTCGCTGGGGGGGGGGGGCTATATATTCTATATACAATATACTCACCACCACCACTAATTCCCTTTGGCTAGAACCCTCGCAAACTTCCCACCTCTCACCCACCCACCATTAAACTTACGAAACCAACACCAATATAAACCCACAATCATTCTGACTCCTGGAGCACTAAATTCTCAATCACCCTCATTTCATATCCAACTAGCGCAGTAGCCTACACACCTTCGTATGATCCTAATCACCAACGACTCCTTGAAGAAGCCCCCAGTTCAAACCATCAGCATGAGGCTTGTAGGCTAGGCCCCAACCTACCCATTCCCACAAGTCATCATCACTAGCTTTATCGCCCTCGTTAAACCCCCTCCCCTCATCCCCCCACAAGCCATCATCATCACCACCTCCCTCGTTATCCCCCCCTCGACCATTCCACGTCATTACCATCACCCCCTCCCTCCTATCCCTCCCTCCCTTCCTAGTCATTACCGTCACCTCCCCTTAATGATTCCAGATATGAGTACACATCCCCCTCCCTCTCTCCCTCCCCCACGCCTATCCAAACCCCCTTCCTCCCCCCCACGCCTATCCAAACCCCCTCCCTCCCCCACGCCTATCCAAACCCCCTTCCTCCCCCCCCACGCCTATCCAAACCCCCTCCCTCCCCCACGCATATCCAAACCCCCTCCCTTCCTCCCCCACGCCTATCCATACCCCCTCCCTCCCTCCCCCACGCCCAACCAACTAATTCATTTCTTAAAACACCAAACGCATCAGCCTTCACACCGGAGGCTATCACAAAGCAACTGAAATAGCCTGTTATCACTGCAGTCAACGCCCTAATTATCACTCTTCTCCCTGGCCCACTACCTACCTACCTCAGCAACTCTCACACCTGTCAGACGATTCCTATCGCCGCTGGGAGGAGAGAGAGGGGGAGGAGGAGAATAATCTTGACAACTCCACAACACTACAGCTGTGCAGTATACCTAGAGAAAATACACTCTATACTCCGCTACTGTGCCAGGTTAAGTCCACTACGGGCTCAGGGCTACTTGAACCTTTTTGTCCCCAGTAGCTGAATCTAAAAACAACATACAGTGGTCTTACACACGAGCGATCAGCTGCGACACTTTAGTAGTAACCTTGGCGCCGGCTGGGTGGGTGGAGGGTGGAGGGACGTCGGTGGAAACTCTATGCTTAAGCAACCATCAAGTGCCGGAGTTCAAAGGGGCCGGCCACATGTGATGCTACTCACCCGTCACCCGTCATAAGCTGTCTCTCATTCATAAACACCAGAAATGTCAGTCCTCACAAGTCAGTATCCCCGCTAATAAGAGACGATCTTTTTTCCCTCTTGGGAAATGAATCAATAACAAAGGCATCGTCTTACAATTTCAGATATTCTTTATTTCTTCGTCTTCCAGCTCCGGTAACTCCAGAAGTGCTAAATGGTGGCTTATACTATTTATTTCTATATTTGTACACCTTAGGTGCTGTGTAGTGAAATGTTAACTTTGTGAACATAATAGTATTACATGTTGCTGTTGTTAAAGATTCGCTACCTGGAACAAAGTTTCAAGTAGCACGGGCTATGGTGAGCCCGTAACTTATATTAATAATATCATTAATACTACATTAATACTTACATAATATGGCATTATATATAATATCATAATACCATTATGTAATTATGTAATACCATTATTACCAATGTAAGGTATTACATAATACCATTATGTAATTTCAGCATGAATCGTAACGAGTGATTTAAGTTAGGTAAGTGTGTGCAACTTGTCCATGAACTTTAGGGCCAAGATTCCACTAAGGCAGTTTGACAAAACTAGTTTTAAAAGAGAGAATTTAGCGTGAAACCAAGACAAAATACCCTACACGAATACCAGTTTCCGGGGGAAATCTACAATCTTCCATCTTTCTTGACTAATCCCAAACACACATCTTGATTAGATCTAGACCCCTAATCTTACCACCACTACCTCATTACTTCCTCTCCCTCCCTCACAAGAAACACTATTATCTTCCCCATTAATACAGCCGTCAGATACTTCCATTACTAAGGGGGATGACCCTCCAAGCTTGCCATTACGGAACTGTGGGTAGATATTCATCTTCTTAAGGCCGCACAGTCAGCGATAATCTCAAACATTGAGGCCCGAAATCATCTCAAGATAACTTCTGAAACAGCCTATGTTCTCACAATAGTCAAACGTAAGGAACAAAGGGGTTCACATGTGAACAATGCAAGCTTATAGAAAGACCCGTAACCCAAGCACGATATACTACAACACAACCCTGTATCATACACCACAACACAACCCTGTATCATGAACCACAACACAACCCTGTATCATGAACCACAACACACCCCTGTATCATGTACCACAACACAACCCTGTATCATAAACCACAACACAACCCTGTATCATACACCACAACACACCCCTGTATCATGCACCACAATACAAACCTGTATCATACACCACAACACAACCCTGTATCATGCACCACAACACAACCCTGTATCATGAACCACAACACAACCCTGTATCATACACCACAACACAACCCTGTATCATGAACCACAACACAACCCTGTATCATGTACCACAACACAACCCTGTATCATGTACCACAACACAACCCTGTATCATAAACCACAACACAAGCCTGTATCATGCACCACAACACAAGCCTGTATCATACACCACAACACAACCCTGTATCATGCACCACAACACAAGCCTGTATCATACACCACAACACAACCCTGTATCATGAACCACAACACAACCCTGTATCATACACCACAACACAACCCTGTATCATGAACCACAACACAACCCTGTATCATGAACCACAACACAACCCTGTATCATGCACCACAACACAACCCTGTATCATAAACCACAACACAACCCTGTATCATGAACCACAACACAACCCTGTATCATACACCACAACACAACCCTGTATCATGAACCACAACACAACCCTGTATCATGTACCACAACACAACCCTGTATCATGCACCACAACACAACCCTGTATCATAAACCACAACACAACCCTGTATCATGAACCACAACACAACCCTGTATCATAAACCACAACACAACCCTGTACCATACACCACAATACAACCCTGTATCATACACCACAACACAACCCTGTACCATACACCACAACACAACCCTGTACCATACACCACAACACAACCCTGTATCATACACCACAACACAACCCTGTATCATACACCACAATACAACCCTGTATCATACACCAACACAACCCTGTATCATGAACCACAACACAACCCTGTATCATGAACCACAACACAACCCTGTATCATGAACCACAACACAACCCTGTATCATGAACCACAACACAACCCTGTATCATGAACCACAACACAACCCTGTATCATACACCACAACACAACCCTGTATCATACACCACAACATACCCCTGTATCATACACCAACACAACCCTGTATCATACACCACAACACAACCCTGTATCATGAACCACAACACAACCCTGTATCATACACCACAACACAACCCTGTATCATACACCACAACATACCCCTGTATCATACACCAACACAACCCTGTATCATACACCACAACACAACCCTGTATCATACACCACAACACAACCCTGTACCATACACCACAGCACAACCCTGTATCATACACCACAATACAACCCTGTAGCATACACCACAACACAACCCTGTACCATACACCACAACACAACCCTGTATCATACACCACAACACAACCCTGTATCATACACCACAACACAACCCTGTATCATACACCACAACACAACCCTGTATCATACACCACAATACAACCCTGTATCATACACCACAACACAACCCTGTATCATACACCACAACACAACCCTGTACCATACACCACAATACAACCCTGTATCATACATCACAACACAACCCTGTATCATGCACCACAACACAACCCTGTATCATACACCACAATACAACCCTGTATCATACACCACAACACAACCCTGTATCATACACCACAACACAACCCTGTATCATACACCACAACACAAGCCTGTATCATGAACCACAACACAACCCGGTATCATGAACCACAACACAACCCTGTATCATACACCACAACACAACCCTGTATCATGAACCACAACACAACCCTGTATCATGAACCACAACACAACCCTGTATCATACACCACAATACAACCCTGTATCATACACCACAACACAACCCTGTATCATACACCACAACACAAGCCTGTATCATGAACCACAACACAACCCGGTATCATGAACCACAACACAACCCTGTATCATACACCACAACACAACCCTGTATCATGAACCACAACACAACCCTGTATCATGAACCACAACACAACCCTGTATCATACACCACAACACAACCCTGTATCATGAACCACAACACAACCCTGTATCATGAACCACAACACAACCCTGTATCATGCACCACAACACAACCCTGTATCATACACCACAACACAACCCTGTATCATACACCACAACACAAGCCTGTATCATACACCACAACACAACCCTGTATCATGAACCACAACACAACCCTGTATCATGAACCACAACACACCCCTGTATCATGAACCACAACACAACCCTGTATCATACACCACAACACAACCCTGTATCATACACCACAACACAACCCTGTATCATACACCACAACACAACCCTGTATCATGAACCACAACACAACCCTGTATCATGAACCACAACACAACCCTGTATCATGAACCACAACACACCCCTGTATCATGCACCACAACACAACCCTGTATCATACACCACAACACAACCCTGTATCATACACCACAACACAACCCTGTATCATACACCACAACACAACCCTGTATCATACACCACAACACAACCCTGTATCATGAACCACAACACAACCCTGTATCATACACCACAACACAACCCTGTATCATACACCACAACATACCCCTGTATCATACACCAACACAACCCTGTATCATGCACCACAACACAACCCTGTATCATACACCACAACACAACCCTGTATCATACACCACAACACAACCCTGTATCATACACCACAACACAACCCTGTATCATGAACCACAACACAACCCTGTATCATGAACCACAACACAACCCTGTATCATGAACCACAACACACCCCTGTATCATGCACCACAACACAACCCTGTATCATACACCACAACACAACCCTGTATCATACACCACAACACAACCCTGTATCATACACCACAACACAACCCTGTATCATACACCACAACACAACCCTGTATCATGAACCACAACACAACCCTGTATCATACACCACAACACAACCCTGTATCATACACCACAACATACCCCTGTATCATACACCAACACAACCCTGTATCATACACCACAACACAACCCTGTATCATGAACCACAACACAACCCTGTATCATACACCACAACACAACCCTGTATCATACACCACAACATACCCCTGTATCATACACCAACACAACCCTGTATCATACACCACAACACAACCCTGTATCATACACCACAACACAACCCTGTACCATACACCACAACACAACCCTGTATCATACACCACAATACAACCCTGTACCATACACCACAACACAAGCCTGTATCATACACCACAACACAACCCTGTATCATGCACCACAACACAACCCTGTATCATACACCACAACACAACCCTGTATCATGCACCACAACACAACCCTGTATCATACACCACAACACAACACTGTACCATACACCACAACACAAGCCTGTATCATACACCACAACACAACCCTGTACCATACACCACAACACAAGCCTGTATCATGCACAACACAAGCCTGTATCATACACCACAACACAAGCCTGTACCATACACCACAACACAAGCCTGTACCATACACCACAACACAGACCTGTATCATACACCACACAAACCTGTATCATACACCACAACAAACAATACAAACAGCACCACGACACAGCTGTATCATGTTTCTATTTACAAAACCGGATGATATATTTTCGCCATTATAACATTTCCTGGAGCTCAACTAACGAAACTATACATAGCCGCCAATTCAACTTGAGCAATTACACACCCAGGCGGAACCAATAGTCTCGTTGCAATTAGCACACTGCTATACACAAACACGCCTATGTGTAATTTTCAATTTACACCAACATGAAAAAAACTGAAAATTTTCGCCAAATTAAACAAAGGTGCTTGACCTTTCTACAAGCACATTTTACTCAACTAGTCACGTATCCTGCTGCCGCAAGTCACTTCAATAGCCTTGTTAAACTAATGTCCACAACAGGTCTAAACGCTATACTCCTTAAATGTGGTTGATCACACTCAGCATAGGCCTACCTTTCTCCCCGCCGACGCCTCCAAGCGGCATAGCCTAGCACCAACACATCCACAGCCTATGATACCACTAGACTAACTGCCGAGCCGGAACGATCAATGAAACCGCCCACAGTATGTGGGAGTCCGCCCCACAGTATGTGGGAGTCCGCCCCACGGTATGTGGGAGTCCACCCCACGGTATGTGGGAGTCCACCCCACGGTATGTGGGAGTCCACCCCACGGTATGTGGGAGTCCACCCCACGGTATGTGGGAGTCCACCCCACGGTATGTGGGAGTCCACCCCACGGTATGTGGGAGTCCACCCCACGGTATGTGGGAGTCCACCCCACATCACCCAGACGTAACTATGAGGTTCTTGGTTCTACCAGGAAGCTTTCATTTCAATTTGCCATCTTTCAACTCCAGTGACCAGACACAAGGTACCAAACAACTTATAACAATTATCAATTATCTCTAATATATCTTAAACTAATCTCCGGCACTTCTATTTACCAAATAACACTCTCCACCGTATATATGTGGTATGATAAAGTGTTTAAAACAGAACTCGACAAACACCTCCAAAGGATACCTGATCAACCACGCTGTGATTCATGCGTAAGGCTGCGAGCAGCCGATTCCAACAGCCTAGTTGACCTGACCACCAGCCAGGAGGCCTGGTCAGAGACCGGGCCGCGAGGATGCTGTTCCTCGGAACCATTTCACAAAGTAACTACAAGGTAGTAAGCTAAATGTTTAGCCACACCGCCATCTCTCCCATACCCACTACTACCCAGCACCCCAAATGGCAGTGCTGGAACGGGTTGGGTTTGTCCTGTCACCGTCATGTTTACCCCAGAACACGACCAGCCACTCAATTTACACCCATGTCCCCTCCCCCCATCTTCACCATTGGTGCATACGAGGCAATCGAGACTCGGCAAGGTATGCCTACATTCTTGGACTACCAATTTTACTTTTGAGACAATTAACTGTTTCATTTGTTCATCATACGAGGCTAAGTGTGCCCAATCGTCCCATCTCCCTCAGTCCACGCAACGAACTACTACTGCTTGTCGACGCTTCGAAATTTGTGGATGGTAATAAAACTTCACAACACTATAAAAAGATTTGAAAGTTAACAAAAAAATATTTGCAGCATTTCATAAGCCTTAATCAAGGCAAACTTTTAAACAGCAACGACTCTCAATATTGTATTTGTCACCTGATTTGTACCAACTGAGAGTATGGGGTTTTGAGTGTTTTGTATTTGTGCCTTTGTGTTGTATTTTTTGTTATTGTTGTATACTGTATCTGTCATACGATATGCTTGTGATTTGTTATCTTTAGTTGTTTTGCATTTTTGTCTTTGTTTTATTGCATTTAATTGCATGCTTGCATGTAAAAAAAAAATGAGTTTCCGGCTCTACCCATCAAGATTCTCAATTATATTTATAAAAATAGGGCCATGTAGCCTATAAATTAACTGGAAAAACAAGATTTTCTTAAGACCTCTACAGGCCTAAGCTATTTATCACTAAACAAAAAATTCTAAGACTACTTTTGAGTTGTTCGGAGAGCGCTTGAAAGACAATGGAAGAGAATAGAACGTAGGAGGGCACAAGACGGCAGGGTAGAAAGAGAACATGGGGACATGAGGCAGGGGAAAACATGGGCAGGAAATATAAGATCGGGAGAGCGGTAGAAAGGGCAGGAAGGGAGAGGATCGGCGAAATAATGGGAGGGAAAAGAGGGAGGAGGGAGAGGGGGAAGAGATGTAGAGGAGGAGGAGGGAGGGGAAAGAGGGATGGGAAAAGGGAGGGGGAAGAGGTAGGTATGGGAAAAAAGAGGGATGGGAAAAAGAGGGGGGAAATAGAGGGAGGGTGGAAAAAGGGGAGGTAGAGGAGAGACAAAGAGGGGAAGGAAGAGAGAGGAAGGGGGGAAGACAAGAGTGGAAGAGGTGGGAAGTGGAGAAGGGGGGGGATGGAAGAGGCGAAAAGCGGGGGAAGGGGGCAGAGGGGGGGGGGGGGGGGAAGGGGGCAGAGGGGGGGGGGGAAGAGGGGTAGAGGGGAGTAAGAGGGGTAGAGGCGGATAAGAGGGAAAGAAGTGGATAGGAGGGAAAGAAGTGGATAGGAGTGGAAGAGGGGAAGGAAGCACTCTTCCTCCTCCTTGCCGCGAGGAGGAAGTAATTCGGAAAAAGAAGTGGAAAGATAGGAAGGTTGTGAAGAGATGGGAAAGGCTAGGGGCTAGCTAGAGAAAAGGGTGAGGCCGGAGTGGAAAAAGGAACCACCAGTGGAAAAAAGTGGGAGGGGAGGAGGAGCAACTGAAAGGGGGGGGGGCCGAATGGGAAAGGTGAGAAGGGGCTGAGCTAGGAGATAAAATGCAAGAGATGGAACATGAGGAAAAGAGGTGGTGGGAGGAGAAAGATAAAAGGGAAAGAGAAATGTTAATTGGGTGATGAGGAAATTGAGAGGGGATGGGGAAGGATGGAAGGGAAAGGTGGAATGGGGAGAGGATAGAAAAGGAGAGAATGAAGGAGTGAGGGAATAAGGAAAAGCATAGAAAAAAGAAAGATACGGAAATGGGTAAGAGAATGGAGAGAGCTAAGGGAGACATGGAAGGGGAAATGGGTAAAGGAGGGATGAATGAAAAAAGAAGGTATACAAATGAGGTGAATGAATAGTGAGCAGGAAGAGGTGGATGGATAGTGGGGAATAGGGAATGGTGAGGGGTAAAGAGTAACATTTTGGGGCGGTAAATGGATGCTATAGGAATTAGACAGAGCATAGGGATAGTGGAGTAGATATATAAGGGAAGGGTGATGGTAAGGAATAGAAGGGGATGGGGGTGGAAAAGGAAATAAGAGGTGGAAAAAGAGGGTGGGAGGGATGGAAGCTTTACTCCAAAGTTACAGTAGAACCCTACACCACCATATATATTATTCAGCACTTATTTAAATATCTAAAATTTAACTTTGCTCAATAATCCCTGGTCCAGTACGTTTTTAAAAAATATATATATACTGTATATATAAAAGGGAGCAATGCAACAGGCCTATACGAAGCTGATAAGACAATTAGCTTTCATTCCTAGATTTACTTATTTTTAACTTTTTTTTCTCTTTTATAAATAAAACACAAATACAATATAAAAACAGTTACCAAAGCACTTATTTTTAACTGGCCTAAACGGCATTCCGCTGCAGTTAATGTTACTTATAGTCCACACTATAGGTAAATAACCCCACACAGCCTATATAATATAGTCCTCACCTCTCAACAGACAGCCAGTGGGTTGAGATAGGTCGCTTTCTGATTATAAGAAACCCTTATACAGTATATAAGGGTTTGACATGTATATGAGTGGGGTTGGGTGGTTATAGGAGCTGCCTCGTGTGGGTCAATAGGCCTTCTGCAGTTACCTTTGTTCTTATGTTCATATATCGCAGGTTAGGATGTATTAACTTATTCTACGTTATGGGGTAGGTTCGGCTTGGATTGGGTTAGAGTTAGGTTGGGTTTATTTAGGTTCGGGTAAGGTTACGTTGGGGTTTAAGTAGGTTTTGGAAGGAAGGAGAAGGTTGCGTTGGGGTTTGAGTAGGGTTTGGCAGGAAGGAGAAGGTTGGGTTGGGGTTTGAGTAGGTTTTGGAAGGAAAGAGAAGGTTACGTTGGGGTTTGAGTAGGTTTTGGAAGGAAGGAGAAGGCTACGTTGGGGTTTGAGTAGGTTTTGGAAGGAAGGAGAAGGCTACGTTGGGGTTTGAGTAGGTTTTGGCAGGAAGGAAGAAGGTTGGGTTGGGGTTCGGTAGGTTTTGAAATACGTTGGTGAACCGCCTCGTGTCCCCAACGGCTGGGGCAGACTAACCGGCTAACTCAAACACTACCCAATTACCAGTGTCAGCTCCCGGGCCCCAGAGCCTCCCAACACTATCCTATTACTAACGGCAGGCAGCCAGGCCTGGTCTCTTACCCAAAACATTCTCTCCCCCCTACACCAAGAAGGGTGCTAGCGAGGCAGGGAGGAGAGTGGGTAAGGAGGAAGATGGCAAGAAGGGAGGGCAAGCAGAGGGGCAGGGAGAAAGAGAGGGCAGGCAGGGAGAAAGGGACGGCAGGTAGAGGGGCAGGGAGAAAGAGACGACAGGGAGAAAGGGAGGGCAGGCAGAGGGGCAGGGAGAAAGGTAGCCAGTTGTTGGGCGGGTGGAACGAGGCGGGGATCCAGGACGGCAAAGGGCAGCAAGGGAGGGAGGTAAAGGGAAGTAAGGGAGGGAGGTGAGAAGAGAAAGGGGAGGAGACGTACGTAGGATGGAAGGTAGGTAGGTAGAAAGGTTGGTAGGTAGGAGGAAGGTATGTAGGGAGGGAGGGAGGTAGATACGTATGGAGGGAAGGGAGGGAGGTAGATACGTATGGAGGGAAGGGAGGGAGGTAGATACGTATGGAAGGCAGGGAGGTAGATACGTATGGAAGGGAGGGAGGTAGATACGTATGGAAGGGAGGGAGGTAGATACGTATGGAAGGGAGGGAGGTAGATACGTATGGAAGGGAGGGAGGTAGATACGTATGGAAGGGAGGGAGGTAGATACGTATGGAAGGGAGGGAGGTAGATACGTATGGAAGGGAGGGAGGTAGATACGTATGGAAGGGAGGGAGGTAGATACGTATGGAAGGGAGGGAGGTAGATACGTATGGAAGGGAGGGAGGTAGATACGTATGGAAGGGAGGGAGGTAGATACGTATGGAAGGGAGGGAGGTAGATACGTATGGAAGGGAGGGAGGTAGATACGTATGGAAGGGAGGGAGGTAGATACGTATGGAGGGAGGTAAATACGTATGGAGGGAAGGGAGGTAGACACGTATGAAGGGAAGGGAGGTAGATACGTATGGAGGGAAGGGAGGGAGGTAGATACGTATGGAGGGAAGGGAGGGAGGTAGATACGTATGGAGGGAAGGGAGGGAGGTAGATACGTATGGAGGGAAGGGAGGGAGGTAGATACGTATGGAGGGAAGGGAGGGAGGGAGGTAGATACGTATGGAGGGAAGGGAGGGAGGTGGATACGTAGGGAAGGGAGGGAGGTAGATACGTAGGGAAGGGAGGGAGGTAGATACGTAGGGAAGGGAGGGAGGGAGTGAGGCAAGCAGGCAGGGGGAAGAAGGGAGACGAGCAGGGAGGGAGTGAAGCAAGCAAGCATGGAAGAGGGAGGGAGTGAGGCAAGCAAGCAGGGAGGGGAGGTAGGGAGGGAATGAGGCAAGCAGGGAGGGGTTGAGGAATGGAGTGAGGCGGGCAGGGATGGAGTGAGGCAGGGAGGGAGCGAGGCATTGAGTGAGGCAGGCTGGCAGGCAGGCAGGCAGGGAGGGAGCGAGGTCTGGCCTCCACCACCACCAGGGGCGGCAGGCGTGGCGGGAGGTGGTGGTGGTGGTGGAGGGTAAGCGGGTGGGCGGCCGTGATGCAGGCCGCCCAATCTATCCCTAACCCCCTCAGGAGCCTCCTATCCCTCTAGTACACAGGCAGGCGGTGGAGGGAGGCAGCCGGACAGGCCAAACAGGCCTACACCCCACCAAAACTAGCCCAACCCTAGCCCCTAGCCACCACCAGCCTTCAACAAACAAAGGCCACCAAGCTCTCCCCTCGCCCACCAAAATGTTGCCAACCCACTCCACATTTGCCTAATTCCCCCTCTCCAAAAACGTTCAAAATGGGCCGGCGAAAACGTTGAGAGTCGGAGTGGACATGCGGCCGCAGAGCACGTGGGCTAGCAGTTTTGGGCAAGAACCTCCAATCCTTTTAATAATCAACAATTACCATTCGACCCTCCGCCAAGAAGGGCGTAAGCCGCACCCATTCGGGGGAGCCAAGGGAGGGAGAGAGAGAGGGGGGAGAGAGGAGAGGGAGGGGGGAGAGAGGGGGGTGGAGAGTAGAGTTCAACTATTTATTCTCTATCCCCAAGACAAACTTTGTGAGTAAACCCCCTCTCCTCAACCCCCCCCCCCCCTGATCCAAAAACGTTTATGAGGGGGGGGGGTGGGGAAGGGTAGGGAGGGGCGGGCCATGCTGTCATTGTTTACAGCGTGTCACGTGCGTAAGGGAAGCCTCTGACATGAAAGTAAATAATTGACATGTAATGCATATTGCAACTCGTTCCATTTACCCCTCTACAGCTTTCCCTAAGGGGGCAATAGCCCCCCCAATTTCCCCTCCCCCTAGAGCTCATACCCATGCCCAAAACCCCCCCTTACAATGGGGGGCATAGCCCCCCCATCTCCTTCAAAAAATTTAAGAGAGAAAAAAGATGTTGTTGAAGTAGGCTACGTGGCCGGGGTGTCCTCCCCGGCTGAGCGCCCGGCCCGGCCCGGCCCGCCACCCCGCCGCCCCGCCTGACCGCCACCACCCGGGCCGCCATGCAAAAACTGGGGTGGGTGATGCTGCTGCTATCAGCTGATGACCACACACACACACGCCCACCACGCCGCCCACACCACGCCCACCACGCCCACGGCACGCCCACTGAGTACAGGCAACACCACCAGCAGCACCAGCAGCGGCGAGTGACGTATTGTCAAGGCTCCGGCCTCATCATACACCCCCCCTCCCCTACCCCCCCCCTGTCTACTGGGATCAGCTGATCACCCACCACCTGACAGCTGGTTCACAGCCTCTGCAACACCCGCTGTGCAACACCCGCTCTGCAACACCCGCGCTAGACGGCACACACACCCGTCCCGTCCTCCTCCCTACCCACCTAAC
Source organism: Procambarus clarkii (assembly GCF_040958095.1). NCBI lineage: Eukaryota > Metazoa > Arthropoda > Malacostraca > Decapoda > Cambaridae > Procambarus > Procambarus clarkii. Next base: position 17,449,704 of record NC_091223.1, on the reverse strand, counting down.
CTACCCGTCCCAAACACACACACACACAAGCCCTCTCTGTTCCCCCGTCTCTCCATTTACCTGTCTGTAGCTTCTGCCGGACTCCAGATCCGTGCGGTGGTGGGCGTCGCGGCTAGAGGAGAGCTGCGTGGCGGGCGTGGGCGTGCGGGCGAGGGCGTGCGGGCGGCGTGGTGGAGGAAAATAGGTGGGTTGTGTGGTTGAGGGAGCAGGAGCAGCGGCCGCCGGTATCGACCAAGAAGACCTCAGGCCCGGCGAGAGTAAGCGAGAGAGCGTCGCCGCCGCCGCCTCCACCAACACTCTCCCTCTCTCTCCCTCCCTCTCCCTCTCCAACACTCTCTCCCCCACACTCACTAGCACCGCCACAACCTAGCTAACACTTGACACGCCTCACCTACTGTACACTTAAGGGCGCTACACACACTTTTCCAGTTCCATTGCGGAGAAGAGAGGACGGGGGGGGTGGGAAAAAAAAAGTGCGCGCGACAGTCTCCGGCGCGACTAACCGATCTCACCACACAGCCAGTTCCAACAATCACCTCTCAATTCACCATCAATTTCTCACTTTTCCGGCGTTATTCCACACTCACATCACACACTACACTTTGATCCAGGTTCTGCGCGACATTTTAGGCACATTTTCGGCACTAAACCCTTCAATTTGGGCGAGAAAAGCGTGAGGGAAGGCGCGGAGCGTGCCGCCAAGCCGAGGTACTCGTGTGTGTGGCGCTCTGAACAAGGGAGTGTGGCGGGGTCCCACGTCCACCCAACACTGCCCTTTTTTATTCCATATTTCTCTCTTCCTATCGTCTCTAGCGGCTCCTTAGTGGGCCGTCTCCACACTTTGATTTTCGGCCAAGGTCCAGCGAGGCATTTGTGGCCGTGGTTTGCGGCAAATGGATAGAAAACAGCATGTAAAAGTGATTAATCAGGTTGTTTGTTAGTGAGCGTTCCGGCGCCAGATGGCAGCAGGGCGCAGCCCGGGCGCATTAGGCAGCTTCGTGCCAGACGTAGGATTCACCCGACCAGTCCCATGTGTGCCACATTTACCATCCATTATCCCTTCTATTCTCACCCCTATTTGATCTATTGGCAATGGCTTTGGGTATCTTCGAATGTCTTAACGAGCGGCGGGCTGTAACGAGGTGGGAGGAATGATGAGGTAGAAAAGTGTGGGCGGCGTCCGGCAGCGCACAGCACGGCTTGAGGGTTTTCCAACGCCGGCGGACGCAAGACGTGATCGATGCTAAGTCCTGACCGCCACTGTCGATTCACGCACAACTTTCATAAATTAAAAGCGCCTGCGATCGGTTACAATGGCGAGTTGTAGGTTGGAGCGCGACAACATTTACCTGGGAGTTGTCTGGGCCCGCGGGAGGAGAAGCAGGTCTGTGGTGGCGCAGAGAAAAGCCACAGCAAGTTTGGATATGACTACGTGTGTGCAGCTGTTAGTTGACTCAACCATCCATCCAGCCCGGCCCTACACCACGGCCAGCACCACCACCACTACACCTTCCCTCCCTCTCTACACCACGGCCAGCACCACCACCACTACACCTTCCCTCCCTCTCTACACCACGGCCAGCACCACCACCACTACACCTTCCCTCCCTCTCTACACCACGGCCAGCACCACCACCACTACACCTTCCCTCCCTCTCTACACCACGGCCAGCACCACCACCACTACACCTTCCCTCCCTCTCTACACCACGGCCAGCACCACCACCACTACACCTTCCCTCCCTCTCTACACCACGGCCAGCACCACCACCACTACACCTTCCCTCCCTCTCTACACCACCACCACTACACCTTCCCTCCCTCTCTACACCACCACCACTACACCTTCCCTCCCTCTCTACACCACCACCACTACACCTTCCCTCCCTCTCTACACCACCACCACTACACCTTCCCTCCCTCTCTACACCACCACCACTACACCTTCCCTCCCTCTCTACACCACCACCACTACACCTTCCCTCCCTCTCTACACCACCACCACTACACCTTCCCTCCCTCTCTACACCACCACCACTACACCTTCCCTCCCTCTCTACACCACCACCACTACACCTTCCCTCCCTCTCTACACCACCACCACTACACCTTCCCTCCCTCTCTACACCACCACCACTACACCTTCCCTCCCTCTCTACACCACCACCACTACACCTTCCCTCCCTCTCTACACCACCACCACTACACCTTCCCTCCCTCTCTACACCACCGCCACTACACCTTCCCTCCCTCTCTACACCACCACCACTACACCTTCCCTCCCTCTCTACACCACCACCACTACACCTTCCCTCCCTCTCTACACCACCACCACTACACCTTCCCTCCCTCTCTACACCACCGCCACTACACCTTCCCTCCCTCTCTACACCACCACCACTACACCTTCCCTCCCTCTCTACACCACCACCACTACACCTTCCCTCCCTCTCTACACCACGGCCAGCACCACCACCACCACTACACCTTCCCTCCCTCTCTACACCACCACCACTACACCTTCCCTCCCTCTCTACACCACCACCACTACACCTTCCCTCCCTCTCTACACCACCACCACTACACCTTCCCTCCCTCTCTACACCACCACCACTACACCTTCCCTCCCTCTCTACACCACCACCACTACACCTTCCCTCCCTCTCTACACCACCACCACTACACCTTCCCTCCCTCTCTACACCACCACCACTACACCTTCCCTCCCTCTCTACACCACCACCACTACATCTTCCCTCCCTCTCTACACCACCACCACTACACCTTCCCTCCCTCTCTACACCACCACCACTACACCTTCCCTCCCTCTCTACACCACCGCCACTACACCTTCCCTCCCTCTCTACACCACCACCACTACACCTTCCCTCCCTCTCTACACCACCACCACTACACCTTCCCTCCCTCTCTACACCACCACCACTACACCTTCCCTCCCTCTCTACACCACCACCACTACACCTTCCCTCCCTCTCTACACCACCACCACTACACCTTCCCTCCCTCTCTACACCACGGCCAGCACCACCACCACCACTACACCTTCCCTCCCTCTCTACACCACCACCACTACACCTTCCCTCCCTCTCTACACCACCACCACTACACCTTCCCTCCCTCTCTACACCACCACCACTACACCTTCCCTCCCTCTCTACACCACCGCCACTACACCTTCCCTCCCTCTCTACACCACCACCACTACACCTTCCCTCCCTCTCTACACCACCACCACTACACCTTCCCTCACCATCACCACCATACCCTCACCACCACACCCTCACCATCACCACCACACCTTCCCTCACCATCACCACCACACCTTCCCTCACCATCACCACCACACCTTCCCTCACCATCACCACCACACCTTCCCTCACCATCACCACCACACCCTCACCATCACCACCACACCCTCACCATCACCACCACACCTTCCCTCACCATCACCACCACACCTTCCCTCACCATCAGCACCACACCCTCACCATCACCACCACACCTTCCATCACCATCACCACCACACCCTCACCATCACCACCACACCTTCCCTCACCATCACCACCACACCTTCCCTCACCATCACCACCACACCTTCCCTCACCATCACCACCACACCTTCCCTCACCATCACCACCACACCTTCCCTCACCATCACCACCACACCTTCCCTCACCATCACCACCACACCTTCCCTCACCATCACCACCACACCTTCCCTCACCATCACCACCACACCTTCCCTCACCATCACCACCACACCTTCCCTCACCATCACCACCACACCTTCCCTCACCATCACCACCACACCTTCCCTCACCATCACCACCACACCCTCACCATCACCACCACACCTTCCCTCACCATCACCACCACACCTTCCCTCCACCACCACCACCACACCTTCCCTCACCATCACCACCACACCTTCCCTCACCATCACCACCACACCTTCCCTCACCATCACCACCACACCTTCCCTCACCATCACCACCACACCTTCCCTCACCATCACCACCACACCCTCACCATCACCACCACACCATCATCACCACCACCACCACACCTTCCCTCCACCACCACCACCACACCTTCCCTCACCATCAGCACCACACCCTCACCATCACCACCACACCTTCCCTCACCATCACCACCACACCTTCCCTCACCATCAGCACCACACCCTCACCATCACCACCACACCTTCCATCACCATCACCACCACACCTTCCCTCACCATCACCACACCTTCCCTCACCATCACCACCACACCTTCCCTCACCATCACCACCACACCTTCCCTCACCATCACCACACCTTCCCTCACCATCACCACCACACCTTCCCTCACCATCACCACCACACCTTCCCTCACCATCACCACCATACCTTCCCTCACCATCACCACCACACCTTCCCTCACCATCACCACCACACCTTCACTCACCATCACCACCACACCTTCCCTCACCATCACCACCACACCTTCCCTCACCATCACCACCACACCTTCACTCACCATCACCACACCTTCCCTCACCATCACCACCACACCTTCACTCACCATCACCACCACCACCACACCTTCCCTCACCATCACCACCACACCTTCCCTCACCATCACCACCACACCTTCCCTCACCATCACCACCATACCTTCCCTCACCATCACCACCACACCTTCCCTCACCATCACCACCACACCTTCACTCACCATCACCACCACCACCACACCTTCCCTCACCATCACCACCACACCTTCCCTCACCATCACCACCACACCTTCCCTCACCATCACCACCACACCTTCACTCACCATCACCACCACCACCACACCTTCCCTCACCATCACCACCACACCTTCCCTCACCATCACCACCACACCTTCCCTCACCATCACCACCACACCTTCCCTCACCATCACCACACCTTCCCTCACCATCACCACCACACCTTCCCTCACCATCACCACCACACCTTCCCTCACCATCACCACCATACCTTCCCTCACCATCACCACCACACCTTCCCTCACCATCACCACCACACCTTCACTCACCATCACCACTACACCTTCCCTCACCATCACCACCATACTTTCCTTCACCATCACCACCATACCTTCCCTCACCATCACCACTACACCTTCCCTCACCATCACCACCACACCTTCCCTCACCATCACCACTACACCTTCCCTCACCATCACCACCACACCTTCCCTCACCACCACCACCACACCTTCCCTCACCATCACCACCATACCTTCCCTCACCATCACCACCATACCTTCCCTCACCATCACTCACCATCCCTCACCATCACCACCACACCTTCCCTCCACCATCACCACCACACCTTCCCTCACCATCACCACCACACCTTCCCTCACCATCACCACCACACCTTCCCTCACCATCACCACCACACCTTACCTCACCATCCCTCACCATCACCACCACACCTTCCCTCACCATCACCTACCGAGGGTAACACATGCCAAATAAGGAGAGACAGCAAAAGAGAACAGAATAAAATAAAAGTTTAACAATTTCAGGCTGGAAATGCAAAAAGGGAATTAGACCATTTCTGCAGGCTAGGTAAGTTTCAGAGAGTAAGAAATCGACCAGTAAAATCGATCTGCATAGGACGAAAGAAAATCTGGCAACAGGGTGTAGAATACAGAGGAAATAGTGGGATAGACGAGCTTAACAATGCAAGCGAGTGTATTACAGAGAGAGATGGTAGGGTTCCCTAGCTAATGAAGCATCTACACAAATATATAGCAAGAGTGACTGGTTCATCATATCAGACACGGAAATGCAGCCACATGAATGAATTCTTCTCGGGAAAGGGGTGGGGGGGGGGGGGGAATAGCCCAAATGACATGAGTAGCATAAAAGTAATGTACTCAAATGCAGATGGAATCGCAAATAAAGGGGTAGAATTACAGAACACGAAACTAACATGAGTTATACGTAATGCACACTTCCCACAAGAGTATCAGGTAATAATGAGAGCTAGGTTGTGCAGAGGGGAAGGTGGTGTAGCTCTGTTGCTACAACCACACTAGAGCTTAGAAGAAGTAAAACTAGCAGAGGGCAAGAGTAATATGCTCAAGAAGACGAGCAAGAGTATATACAAGGAATAAAAACAGTTGGAGGCATGAAAAGAATGATGGCAGTGATTTATAATCCTCCACTAAAACAATAGAAGGCCAAGGAAAGAATACAACAGATGCAATGAGTATTGTCTGACGGTAATGGAAAAAGCAGCCACAGTAGCAAGGAGAACAAGAACTAAAATCCTGATATTGGGTGACTTCATCCACAGAGAAATAGAGTAGATAAATAAGGATCCCCCACAGCGGTGATACACGGAGAGCAAAACTGGTAGATATGGACACAAACATTTCTTACAGCAATATGTCACAGAACCAACAAGAATAAGAGGAGATTAACACTTGACCGTCAGGAACACTTGACCAGGTGTTTCCCAAAATGAAAATTTTCCCAAAAATTTCCCAAAATGAAAATTTTCCCAAAAATTTCCCAAAATGAAAATTTTCCCGAAAATTTCCCAAAATGAAAATTTTCCCCAAAATTTCCCAAAATGAAAACTTTCCCAAAATTTCCCAAAAATGAGATGCCTCTACGAGCTAACTGACCACTGCATTGTCATGCTTGAGTACATCGCGAGCTGAAGCAATTGGTTACACAAAGAAATCCATTGAAGAAAAGAGAGATTACAGACGTGAGGGACTCCTTGCACAAAATCCAAAGACAATGGGAAGACAGCATATGACATGATGGAATTCATTGCAGGGAAATGTGCCGATGCAACGGAACAGTTCCTACCCCTCAAGGAGGTGGTTGGAAAAAGTAAACACCTGGTTCAATAGACAATACAGGAACTGTAAAGATAGGACCAAAAATAAATAGAAAAACTACAGAGAACAATAAAGAGGGACCAAAGAGAACCACGAATGACTACGTCTGAGTTAGGAGAGAAGCCGAGAGACAAAATGAAAATGACATTGCTGTCAAAGCTAAGGACTAACCAAAGGTGTTCATAGCTTATAAGGAGATAAATGACAGTGTGAGACCAGGGGCCAGATTTACGAAAGCACTTACGAACGTGTACATCTTTCCTCAATCTTTGACGGCTTTGGTTACATGTTAAACAGTTTACAAGCATGAAAACTTGCCAATCAACTGTTGTTATTGTTATAAACAGCCTCCTGGTGCTTCGGAGCTCATTACCTGTTTAATAATTGTAAAGCCAGCCGCCAAAGATTGAGAAAATATGTACACGTTCGTAAGTGTTTGCGTAAGTGCTTTCGTGAATCTGGCCCCAGGTCCTCAGATTGAGGAAAGAGAGGGGAATGTCTCACACATGTTAATGAGGTGTGTGTGTGGCACTCAATGAAAGATTTCAGGAGGTGTGTATCTTAGAACCAGCATGGAGACCAAGGTTTCATGAGGAAAGGCTGGAGGAAATACTGGATGGCATTGTAGTCACTGTAGAAGAGGTGAACAAAAATCCTGGTAGAACTAGATGTGACAAAATCAATCAGCCACACCTAATCTCACCCAGGCTGCTGAAGGAGGCTGAAGAAGTACCCGTTGTATAAATAAATAAATAAATGTTTATTTAGGTAAGGTACATACAAGAGATTTTACAAAGATTGATGGATTTATAGATAGAGCTAGTACATACAATGCCTAAAACCACTATTACGCAAAGCGTTTCGGGTATAATATTTTTGTAATAAAAGGCTTGAGACAGGAAATCTCCCAGATATCTGGAAAAAGGCAAACATAGTCCCAATATTAAAAAAAAAGGGGACTGAAAGGAGGAGTCATTGACAATTATTCCTTATAAATAGCTGGAGAAAATAATCAAGTCGAGAATGGGGGGAAGAGTCTTGAAAGGATCGAGTATGTGACAAAAATTCAGCATATATTCAAAAAATGAAAAGTCTTGCCTGACAAACTGGATTGAGTTTTATGACAAGAGTAGTAAAATATGACCGGACAAAGGAAAGGCTGGGTAGACTGTACTTTTCTAGATTGTCAGAAAGCGTTTAACACTGTTCCCTCATGAAAGACAGTTGAATAAGATGGAGAAGCAGGCTGGGATAACTAGGGAAACACTGAATTGGGAAAGGATACATCTAAAGGAGAGGAAACAAAGAGTCACAGTCAGAGAGGTCTCAAGCTGGAGGACTGTAACCTGGGGTCCCAAGCTGGGGTCCCAAGCTGGGGTCCCAAGCTGGGGTCCCAAGCTGGGGTCCCACAAGGCTTTGTCCTGGGACTAATGCTGTTCATAATTTATGTGAATGAACATAAAAGCCTACCCTAGGGAAAAAAATAATTATCAGGGGAAAGCGCCGAACCATTACCACTCTACAGCCCTTGTAAGGGGTCAGGATAATGATTTGGGATGGGACGAGAGGAAGGAATGGTGCCCAAACACTTGAACGGTCGGGGGATTGAACGCCGATCTGCATTAAAAAAGACCTTCGCTCTACCGTCCAGCTCAAGTGGTTGGAGAGAGATCTGGGCGTTGATATCCCCGACCCGAGGGAGAGAGCTCGGTCATGTCAATGTTTGCAGATGATGCAAAGCTGATGAGAGAAGATGATGAGAGCTGCAGGATCGTGAAGATGGATGAGAACTGCAGAAAGTTACAGGAGGACCTTGACAAACTCCAGGAGTGGTCAAAGACATGGTTGCTTGAATTGAGTCCCAAGAAGTGCAAGGTAATGAAGATGGGAAAGGGAAAGAGGCGACCAGAAGGTATCTACACCATAAGGGAAAGGCAACTACGGGAATCAGAAAGAGATAGAGATGCGGGCGGTGATATAATTCCAACACTGACACCGGAGACACACATAAACAGGATAACATCGGCAGCATATGGGACGCTGACAAATATAAGAACATCGTTCAGAAACCTGAATCAGGACTCGTTTCAAGCAATCTACACAACATTTGTTAGACCAAAACTGGAATATGCAGCGCCGGCATGAAATCCACACCTTGTGAAGCATAAAACCTAAATTGAAAAATGACCAAGGTATGCATCAAGATTGGTGCTAGAGCTGAGAGGCTTAAATTACCAACATTGACTGATTTAACTAAATCTCACAACCCTAGAGGATAGGAGCAGAAGGAATATGATCACAACATACAAGATACAGAGGAGAATAGTTAAGATGGAGAAAGCAGGACAAGAGGACACAGGTGGAAGCTGAAACATGAGCCGAAGGGACATAAGGAAGTACCCATACCCTATACTGGGAGTTAACAAGTGGAATGCTCTAAAAGAAGTTGTTTAAGCCACCTCCATTAACAACTTTAAAACCCTATATTCAAAAAAGAATTTGAACGTCAGAATAGTTAGGTCGTAACGCAACAGTTACAACAGAGCTACTGCAGGCGGGGGCCTAGAGCCAGACCTCACTCCTTCCCCCGAAGACACTGTTAGGTAAGTACCCAGTCTTGGCTCCAACACCCACCTGCTCTCAATTCGTCACTCCGTACAAAATACAACTGTTTTGCCCAGCAAAAACATACACAAACCCAAGCAACCCGACTAACCTATCACGGCCCATGCCCAGAAACCGTTAATATTCAAATTCAAATTCAAAATGTTTATTCAGGTAAAAGTACATACATAGAAGATGAGTTACAAACATAATGTTGGATTTATAAATAGAATTAGAATATAAAAATGTAGTACATATTATTGCAGCCTCTCAGCCTTGGCGGTTCATTCCCTAAGAAAAAATATCAATTCCTGATTCTTCAAGTTTGACCTGTCTAAGACCTGAAAAAAGTATGTACCTTTTTCTGCCTTCGCTCTTCTATGAATAAATCTAACCTAACCTTACCTATCCCAACCCCACCTAACGGATGTAAGAGAAACTGTTATGCTATACGTACTGTGTGTGTGTGTGTGTGTGTGTGTGTGTGTGTGTGTGTGTGTGTGTGTGTGTGTGTGTGTGTGTGTGTACTCACCTAATTGTGCTTGCGGGGGTTGAGCTTTGGCTCTTTGGTCCCGCCTCTCAACTGTCAATCAACTGGTGTACAGATTCCTGAGCCTACTGGGCTCTATCATACCTACATTTGAAACTGTGTATGGAGCCAGCCTCCACCACATCACTTTCTAGTGCATTCCATTTATTAACTACTCTGACACTGAAAAAATTCTTTCTAACGTCTCTGTGGCTCATCTGGGTACTAAGTTTCCACCTGTGTCCCCTTGTTCGTGTCCCACCCGTGCTGAAGAGTTTGTCTTTGTCCACCCTGTCAATTCCCCTGAGAATTTTGTAGGTGGTTATCATGTCTCCCCTTACTCTTCTGTTTTCCAGGGATGTGAGGTTCAGCTCCTTTAGCCTTTCCTCGTAGCTCAATCCTCTCAGTTCCGGGACGAGCCTGGTGGCATACCGCTGAATCTTCTCTAACTTTGTCTTGTGTTTAACTAGGTATGGACTCCAGGCTGGAGCTGCATACTCCAGGATTGGTCTTACATACATCCAATGTGTGTGTGTGTGTGTGTGTGTGTGTGTGTGTGTGTGTGTGTGTGTGTGTGTGACGTCACTATGACGTCAGGCCGGTACAGGTTTAAGGTCCTTGTTGGAGAGAAAGCTACGACAAGGATAGAAAGGTACACGGGCTTTACCTGCGTCTGCGCAGTCAGGGTTGGAACCCCGATTGACCTTTGGCCTCTCCTCTAAGAGCTTGACCTTTGACCTGTCCCTCAGAGCCTGACCTTTAGCCTGTCTCTCCCAGAGCTTGACCTTCCCTGCCCCGAGCGACCGCGTGACCACTGAGGACGCTACAACTTTGTCCGTACTAGGGAGACCAACTGTCAATCAGCTGGGGGCCCAGGAGACGGACGGGCTGACAGACTGAGGGACGGAAGGATATATAACCCCCCGTCAGGCAGACGGGAGACGAACGGCCAGCGAGCAGAGCGAACTGGTTGCTGGACAGGGAACGAATCGCCAAATAGACAGGCGAATTAACGGATGGACGGACAGACCAAACGGCAAAGCGAGTGAAAAGTGGGACTCGAAGTCGGACGGAAGTGGCGGACAGAAGGAGAGACGGTTTTGAACATCAGGACAGACGAATGAACATTGTGAACGGTACAGTGTTTACACTCAAGTGTTCAACACTCCATAGTGTTCACACTCAAATGTTCACATTAATTGGGTTCTGTGTTATCATATCATATAACCAACTTGTTCAAGCCAATCACTGAGTGGCATAGCTTCCATAAAAGTATGTTGAGCTGTTTATATTGTTTGGCTATCATAGCCCGAGGCTGGCTATCATATACCATGGACACAAACCACGGGTAGCTATCATAGCCAATTATGTGTTATCAGGAACCCATCGTTCAATAGAACCATGTTATCATTAACCATGGTTCATTATTTCCCCCCCCCCCCCCCCACACACACGATAACCTACAGGTGGTGTGAAATTGGTCACCCTCGTTCAGGTAGGGAAGCCATATCAGTTAAGGAATTCAGCCCGACAGCAAACCGTTATCAGTATTTATACCCCCCCCCTTCAACCACCCCATCCCGGTGATGGGGGGAAAGGGGGGGGGGAGGGGGAGATCCCGTTATCAGCGTGTCTGGCGTAAGTGTGCCACTGTGATATCGAGGCATCTTTATTGGCGAGGTGTGACGCTGTGAAGGTTATCTTCCCGCTGGTGACAGCCACGTGCCTTTGTTTACATCCCAGAAATGCATTTTCCCAGATGGTAAACAAACAACGTCTTTTTAAACGTCTCTACGTTGCCAAAACGTTCACATAACGTGATTAAAAACAAATATAGCACAAAATAACGTCTCGTGTCTGCTAACGTTGTGCATTTATACATATATATTTTCGTTGCCATTTACTGAAAATCAACACAATTATTGTTTAAACCTTTCGAAAAACAGATTTAGTTCATTATACATGTAAAGCCTCGGCCCCACTCCTCGCTTCCAGGCGGGTCTGACTCGCTATCTTCTTGTGTAGACGGTCGACGAGGATCACAGCTATCGTGCAGGAGTGATCTACCAGACTGTTGTTGGCCAGATTTGTGAGTTATCCCCCCCCCCCCCCTGTGCACCCATGAGGCCTAATTCTCTCTGTCTCTCTCTCTCTCTCTCTCTCTCTCTCTCTCTCTCTCTCTCTCTCTCTCTCTCTCTCTCTCTCTCTCTCTCTCTCTCTCTCTCAACACTACCAGTATTGACCCACGACAATGCGCCTAGCTCCCGGAATGGCTATTTAACTTACGTGAAGAGGCATCAGGTGAAAAAAAACGTGCTTAATCGTCTCTGTCTTACAGAAAAAAATCGAATCCGACGACATAGACTACTACGCAACATGGGGCGCCGCATACAACTCTTCCCATGCCGGGAATCGAACCCGGGCCTCCTGGGTGAAAGCCAGGTATCCTAGCCACTAGACCACATGGGACATGTCATGCAGGCGGGTACAAGAGCTAGAGGTTACAGTGAGGACGCCAGGTTAAGGATCCCTATGTATAGACTCACAGGAATTGTGTTATTCGCCATATATATAAGTTGGCTTAGATTAGTTGCCATTTTAAATATATACTAAATGAAATGTGCATCATTGTCACTCAGAATGTTCCGTAATATGTTGGTTGTTTGTGATATATATATATATATATATATATATATATATATATATATATATATATATATATATATATATATATATATATATATATATATATATATATACAACTTTAGAACACTTTCCCACCAGGAGACTCGAACCCTAGCCAGCACAGAAGCCTTCCAGCAACTGGCATAACAGGTACGCCTTAATCCACTATATATATATATATATATATATATATATATATATATATATATATATATATATATATATATATATATATATATATATATATATATATATATTGTATATATAGGGAGCCGGTCGGCCGAGCGGACAGCACGCTGGACTTGTGGTCCTGTGGTCCTGGGTTCGATCCCAGGCGCCGGCGAGAAACAATGGGCAGGGTTTCTTTCACCCTATGCCCCTGTTACCTAGCAGGCGTGCGTGTGTGTGAGTGAGTGAGTGTGTGTGTGTGTGAGTGAGTGAGTGTGTGTGTGTGTGTGTGTGTGTGTGTGTGTGTGTGTGTGTGTGTGTGTCCACAGCACTCCCTGTACCACACAAGATCACCTTCACCCCAGCCTACATCCGTTGGTAGTTTCTATTTCTCTCTCTCTCTCTCTCTCTCTCTCTCTCTCTCTCTCTCTCTCTCTCTCTCTCTCTCTCTCTCTCTCTCTCTCTCTCTGTCTCTCTCTCTCTCACTCCCTCTCTCTCTCCCTCCCTTTCATTCCTCTCCATTCTTTTTCATCGGTACATCATCTTCAGCATCATTAAACTCACCCATTATTACCATATTCATTATCACCATCATCATCACATTCACTCATTATCACTATCACCATCCTCCCCTCCTCACCATCCTCACAATCATCACCACTATCCTCATCATCCTCACATCAAGCGAGAGAGATCGCCTTAAGTGGTACTCACATTAAACACCACTTGAGCGCAACTGACCGTTGGGGAAGGGGGGAGCTGGGGGAGGTAGGGGGCTGGGGGAGAGTAGGGGGGACACCGCCCCCTGCACGCCCAAAATAGCTTGTATATCCCCCCCCCCCTCCACAAATATAATACAAGTGTAAAAGTTACCCTAACCTAACCCACACAGTCGTTAAAGTGTAAGCACTTTCACTGTTTACACTTCACTAATGACAGCTCTCTTAATAACTTACCCTAATTAGAAACAGAATGGGACCAAGTACTGAGCCCTGTGGGACTCCGCCGGTGAATGAGAAGGGTTGTAAAATATAAATATTTTAAAATATTTATATCTATATAAATATAAATTGAAAGAAAAAAGGGGGGTACCACCTCTGGTGCAAGTGTAGGGACCCATAGCCTCGGAGAAGAAAATATAGAGTACTCAGGGAAGACCTTGTGGAATTTAAACAAATATATATATAAATATTACCAAAAATAAAAGTTTTTTATATTATATGTGGATAGTTGGGAACGTAACAATTGGAAGAACATTATAATTATTTGACTTTGTTTATTGACAAGAAAAAGGGCGGTTGACACATACGTTCCCTGCAGGTGTTGACACATACGTTCCCTACAGCTGTTGACACATACGTTCCCTGCAGGTGTTGACACATACGTTCCCTACAGCTGTTGACACATACGTTCCCTGCAGGTGTTGACACATACGTTCCCTACAGCTGTTGACACATACGTTCCCTGCAGGTGTTGACACATACGTTCCCTGCAGCTGTTGACACATACGTTCCCTGCAGGTGTTGACACATACGTTCCCTGCAGGTGTTGACACATACGTTCCCTACAGCTGTTGACACATACGTTCCCTACAGCTGTTGACACATACGTTCCCTGCAGGTGTTGACACATACGTTCCCTGCAGGTGTTGACACATACGTTCCCTGCAGGTGTTGACACATACGTTCCTTACAGCTGTTGACACATACGTTCCCTGCAGGTGTTGACACATACGTTCCCTGCAGGTGTTGACACATACGTTCCCTGCAGGTGTTAGAACTCCCTTAGAGTACCCGTAGAGCTCCCTTAGAGTACCCGTAGAGCTCCCTTAGAGTACCCGTAGAGCTCCCTTAGAGTACCCGTAGAGCTCCTTTAGAATACCCGTAGAGCTCCTTTAGAGTACCTGTAGAGCTCCCTTAGAGTACCTGTAGAGCTCCCTTAGAGTACCCGTTGAACTCCCTTAGAGTACCCGTAGAGCTCCTTTAGAGTACCCGTAGAGCTCCCTTAGAGTACCCGTAGAGCTCCTTTAGAGTACCCGTAGAGCTCCTTTAGAGTACCCGTAGAGCTCCCTTAGAGTACCTGTAGAGCTCCCTTAGAGTACCTGTAGAGCTCCCTTAGAGTACCCGTAGAACTCCCTTAGAGTACCCGTAGAGCTCCTTTAGAGTACCCGTAGAGCTCCTTTAGAGTACCCGTAGAGCTACCTTAGAGTACCCGTAGAGCTCCTTTAGAGTACCTGTAGAGCTCCTTTAGAGTACCCGCAGAGCTCCCTTAGAGTACCCGTAGAGCTCCCTTAGAGTACCTGTAGAGCTGGCTCTAAGTCACCAACACTAATAATTCTGTAACACTAATGAGGCAACTAATCATTATATTTCAATTAAGTTCTTTCCACCAACGGTCTCGCTTCATGCAGGTCGGCGTTCAATCCCCGACTGTCGTCAAGCGGCTGGATGCCATTCCATCCCCCCCGTCCCATCCCTAATTCCTATTCTGACCCCTTCCAAGTGCTATATAGTCGTAATGGCTTGGGGGATTTTTTCTAATATTTGCTTTACCTTTCTCTCTTTGGTTATCATGATATCTCTCCACACAGATACTTCACTCCTCGAGTATCAAGATATTCCCCGAGTATCTCTCCTCACAGATACTCCACTCTACTACAAACTCAATGGAGTATTTTACATAATGCCGTGTTAGGGAGGTGGTCCTTAGGCGACAGGTCTGGTGATGAACCCTAAAATGCTTCTCTCTCTCTCTCTCTCTCTCTCTCTCTCTCTCTCTCTCTCTCTCTCTCTCTCTCTCTCTCTCTCTCTCTCTCTCTCTCTCTCTCTCTGTGTCTGTGTGTGTGTCTCTCTCTCTCTCTCTCTCTCTCTCTCTCTCTCTCTCTCTCTCTCTCTCTCTCTGTGTCTGTGTGTGTGTCTCTCTCTCTGTCTGTCTGTCTGTCTGTCTGTCTGTCTGTCTCTCTCTCTCTCTCTCTCTCTCTCTCTCTCTCTCTCTCTCTCTCTCTCTCTCTCTCTCTCTTTCTCTCTCTCTCTCTCTCTCCCTCTCTTTAACCTGTGCTCTTCACGTGGTTATCTTTCTCTGTTCCTGTATTTCGTATTCGCATTTGTCCAGGTTCGAGGTTGGAAATAATTTTTCGATCTAATCTGGAGAGCATCCAAATGTTCATTACTTGCTTTCTGAGGTCACCAGCGGTCTCATTTCTCCTAATCAGCGTTGCTAAAATGAATATAAATGGTTCCAATTACACGCTAACAGCTCCATTCAAAGCTGGACAAGTTCCTAACTCAAAAAAACAACGTTCAGAGAACTTAATGGCATGAATCCATTTTATAACACATCTACATTATTGGGCCCGTCTAATTTCTCTCAATCTTTCATCTTTGGAGTGCAGGGGAGAGAGAGATAGTTAATGTGCATTTCTAACATTGTAGAGCGACTGCTGCCAAATCAGGAGAGGGAAATAATTCAAGAGGAGCTACGCTGAGAGACAGTTGTGTCAGCATCAAGGTCTTGAGTGACTTGCGTGCACTCTCCTTGTGCACGCAACTGGTCCATCTCTCACGCCGTTCAAAAGGGGAACTTGTTAAACGCTTTCAAAGGATACCTGATCAAATAGGCTGTAATTCATACTTCAGGCTGCGAGCATTGGCGTCTGATAGCCTAGTTGACCAGACCAACCAGGAATATTGGTCAGAAACCGGGCCTCGGAAACACTGATCCTGGGAAGCACCTCAGGGTTAACTTCAAGATCATTATGTCAGGTCGTTGACGTATATCAAGTAGAGAAGGTGTCAGTAACCACCCTTGAGGTACACCACTTGTAACGTCTCTCCACTCTCACCATGACCCTCTGTTTTCTGCCAGAGAGGTATCCTCTCATCTCATAACATGAGGTGGGAGAATACCACATACCTCATATCACCTCATGCAGGTGGTACCCTCATACTACCACATCTCCAGGTACGTCAGCCAGACTCTCAAACATGCACATGAGTCCCCTCATGTGGAACTGTATCAACCACTCTCTGACTGTCAAGAAATTAGCCCATCCTTCTCTTTCTTACTTTATCATATCTAAAATATTCTAACCCATCTAGTCATGACCGGAGGACTGAACACCACCTCCCACCTAAGGCAATATACATATGCAGGCGATGTGTCACAATAACGTGGCTGAAGTATGTTGACCAGACCACACACACTAGAAGGTGAAGGGACGACGACGTTTCGGTCCAATCGACTTGAGAATGGTCCAGGACGGACCGAAACGTCGTCGTCCCTTCACCTTCTAGTGTGTGGTATGCTCAAAAATCGCCAATATACACGTCCTGTCCTCCAGTAGGACTCAAAACTCACCTCTTTTGTAATAGATCCAGTTATTATAACCCCCAGTGTGGTGGTGGAGGTCCATAGTGTCCTGATTAGCCTCGAACGCGCGTGTGTGTGTCTGTATATTCCGTCGCTCGCTTCAGGTCTTCTGAGTGAGGCAGCGCGGGTCTCCTCTTCAGGTCTTCTGAGTGAGGCAGCGCAGGTCTCCACTTCAGGTCTTCTGAGTGAGGCAGCGCGGGTCTCCACTTCAGGTCTTCTGAGTGAGGCAGCGCGGGTCTCCACTTCAGGTCTTCTGAGTGAGGCAGCGCGGGTCTCCATGCCCGCAACGCCTTCTTCTTAGAGGGATTAGCGGCAATTCTAGCCGCACGAGATTGAGCAACAATCCTGTGTTTTCCCACTGTCACTTATAAAGTGGTAGTGGGAATACTGTCTCGAGATAAGTGGTATTTGTAAGTAACTCTCTCATCTGTTGGTCTGCTCAGTCCTGTACGTAGGTATTACAAGTGCTACTGCGGCCAAAAAGGGAGTTAGATGGATTTAACCTGTCGGTAAGGCCCTTTGGTCTTTAGTGTCAGGTATTTGGCCTTTTGTGGCTTGTATTTGGCCTTTTTTTAGCGGGTATTTGATCTTTTATGATCGGTTTTTGGCCTTTTGTAACCAGTATATGGACTTGTGACCGGAATTTGGGCTTTTGTAGCGGCTATTTAACCGTGTGTGTGACGGGAATTTATACTTTTGTAACGGACTTTTTGTCCTTTCTAAGTACTATGGTTGGACGTCTCGAGGGAGACTTAACTTATTCCTTGAGTATAAAGCCCTTGAAAACGATTCGAAGCTCTGAAACCAAGACCCTTCAACAGCCGTCAACCTAATCCCTTAATTACAACTACCAACCATGGAAGATTCAGCAAACTGATGTCTATAGGTACAACGACTTTAAAATGTAGGGAAGATTAAAATTATCTGGGAAAAAAATCCAGCCTAGAGTAGGTCTTGGTAAATTCTTTAGTTTGCCCCAAAGATTTCATATTAAAGAAAACCAGAGAAGTATATTGTCATAACTAATTCATTTAAACAAAGAAAAAAACACGCTAACATTAATTTGAATAAGAAAACTTTTAATAGTAATAATATAATTAAAAACAACGATAGAATTAATAGTAAAATTGCAAATTATTATAATAATAATGATATTGTTATATCAAAGTTCCAAATATCGTCCTGTTGTATTACTATAAAAATTATAAGTATTATAAATTTCCATTAAATGCTATATTAAAATAATGAAATAAAAATATATAAATAGTTATAAACATCATCGATGTTCAATTAAAACAATAACTCACAAGGTAGTAAATAAATAACTGGATATTGTGGTCATAATATCGATCTGTCGACTAGAGGAAATTTCCGACGCGACGTTTGGCAACAGCTCCGGTCGGGGTTGCCAGCGACGGCGACGCTGCCATTGTCGCCTCGCCTGGCCATATTTACCTGAATTTACCTGATGAGGCCACTAATACTAGTGGCCTCAATGGGTACAGGAAACCAGCGGCTTGTCAAAGGTTTCCTTCTATCATTTGCCCTGTTATACACATCTGCTATCACACTTTATAATACTTAGATGGCAAAACATATATTGTATAGTTACCCATTCAAAATGATTCTTATACATAGACGAGTTAAATTTGAATTAGATTTCAGAGAAGTTGGTTTATTTGGGTGTGTGAGAAAATGCAGTTGGAGGGATCATGCATACCCTTATCACTGCCCACCCACGCGAGGTAGTGTGAAATAGGTTTAGTAACACGAGTGTGCATAGAGAAAATGGTAACTCTTGGAAAATATGAATTATTTAAGGGCGAGAAGAATGATTTGGACGCATCTAGACAGTCTCGCTCCTGTGGAAGGTAAGCTACGGGCTCACCATAGCCCGTGCTACTTGCCCCGCTCCTGTGCCAGGTAAGCTACGGGCTCACCATAGTCCGTGCTACTTGCCCCGCTCCTATGCCAGGTAAGCTACGGGCTCACCATAGCCCGTGCTACTTGGAACTTGTTCCGAGTAGCTGAATCTATAACAGATTTGGACGGTAAAAAGTCTCTCTCCAGCGGCACTATGTACTCTCCTAGTTGTGCTTGTGGGGGGGGGGGGGTTGAGCTTCGGCTCTTGGGTCCCGCCTCTCAACTGGTGTACAGGTTCCTGTCAGAGAACCTGTACACCATAACGGGATTTCGATATAAGCCTAAAGCGTGTATGAACACACACTGGCTTCCTGTCCCCAGACACAATGAATTATTATTATTATTATAACTACACGCATTCCGGATATATGGTGGACACACCTGGGAGGAGAGGTTAAGGGAGGTTAAGGGAGGTTAAGAGAGGTTAAGAGAGGTTAAGAGAGGTTAAGGGAGGTTAAGAGAGGTTAAGGGAGGTTAAGAGAGGTTAAGAGAGGTTAAGGGAGGTTAAGGGAGGTTAAGAGAGATTAAGAGAGATTAAGAGAGGTTAAGAGAGATTAAGAGAGGTTAAGGGAGGTTAAGGGAGGTTAAGAGAGGTTAAGAGAGATTAAGAGAGGTTAAGACAGATTAAGAGAGGTTAAGGGAGGTTAAGGGAGGTTAACAGATTAAGGGAGGTTAAGAGAGATTAAGAGAAGTTAAGGGAGATTAAGGGAGGTTAAGATAGATTAAGGGAGGTTAAGAGATGAAGAGAGATTAAGGGAGGTTAAGAGAGTTAAGGGAGGTTAAGGGAGCTTAAGAGAGATTAAGAGAGATTAAGAGCTTGAAGATATCCTCATATTACACCCAAAATTTGCCAGTGCAGGCTACTGAACATATGCCTCTGTATGACTAACCATCCTGCGAGATGGGGACTTTTAGTACCACTGCTGCCTTATTCACTCTTGTGTTGATGATATCCTTACAATGAGCCCGGAGTCTGCCAGTGTACACTACTCATCACATGCCTCTGTATGACTAACCATCCTGTGTGATGGGGATTTTTTAGCATCACGTAGCTAGCTTTTTGACACACTGTACTCCCCTTCATATAGTCTAGGGTAGCTGCACTAATGCATATGTACCTAAATGTGTTAATAATTTCTTTTATATTAGTACAAGTACGTTTAATTTTATTTATTTATTTTTTATTTATTTTGTTATTTTATCTTTTTTTATTTATTTATATATACAAGAGTTCTTACATTCTAGTACAGTCACTAGCACTAATAGCGTTTCTGGCAAGTCCTTAATCCTAATGTTCCCTGGAATACGACCCGCCAAATCGTTTAACAACCAGGTACCCATTCACTGCTGGGTGAACAGAGGCTACAGTTCAGTATTGGCGCCCAGTCAATCCTCCCCGGCCAGGATACGAACCCAGGCCAAATTGTAGGACGAGTATTTTACCACTGCGCCACGGGGACTGCTTATGTTATTGGCACAGTAAGATACAGCTCAAAGGGATAGAGTAGCTTAGGGGGTGTGGGGGAGGTATAGGGGGTTAGGGGGGAAGGTTAGGTTAGGTTAGGTTAGGGAGGGAAGGGGGAGGACTAATGGGGGCACCAGGAGAATCAGGACTAAGGGGGACAAGGGTGAAATTGGGGGGTGAAGGGTTGGAGATAAGGGGTAAAGAGACCCGGGTGCAGCCGGGTACAATAAATGAAAATGTCTGTGTGTTTGATGATGGAGGAAGAGTGGGGGAGTGATCTTGACATGAAAAGTACTAGTAGGCCGCGTCCCACATTCCAAACTTCCAGAGTCCGAAAGATACGGAAGGAAATGCAGAATAAAGCCAGTTTTTATTATTATTATTTTTTACCACAGACGTGGCCACACATTTACAATGCTATAGAGCCAGTGAGGAGTAGAGGTGCCACAGGCACAGTCAGAGAGCACTATCTGAACACTGGGGCCAGATTCACGAAGCAGTTACGCAAGCACTTACGAACCTGTACGTCTTTTCTCAATCTTTGGCAGCTTTGTTTACAATTATTAAACAGTTAATGAGCTCCGAAGCACCAGGAGGCTGTTTATAACAATAACAACAGCTGATTGGCAAGTTTTCATGCTTGTAAACTGTTTAATAAATGTAACCAAAGCCGTCAAAGATTGAGGAAAGATGTACACGTTCGTAAGTGCTTGCGTAACTGGCGTTTTACGAGTCTCTGAATCATATTTCTGCAGAACGTGGAGACGACCTGCCTAGTGCTTGGCATCTCCAGCGAGATCTCACCTATTGTCAGGTAAGTTTGACAGGACCGGTCAAGTGATTAATGCAGCCCCCCCCCCCTTGTACAATTTTTTTTGGAGGGTTTTAAGTGCAATATTAAGAGTGAGCAATGACAATAGATAGATAAATCTACAATAGATACACTGGACGATATTCAGTTCTTAAACCAGGATTGTTGTTTAAGATTTGCTACCTGGAACAAAAAGTTCCAAGCAGCACGGGCTATGGTGAGCCCGTAATTTTAAACCAGGAGAATGGCCTCTCCAAACTAAAGTTTTTAGTTAAACCAGAGAGAGTGATGATAAGCGGTTACCTAGAATTAAAAGTGAAAGAAGAGGATTCACGTGTCGAGATATTATCGAAAGTGTGACAATGTCGACGCCATCTGTTGAGCGCACCTGACCTCAATTCTTGCTCCCCGGTGGAAGGCTGTGATCTAATTGACACATGTGTAGTTACTTTCTTATTAATGGCATTTTTACTCTTCTGAAGTGATGTGGGTGGTATCTTGGTCGCCAGGAATTAGTTCACCCAGTGTGTTGCTGGAGACCCCTGCCAGTGTTGCTGGAGACCCCTACCAGTTTTGCTGGAGACCCCTGCCAGTGTGTTGCTGGAGACCCCTACCAGTGTGTTGCTGGAGACCCCTGCCAGTGTTGCTGGAGACCCCTGCCAGTGTTGCTGGAGACCCCTGCCAGTGTTGCTGGAGACCCCTGCCAGTGTTGCTGGAGACCTCTGCCAGTTCTTAATAACTTACCAATGACCCAGGTTGGGCTGGAGTAAGAAGAGACATTAAGGCCACATGTACAGTTTAATAAGTAAAGAACCCAGTTACTGGCTACTGAAGCCCTAACAGATTTGCTAGGAAATAATAGTTATGGGACTGCGGGGCTGCTGCAAGCAACAGCCTGATTGATCAAGCTATGATCAAACAAGCAAGGCCTGAGCTTGAGCAGTAGAACTCTCCAAATCAACTTATAATTGATATATTAGTATTATATATATATATATATATATATATATATATATATATATATATATATATATATATATATATATATATATATTATTAAATATGACCGAAAAAGTAAGATTAATAATTCTAACACGAATTTTCTCAATCTTTCGTACATTTCTTTTCACTGTTGGAGGTAAATCAAAAATCAATTCTCCAAAATTCATTTTTATTTCTAGTCTGACGCGACACGAGCGCGTTTCGTAAAACTTATTACATTTTCAAAGATAATATATATATATATATATATATATATATATATATATATATATATATATATATTAGTGTTACATACAGAAACATGAATAAGCACTGAGGTGATACATTGGGATCGAACTCTCACCCCTTGATTCCCCAGGACTGTTGAGCCCTAATTATTCCATAACCAAGGTTCGAACCCAAACTAGCTAGGCGGGGATGCTATATATATATAGACGCCGCCATATACGGTAATATATAATAACAAACCAATAATCTCTGATAACTATAAGATGATATCAGGAGGTTATTGACCTTAACGAGCGGTGAATGACAGCGATAAAAGTAAAAAAAAGAACAAAAAAAGACCGAAGAACCCCCGGTTAAGGCAGCGCCGTCCACTACAACGGGGCTCAAGACCACTAATGTGGTGGCTACTCTACCACAGAAAATGTGTATAAGATAATTATATGCGACTTGAAGATTACTTAAGCTGTATAATATATATATAGCTTATATAAGCTATACACAAGAGAGCATCATTAGAGGCAGAAGGTCTCCAAAACTACTCAATTGGTCAGGGGCTACATTGAGATGGTTGCCATGGCAACATCCCAGTCACGATTGGGAGCCTGTTTAGTGGAGGGGTTAAAAATGCTATTTTTTTTTGGGACACGCACTCGAGCGACACGTTTGTGGCAGATAGTGACGGTCTTGGTGGTGGTGTGTGGTGGTGTGTGGTGGTGGTGGTGGTGGTTGGTGGTGGTGGTGGTGGTGGTGTGTGGTGGTGGTGGTGGTGTGTGGTGGTGGTGGTGGTGGTGGTGGTGTGTGGTGGTGGTGGTGGTGTGTGGTGGTGGTGGTGGTGTGTGGTGGTGGTGGTGGTGGTGTGTGGTGGTGGTGGTAGTGGTGATGGTGGTGGTGGTGGTGGTGGTGGTGGTGGTGGTGGTTGGTGGTTGGTGGTGGTGGTTGGTGGTGGTGGTGGTGGTGGTGGTGGTGGTGGTGGTGGGTGGTGGTGGTGGGTAGTGGTGGTGGTGGTGGTGGTGGTGGTGGGTGGTGGTGGTGTGTGGTGTTAGTGGTGGTGGTGGGTGGGTGGTGGTGGGTGGTGGTGGTGGTGGTGGTGTGTGGTGGTGGTGGTGGTGGTGGTGGTGTGTGGTGGTGGTGGTGTGTGGTGGTGGTGGTGGTGATGGTGGTGGGTGGTGGTGGTGGTGGTGGGTGGTAGTGGTGTGTGGTGGTGGGTGGTGGTAGTGATGGTGGTGGTGGTGATGGTGGTGGTGGTGGGTGGTGGTGATGATGGTGGTAGTGGTGGTGGTGGTGGTGGGTGGTGGTGATGGTGGTGGTAGTGGTGGTGGTGGTGGTGGGTATGATGTGTGGTGGTGATGTACATAAACTGATGTACAGGTTCCTGAGCCTGTTGGACTCTCTCACATCTACATATGAAACTAAGCAGAGTCAGCCTCCACCACATCACTTCCTGGATTATTCCATTTGGTAACTTCTCTGACAAAAAAAAATATTTCTTCTGTCTCGGGGGCTCATTTGAGTACTCAATTTCCATCTGTGTTCCCTTGTTTAAGTACCACCTATGTTAAATTGTCTGTCTTTATCTACCATATCAATTCAATCAGAGAATTTTTTATGTGGTAATCATGTCTCCCCTAAGTATTCTGTCTTCCAGTGATGTCAGGCTCACTTCACGTAGCCTTTCCTCATGTCTCATACCTCGTAGCTCTGGAACGGGTCTGGTGTCGTACCACTGAACCTTCTCAACTTCGTCTTGTGCTTGATTTGGCATGGACTCCATGCTGGAGCTGCCTACTCCAGGACTGGTCTGACATATGTAGTTTACAAGATTCTAAATGATTCCTTATACAAATTTCTAAAGATAGCTTTGATGTTACCCAGCCTCTCATTTTTCACTGATGATATCTTTTTGATAACATCAGCGGAATATGAGAGAAGCACAAGATGCAAGTTTAGTGAGATATCCATCCCTAGACTCGCTATCAGTTTCATAGAGGATATCATCTTCTACTTGGTATCCTCCACTTTGCTTCATTACTTTTCACTGACCTAAATTCAACCCTAGTAGCCATGACCTGGGTCATACTTTTAGACTGTCCAGGTCATCTTGTAGCCTCATACTATCTTCCTCTGTCTCAATCCTCCTCATAATTTTTGCATCATCAAAATTGAGAGGAACGAGTCTATACCCCTCATGGGAGATCATTTACATACATCAGAAACAGTATAGGTCCAAGGACTGAACCCTACGGGACTCCACTGGTGACGTCTCGCCAATCTGAGGCCTCACCCCTCACAGTGACTCGCTGTCTTCTGTTGCTTAGATACTCCCTTATCCAATGGAGTACCTTCCTTTTCACTCCAGCCTGCATCTGTGTGTGTAATTACCTAAGTGTAATTACCTAAGTGTAGTTACAGGACGAGAGCTACGCTCGTGGTGTCCCGTCTTCCCAGCACTCTTTGTCCTCCACCACCTTCTCACTTAACTTGAGACTTAACACACTTAACGTGTGTGTGTGTGTGTGTGTGTGTGTGTGTGTGTGTGTGTGTGTGTGTGTGTGTGTGTGTGTGTGTGTGTGTGTGTGTGTGTGTGTCCGCGCGCGCAACACATCCTATCAAATAGCACGTCACATTTAGGACGTATGAGTCCCCTAAGACCAAAAAATTGGTGTACTAACAACCACAGCTGCTTTCAACATTGACGTGATGTTCCGTTTTCTATGCGTTGATTCTCGGTCAGGTTAGGTTCGGGCAATTCAGCAGCACATCAGTTTAGTGACGTCGTGAACGCTCGCGGGGACAGGCAGGTGTGGTATGGTGATGGATTCACTATAGCATCACACAATCACTAAATAAATTCACTATAGCATCACACAATCACTAAATAAATTCACTATAGCATCACACAATCACTAAATAAATTCACTATAGCATCACACAATCACTAAATAAATTCACTATCATTACCCCCATCTGTCCAATCCTAGACCTTAACTACACCTTCCTCTCTCCCAAATACATCATTCCACCTGTTGTATCATACAACAGATAAATCCCCCCCCCCCCCATAACAATAACATTTTGCCACACTATTCACAAACATGAATGACATTCAGTTTAATTGAGTTATGGGCAGGCCATTGTGTCATAGCAATATGAATAAAGAACTAGTGATTTACAGCAAGCTGCAATGGTTCGGTTGAGGACCATTGGGGAGGCTAAACTAACAACTTTATATTCCATTATTCACACTTTGCAATATCCTGTTTTATATACAGGCAGAAGTAGCAATCACTGGGGATAACAGTGTGCTATCTTCATCACTATCATCAAAAGAATGGCAAAGGAGAACGACAGAGAGATGTGTGAGGATCTCAACAAGAAATTTTATTCCATTCATTTTGGGTTGTGTGGGTCTAGAGCCGTGGACTCTATGTGTCCAGTATAAATAGAGAGAGAGAGAGAGAGAGAGACCCGGGCACAGCCGGGTACCCCAGCAAGTCAGCACCAACGTAAAGTACAAAGGTCTGTACAAGACTGGTGACATAGTTCAGAGGGTGAAGCTACGAGAATAACTTAACGGAACAAGATCCCACCACCTTAGAGGATAGCAGGAACAGAGGAGATATATCCACAACATACAAGATACTGAGAGGATAGATAATTTAGACAAGGATAGCATCTTTAAAGTGAGAGAACAAGTGACACAGGTGGAAGTTGGACACGAAAATGACCCCAAAAAAATGTAATTAAATAGTCATACCCTGTAAGGGTAGTTAACAAGTGGAATACACTGAGAGTATAAGTTGTGGAAGCCACCTCCAGCCACAACTTTAAGGCCATACTTTAAGGATTCGTGAAAGGATTTAAGGATTCGTGATTTAATCCAACTTTAAGGATTCGTGAAAGAATCTGCACGTTAGAATAGTTACGTTGTAACAGGGCTATACCAGGCGGGGCCTAGAGCTAAACCTCACTCCTCCATAGACACTGTTAGGTAAGTACCATCACCATCACCACCACCATCACCACCACCACCACCACCACCACCATCACCTTCCCACCTACTATCATCACCATCAATACCCATCAAAGACCCTTGATTTATCCACTCTATCAGCCTTGCCACACACTTAAGCCTTGTTTACCACGCCGTTGAGTGCGTGGAGGCCAATACCTCAGCCACAAGACGGTCTCTCCAAGTATAAACAAGCCGCCAAATTACCACAAAAGGCCCGGGAGCCTGGCATAATAAAAATGACGGTCAGATTGCGCAACTTTACTCTTGCCAACTTGTTTCTAAGCCTCTAAGTTGGTTTGGGTCGCCCTCCAAGTTCCAGGACATCCTCCAAGTTCCAGGACGCCCTCCAAGTTCCAGGACGCCCTCCAAGTTCCAGGACGCCCTCCAAGTTCCAGGACACCCTCCAAGTTCCAGGACGCTCTCCAAGTTCCAGGACGCTCTCCAAGTTCCAGGACGCTCTCCAAGTTCCAGGACGCTCTCCAAGTTCCAGGACGTCCTCCAAGTTCCAGGACGCCCCCCAAGTTCCAGGACATCCTCCAAGTTCCAGGACACCCTCCAAGTTCCAGGACGCTCTCGAAGTTCCAGGACGCCCTCCAAGTTGCTGCTCAAGTTTTAGGACGCCCTCCAACTTCCAGGAAGGCTCTGCCGCGTTCCAGAACGATGTCTATGTTCCAGGAAGGGTTTATCTTTTCTTCGAGGGCTACAAACAGTGTATTCCGGTCTGTACAAGCCGAGCTCGGGGACACAGATGGCTGTGTGGTCGTGTATTCCTCAATTATTGACCACGGGGGCTCTTCTTTGAGCTCCCGGGGGCCCATGGAACTTTATTTTGAGCTTCCAGGACTCAGCATCACGCCGCCGCGAATATCGTGAGGGTTTTCAACCTCCTGCGTCCTGGTCGGTAGATCAAGAGCCTGGCTTCTTGCAGGGCGTCCACGCTCTTCTCTAACTCTTGAGTATCTGCGTCTCCGCTCTTATCTAACTCTTGAGTATCTGCGTCCTCGCTCTTATCTAACTCTTGAGTATCTGCGTATCTGCTCTTCTCTAACTCTTGAGTATTTGCGTCTCTGCTCTTATCTAACTCTTGCGTCTCTGCTCTTCTCTAACTCTTGCATCTCTGCTCTTCTCTAACTCTTGAGTATCTGCGTCTCTGCTCTTCTCCACATAGCCGAGCATCCCACATAATGATTCAATCACCACATGAAACCAGCTCCAACAACAGGACTATAACCAACGCCTCAGTGGCTTAAAGGTTAAAATATTTAAATTCAAAGCGAGGCAACGGTTTTAACGGCTTAGGGACTTAGCCGTCTATTAACTCGATTTGCTAATAGTTTAATGCCAACCTGTTGAACTGTTTGACGACTAAATATAAAGTAATACTTCGTTGAATTGTTTAAACAATTAGACACTAGTAATTAGTACAGATAACTGGATGGTTTACGTACAGGTTTAAGCTCTTTTGTGCCACTATTGTGTCCGCTTTATGGTGAAAGTGTTATAGTTCTATCGTATATATGATTGATGCAACTAGTGCCAGATTCACGAAGCAGTTACGCAAGTACTTACGAACGTGTACATCTTTCCCCAATCTTTGACGGCTTTGGTTACATTTATTAAACAGTTTACAAGCATGAAAACTTCCCCATCAACTGTTGTTATTGTTATAAACAGCCTCCTGGTGCTTCGGAGCTCATTAACTGTTTAATAATTGTAAACAAAGCCGCCAAAGATTGAGACAAGATGTACAGGTTCGTAAGTGCTTGCGTAACTGCTTCGTGAATCTGGCCACAAGCCTGTAAGACCATGGGGGAGGGGGAGGGGATAGCGGGAGTTCACCTCGCAAGTTAGCTGTTGAATGTAACAGGTATCCAACCCGTCCTTAGACCAAGTCCATTCCATCCAGCGGTCGACCCCAAAGACGCATTCAAAAATTTAGAGGATTGGCTGCAGATATCACCCTGGGTCCCTGGGTTGACCTGACCCCTAAGGTCACTGATAGCATTGTTCCTCCCTCTCCCGGCCATACTAGTAAAGCCCAGAGTTCAGCCAATCACATACGTGTGTAAGGCTAAAACAGCATTCTGATTGGCCCTCTATCTGTAAGCTTTTCATTAAATGAGTGAAGTACAGGCTCCAGACGCCTGGGTTCAGACGCCTCCCAGTTTATCGACGACACAAGAGTACGCTGAGTGAGTGTTGTGTTCTACTGAGTAAATGGTAGTCATCTTGGGTACACAACTGACTGGCAATTCGTGGCGCCAACTGCCACCTCAGTTCTGGTGACAGTTCTTGACTGTCTGACACCTCGGCCCCCACCAAGTGTCGGTTCAGTGACTGTGCAAGTGTTTGTTGAAAGTATTTCCAACACTTGACAGCTTTATTGTGCATGCACAATATTTTCCTAAGTATAAACTTGAAGGAATTTAGCCAAGGAAAATCTTGCTTGACAAACTTGTTTGAGTTCTACACTAAGATGAAAGAAATTGAGAGAGAGAGAGAGAGAGAGAGAGAGAGAGAGAGAGAGAGAGAG
>NC_091223.1:17370466-17412966 GCF_040958095.1 Procambarus clarkii | reverse complement strand
CATGACTTGACCCTGTGACATGACTTGGTCCTGTGACATGACTTGACCCTGTGACATGACTTGACCCTGTGACATGACTTGACCCTGTGACATGACTTGGTCCTGTGACATGACTTGACCCTGTGACATGACTTGACCCTGTGACATGACTTGACCCTGTGACATGACTTGGTCCTGTGACATGACTTGACCCTGTGACATGACTTGACCCTGTGACATGACTTGACCCTGTGACATGACTTGGTCCTGTGACATGACTTGACCCTGTGACATGACTTGACCCTGTGACATGACTTGACCCTGTGACATGACTTGACACTGTGACATGACCTGGGCATCTTTGTCCTTGTTGTGGCCTATGTACTCACCTAGTTGTACTCACCTAGTTGTGTTTGCGGGGGTTGAGCTCTGGCTCTTTGGTCCCGCCTCTCAACCGTCAATCAACATAGGTGTACCTTTGTGTGTGTACCTTTGGCTGCTGTTGTTTATGGAGTGAAAACAAATGATGAACAGTGCGCATGTCAGCGAGAGAGCCGTCACTGGGAGGCGAGCAATGGTGCACATTCATGCACAATGGTGCACAATGGTGCACAATGCATGCACCAAACTAACCAATAACTTGCACAAGTAATGTTCTGTCACGTCCCCCTCTTCTATATAACTTAACTAGATCATGCACCCCGATTATGAACAGATCATGAAGCCCTATGAACTCTGAGGCCATCATTTGAGCAAATTATCTTGAGAAAGGGGCAATGGGGGCTGACCCCTGACTCGCCTTTGACACTCCCGTAACAGCCACTCGTCACCCTGCAAAGTTTAACGCGGCTAGCCCCAAGCATCTGCCCAACACTGGACAAGTCAATGAGACCTACCTTGAGGTTACCTTGAGGTGCTTCCGGGGCTTAGCGTCCCCGCGGCCCGGTCGTCGACCAGGCCTCCTGGTTGCCGGACTGATCAACCAGGCTGTTGGACGCGGCTGCTCGCAGCCTGACGTATGAGTCACAGCCTGGTTGATCAGGTATCCTTTGGAGGTGCTTATCCAGTTCTCTCTTGAACACTGTGAGGGGTCGGCCAGTTATGTCCCTTATGTGTAGTGGAAGCGTGTTGAACAGTCTCGAGCCTCTGATGTTGATAGTTCTCTCTTGAACACTGTGAGGGGTCGGCCAGTTATGTCCCTTATGTGTAGTGGAAGCGTGTTGAACAGTCTGGGGCCTCTGATGTTGATAGTTCTCTCTTGAACACTGTGAGGGGTCGGCCAGTTATGTTCCTTATGTGTAGTGGAAGCGTGTTGAACAGTCTCGGGCCTCTGATGTTGATAGTTCTCTCTTGAACACTGTGAGGGGTCGGCCAGTTATGTTCCTTATGTGTAGTGGAAGCGTGTTGAACAGTCTGGGGCCTCTGATGTTGATAGTTCTCTCTTGAACACTGTGAGGGGTCGGCCAGTTATGTTCCTTATGTGTAGTGGAAGCGTGTTGAACAGTCTCGGGCCTCTGATGTTGATAGTTCTCTCTTGAACACTGTGAGGGGTCGGCCAGTTATGTTCCTTATGTGTAGTGGAAGCGTGTTGAACAGTCTCGGGCCTCTGATGTTGATAGTTCTCTCTTGAACACTGTGAGGGGTCGGCCAGTTATGTTCCTTATGTGTAGTGGAAGCGTGTTGAACAGTCTCGGGCCTCTGATGTTGATAGTTCTCTCTTGAACAATGTGAGGGGTCGGCCAGTTATGTTCCTTATTCATTCTATTTTATAGATATAAATGAAAAACATAAAATGGGTGTTGAATAACCACTTACCCATAACGACGTTCCGTGTTGAACAAGGCAGTTAGTAACTATGATGTACAAGCTGTCAGTTAAAAAAATAATGATCAGAATGAACGAGAATTTTTTTTTTACATTCCAGTCAACTTATAAAATCAATAAGTGGTATTGATGCACGACTTCTAGTTCCCGTGGTTCCCCTGGTTCTCCTGGTTCTCCTGGTTCCCCTGGTTCCCCTGGTTCTCCTGGTTCCCCTGGTTCCCCTGGTTCCCCCTGGTTCTTCTTGTTCTCCTGGTTCCCCTGGTTCTTCTTGTTCCCTGGTTCCCCTGGTTCTTCTTGTTCCCCTGGTTCCCCTGGTTCCCCCTGGTTCCCCCCTGGTTCTTCTTGTTCCCCTGGTTCCCCTGGTTCTTCTTGTTCCCCTGGTTCCCCTGGTTCCCCCTGGTTCTTCTTGTTCCCCTGGTTCTTCTTGTTCCCCTGGTTCCCCTGGTTCCCTCTGGTTCTTCTTGTTCCCCTGGTTCCCCTGGTTCCCCCTGGTTCTTCTTGTTCCCCTGGTTCCCCCTGGTTCCCCTGGTTTCCCCTGGTTCTTCTTGTTCCCCTGGTTCCCCTGGTCCCCCTGGTTCCCCTGGTTCCCCCTGGTTCCCCTGGTTCCCCCTGGTTCCCCCTGGTTCCCCTGGTTCCCCTGGTTCCCCCTGGTTCCCCCTGGTTCCCCTGGTTCAACTGGTTCTTCTTGTTCCCCTGGTTCCCCCTGGTTCCCCCTGGTTCCCCTGGTTCTTCTTGTTCCCCTGGTTCCCCCTGGTTCCCCTGGTTCCCCTGGTTCCCCCTGGTTCCCCTGGTTCCCCTGGTTCCCCCTGGTTCCCCTGGTTCTTCTTGTTCCCCTGGTTCCCCCTGGTTCCCCTGGTTCCCCCTGGTTCCCCCTGGTTCCCCTGGTTCCCCCTGGTTCCCCTGGTTCCCCCTGGTTCCCCTGGTTCCCCTGGTTCCCCTGGTTCTTCTTGTTCCCCTGGTTCCCCCTGGTTCCCCTGGTTCCCCCTGGTTCCCCTGGTTCCCCTGGTTCCCCCTGGTTCCCCTGGTTCTTCTTGTTCCCCTGGTTCCCCCTGGTTCCCCTGGTTCCCCCTGGTTCCCCCTGGTTCCCCTGGTTCCCCCTGGTTCCCCTGGTTCCCCCTGGTTCCCCTGGTTCCCCTGGTTCCCCCTGGTTCCCCTGGTTCCCCTGGTTCCCCCTGGTTCCCCTGGTTCCCCTGGTTCCCCCTGGTTCCCCTGGTTCCCCCTGGTTCCCCTGGTTCCCCCTGGTTCCCCTGGTTCCCCCTGGTTCCCCTGGTTCTTCTTGTTCCCCTGGTTCCCCCTGGTTCCCCTGGTTCCCCCTGGTTCCCCCTGGTTCCCCCTGGTTCCCCTGGTTCCCCTGGTTCCCCCTGGTTCCCCTGGTTCCCCTGGTTCCCCCTGGTTCCCCTGGTTCTTCTTGTTCCCCTGGTTCCCCCTGGTTCCCCCTGGTTCCCCTGGTTCCCCCTGGTTCCCCCTGGTTCCCCTGGTTCCCCTGGTTCCCCCTGGTTCCCCTGGTTCCCCTGGTTCTTCTTGTTCCCCTCATTCAGGACATAGTTTTTAATAATTCGTGGTGTTTGGGAGAGTGAACAGGGAGAGTGAACAGACAGGTAAACCGAATATCAGAATGTGTACTTTTATTTATTTAAAAATTCATCGAAAGGGGAAAATGTGTTTATTGGTGTTCAGATCCACTCTGGAGGGACACGCGTGGTGAAGAGAAAATCTGGCATCGTCCCTCGGGGTTTCCTGAAAACCATCAAATGGCAAAGATATATAATAAATGTTAGGGAATGTGAAGCTTTAGCAGCTGGAATGAGTGGTATCAGAAGGCTATGTCATGCCGGTATCACTCAGAGATACGAGATGCTATAGCAATGGATGCTGTATCAACGAGTCCCAGTAACTTGGCGAAGAAGAAAGCTGCCGTCAGACAGTCGGGAGAGCGCCCGAAGGCCTCTCAACGCAGCCGGACAACACCTTATCTTCTTATCTAGAGGTTATCTTGAGATGATTTCGGGGCTTTAGTGTCCCTGCGGCCCGGTCCTCGACCAGGCCTCCACCCCCAGGAAGCAGCCCGTGACAGCTGACTAACACCCAGGTACCTATTTTACTGCTAGGTAACAGGGGCATAGGGTGAAAGAAACTCTGCCCATTGTGTCTCGCCGGCGTCCGGGATCGAACCCGGGACCACAGGATCACAAGTCCAGTGTGCTGTCTGCTCGGCCGACCGGCTCTAGAGTTGGGGAATTGAAACCAGCTTTCGACTCTTCATTTCTGAAATCAAATGACCTGTGGAGACAGTGGACACCTGGCCCAGTGGAGGCTGTGAGTGAACTCCTAATCAAACCAGGTGATGAGTCAGGAGTCTGTTGCTTATATATACTCATCAGGGTATACCTCATCATCGACAGTCAGGTGGAAATCAGGTGAAAGGACTGACAGATATACCTGAAATTTCTTTGATTGCTGAGAAGAATAAAATCTAGGTGACCTCATCTGGCCTAAGGATGAGTATATTCATCTCCCTGATGAGTATATTCATCTCCCTGCTGACCTGAAAAATCTTAAGGCCATTCAAAATATATTTTTTTTTAATATAAAGGACATTTGCATATGTTGGTCTGTTTAACGGGACTTCAATATCGAAATCCAAATATACAGAAAGCCTTTTTGTATTGAATAATATTAGATAATATTGGATTTATTTTTTATTTATTATTTTTTTTATTAAAATATTTAGATAAATCTGCATTTGTGCAGCTGCTCTAGACTATATGAAGGGGAGTACAGTGTGTGTCAAGAACTAGCTGCTCTAGACTATATGAAGGGGAGTACAGTGTGTGTCAAGAACTAGCTGCTCTAGACTATATGAAGGGGAGTACAGTGTGTGTCAAGAACTAGCTGCTCTAGACTATATGAAGGGGAGTACAGTGTGTGTCAAGAACTAGCTGCTCTAGACTATATGAAGGGGAGTACAGTGTGTGTCAAGAACTAGCTGCTCTAGACTATATGAAGGGGAGTACAGTGTGTGTCAAGAACTAGCTGCTCTAGACTATATGAAGGGGAGTACAGTGTGTGTCAAGAACTAGCTGCTCTAGACTATATGAAGGGGAGTACAGTGTGTGTCAAGAACTAGCTGCTCTAGACTATATGAAGGGGAGTACAGTGTGTGTCAAGAACTAGCTGCTCTAGACTATATGAAGGGGAGTACAGTGTGTGTCAAGAACTAGCTGCTCTAGACTATATGAAGGGGAGTACAGTGTGTGTCAAGAACTAGCTGCTCTAGACTATATGAAGGGGAGTACAGTGTGTGTCAAGAACTAGCTGCTCTAGACTATATGAAGGGGAGTACAGTGTGTGTCAAGAACTAGCTGCTCTAGACTATATGAAGGGGAGTACAGTGTGTGTCAAGAACTAGCTGCTCTAGACTATATGAAGGGGAGTACAGTGTGTGTCAAGAACTAGCTGCTCTAGACTATATGAAGGGGAGTACAGTGTGTGTCAAGAACTAGCTGCTCTAGACTATATGAAGGGGAGTACAGTGTGTGTCAAGAACTAGCTGCTCTGGACTATATGAAGGGGAGTACAGTGTGTGTCAAGAACTAGCTGCTCTAGACTATATGAAGGGGAGTACAGTGTGTGTCAAGAACTAGCTGCTCTAGACTATATGAAGGGGAGTACAGTGTGTGTCAAGAACTAGCTGCTCTAGACTATATGAAGGGGAGTACAGTGTGTGTCAAGAACTAGCTGCTCTAGACTATATGAAGGGGAGTACAGTGTGTGTCAAGAACTAGCTGCTCTAGACTATATGAAGGGGAGTACAGTGTGTGTCAAGAACTAGCTGCTCTAGACTATATGAAGGGGAGTACAGTGTGTGTCAAGAACTAGCTGCTCTAGACTATATGAAGGGGAGTACAGTGTGTGTCAAGAACTAGCTGCTCTAGACTATATGAAGGGGAGTACAGTGTGTGTCAAGAACTAGCTGCTCTAGACTATATGAAGGGGAGGGAGTACAGTGTGTGTCAAGAACTAGCTGCTCTAGACTATATGAAGGGGAGGGAGTACAGTGTGTGTCAAGAACTAGCTGCTCTAGACTATATGAAGGGGAGTACAGTGTGTGTCAAGAACTAGCTGCTCTAGACTATATGAAGGGGAGTACAGTGTGTGTCAAGAACTAGCTGCTCTAGACTATATGAAGGGGAGGGAGTACAGTGTGTGTCAAGAACTAGCTGCTCTAGACTATATGAAGGGGAGTACAGTGTGTGTCAAGAACTAGCTGCTCTAGACTATATGAAGGGGAGGGAGTACAGTGTGTCAGAAAGCTAGCTACTTTATTAACTAAATGGAGTACCAGAGAGTCCACGAGTCGACCCCAAAAGGTTTCACAGTTCAAAAGTTGGGAGCCATATTTCTGTCATTAGAAAATGGGTGTTACATGTCAATTATGATTGATCATGAGATTCTCTATATGGCCTAAGGCGGCCACTACTGGATCACAACGGACTTCATGGGGGTCGCCATGGAAGCCGTATACCCCCTTAAAAGGGGCAATGGGCCGACTCACTCCCCCCTCCCCTCGAAAACCTATGACAGTCCCCTAACCCCTACTAGTCACCCTGTAGAGTTTAATAAGACTAGCCTTAGGCGTCTGGCCAACAACCTCGAGAAAAAAAATATTAACAGATAAAACATTCAACATCGCAGATGTTCACAACACTCACGAATTAACACAAATAAAAACATAATTAAGACCCAGCTGGGACGACGGGTGACACGAAACACACACTCAAACATGCTCTCGGACGCAGGTTCGAATCCTCGTCACGGCCCTAGTGGATTTGTACACATTCAAAATTTTGACATAAAAATGATCGTCCTTTTCTCAACACCGAGTTTCAAATTCACGCCTTTCATATTCCTCCCCCCTCCC
Source organism: Procambarus clarkii (assembly GCF_040958095.1). NCBI lineage: Eukaryota > Metazoa > Arthropoda > Malacostraca > Decapoda > Cambaridae > Procambarus > Procambarus clarkii. Next base: position 17,406,242 of record NC_091223.1, on the reverse strand, counting down.
CTACCCCTTCCACCATCTCCCCCTTCCACCATCTCCCCCTTCCACCAGCTCCCCCTTCCACCAGCTCCCCCTTCCACCGTCTCCCCTTCCGCTGCCGTCCCCTGGCGCCATGGAGGTAAAAACCAGACTTTACACTGATCTGGTTTTTCTTGCGGGTGGAGGTTTTTCCCCGCCATGCGGACTCCGACGCCAATTTCTCTTCACTCTTTGCTCGGGTTTTTGTCCCTGTCGCGTTTTTAGTCCCTGACTTTCATCGTTATATCTTTTATTTATTTTTTTGCTGCGCTTGCTGTGAGGAGAGATAAAGATGGAGAGGGAGGGGGAGAGAGAGAGAGAGAGAGAGAGAGAGAGAGAGAGAGAGAGAGAGAGAGAGAGAGAGAGAGAGAGAGAGAGAGAGAGAGAGAGAGAGAGAGAGAGGGAGGGAGGGAGAGAGAGAGAGAGGGAGAGAGAGAGAGAGAGAGAGAGAGAGAATGGAATTGTCAGGGGAACATGCCAAGTCTTGACGACTATATGGCACTGGGAAGAGGTCAGGATAAGGGGGGGGGGAATGGTGCCCAACCACTTGGACGGTCGGGGATTGAACGCCGACCTGCATGAAGCTATATATTCGTTTGGGCTTGACGTTTTACCCTGATAGTTCCCTCCCCTCTCTCTAAGAACCCTTGTGATCAGATTCATGCAACAGTCAGGGGTCATGCAACAGTCAAGGGTCATGCAGCAGTCAAGGGTCATGCAACAGTCAGGGGTCATGCAACAGTCAGGGGTCATGCAACAGTCAGGGGTCATGCAACAGTCAGGGGTCATGCAACAGTCAGGGGTCATGCAACAGTCAGGGGTCATGCAACAGTCAGGGGGTCATGCAACAGTCAAGGGTCATGCAACAGTCAGGGGTCATGCAACAGTCAAGGGTCATGCAACAGTCAGGGGTCATGCAACAGTCAGGGGTCATGCAACAGTCAAGGGTCATGCAACAGTCAAGGGTCATGCAACAGTCAGGGGTCATGCAACAGTCAAGGGTCATGCAACAGTCAGGGGTCATGCAACATTCAGGGGTTATGCAACAGTCAGGGGTCATGCAACAGTCAGGGGTCATGCAACAGTCAGGGGTCATGCAACAGTCAGGGGTCATGCAACAGTCAGGGGTCATGCAACAGTCAGGGGTCATACAACAGTCAGGGGTCATGCAACAGTCAAGGGTCATGCAACAGTCAAGGGTCCGCAACAGTCAGGGGTCATGCAACAGTCAAGGGTCATGCAACAGTCAGGGGTCATGCAACAGTCAAGGGTCATGCAACAGTCAGGGGTCATGCAACAGTCAGGGGTCATGCACCAGTCAGGGGTCATGTAACAGTCAAGGGTCATGCAACAGTCAGGGGTCATGCAACAGTCAGGGGTCATGCAACAGTCAGGGGTCATACAACAGTCAGGGGTCATGCAACAGTCAAGGGTCATGCAACAGTCAAGGGTCATGCAACAGTCAGGGGTCATGCAACAGTCAAGGGTCATGCAACAGTCAGGGGTCATGCAACAGTCAAGGGTCATGCAACAGTCAGGGGTCATGCAACAGTCAGGGGTCATGCAACAGTCAGGGGTCATGTAACAGTCAAGAGTCATGCAACAGTCAGGGGTCATGCAACAGTCAGGGGTCATGCAACATTCAGGGGTCATGCAACAGTCAGGGGTCATGCAACAGTCAAGGGTCATGCAACAGTCAGGGGTCATGCAAGTCAGGGGTCATGCAACAATCAGGGGTCATGCAACAGTCAAGGGTCATGCAACAGTCAGGGGTCATGCAACAGTCAAGGGTCATGCAACAGTCAGGGATCATGCAACAGTCAAGGGTCATGCAACAGTCAGGGGTCATGCAACAGTCAGGGGTCATGCAACAGTCAGGGGTCATGCAACAGTCAGGGGTCATGTAACAGTCAAGGGTCATGCAACAGTCAGAGGTCATGCAACAGTCAGGGGTCATGCAAGTCAGGGGTCATGCAACAGTCAGGGGGTCATGCAACAGTCATGGGTCATGCAACAGTCAGGGGTCATGCAACAGTCAGGGGTCATACAACAGTCAGGGGTCATGCAACATTCAGGGGTCATGCAACAGTCAGGGGTCATGCAACAGTCAGGGGTCATGCAACAGTCAGGGGTCATGCAACAGTCAGGGGTCATGCAACAGTCAGGGGTCATGCAACAGTCAGGGGTCATGCAACAGTCAAGGGTCATGCAATAGTCAGGGGTCATGCAACAGTCAAGGGTCACGCAACAGTCAGACGCTGACCTGAGCAGTCACGCTCAGGTCAACTACTGCTCAGGAAGCAGTTTTGATGACCGTCTGTCTCTGCAACCTTATCAGCACCGTTGACAGCTGACTCCGGTGGTTCTGTCAATCATTCTGGCCGCTCAGAATGTTCTAACAATCATTCTGGCCGCTCAGAATGTTCTAACAATCATTCTGGTCGCTCAGAATGTTCTAACAATCATTCTGGCCGCTCAGAATGTTCTGTCAATCATTCTGGTCGCTCAGAATGTTCTGTCAATCATTCTGGTCGCTCAGAATGTTCTAACAATCATTCTGGTCGCTCAGAATGTTCTGTCAATCATTCTGGTCGCTCAGAATGTTCTGTCAGTCATTCTGGTCGCTCAGAATGTTCTGTCAATCATTCTGGTCGCTCAGAATGTTCTAACAATCATTCTGGTCGCTCAGAATGTTCTGTCAGTCATTCTGGTCGCTTAGAATGTTCTGTCAATCATTCTGGTCGCTCAGAATGTTCTGTCAATCATTCTGGTCGCTCAGAATGTTCTGTCAATCATTCTGGTCGCTCAGAATGTTCTAACAATCATTCTGGTCGCTCAGAATGTTCTAACAATCATTCTGGTCGCTTAGAATGTTCTGTCAGTCATTCTGGTCGCTTAGAATGTTCTGTCAATCATTCTGGTCGCTTAGAATGTTCTGTCAATCATTCTGGTCGCTCAGAATGTTCTAACAATCATTCTGGTCGCGAAGAATGTTCTAACAATCATTCTGGTCGCTCAGAATGTTCTAACAATCATTCTGGTCGCGAAGAATGTTCTAACAATCATTCTGGTCGCTCAGAATGTTCTGTCAATCATTCTGGTCGCTTAGAATGTTCTAACAATCATTCTGGTCGCGAAGAATGTTCTAACAATCATTCTGGTCGCTCAGAATGTTCTGTCAATCATTCTGGTCGCTCAGAATGTTCTAACAATCATTCTGGTCGCTCAGAATGTTCTGTCAATCATTCTGGTCACTCAGAATGTTCTGTCAATCATTCTGGTCGCTCAGAATGTTCTGTCAGTCATTCTGGTCGCGAAGAATGTTCTAACAATCATTCTGGTCGCTCAGAATGTTCTGTCAATCATTCTGGTCGCTTAGAATGTTCTGTCAATCATTCTGGTCGCTTAGAATGTTCTGTCAATCATTCTGGTCGCTCAGAATGTTCTGTCAATCATTCTGGTCGCTCAGAATGTTCTAACAATCATTCTGGTCGCTCAGAATGTTCTGTCAATCATTCTGGTCGCTCAGAATGTTCTAACAATCATTCTGGTCGCTCAGAATGTTCTAACAATCATTCTGGTCGCTCAGAATGTTCTGTCAATCATTCTGGTCGCTTAGAATGTTCTGTCAATCATTCTGGTCGCTCAGAATGTTCTAACAATCATTCTGGTCGCTCAGAATGTTCTGTCAATCATTCTGGTCGCTCAGAATGTTCTGTCAATCATTCTGGTCGCTCAGAATGTTCTAACAATCATTCTGGTCGCTCAGAATGTTCTAACAATCATTCTGGTCGCTCAGAATGTTCTGTCAATCATTCTGGTCGCTTAGAATGTTCTGTCAATCATTCTGGTCGCTCAGAATGTTCTAACAATCATTCTGGTCGCTCAGAATGTTCTGTCAATCATTCTGGTCGCTTAGAATGTTCTAACAATCATTCTGGTCGCGAAGAATGTTCTAACAATCATTCTGGTCGCTCAGAATGTTCTGTCAATCATTCTGGTCGCTCAGAATGTTCTGTCAATCATTCTGGTCGCTCAGAATGTTCTGTCAATCATTCTGGTCGCTTAGAATGTTCTAACAATTATTCTGGTCGCTTAGAATGTTCTAACAATCATTCTGGTCGCTCAGAATGTTCTGTCAATCATTCTGGTCGCTCAGAATGTTCTAACAATCATTCTGGTCGCTTAGAATGTTCTAACAATCATTCTGGTCGCTCAGAATGTTCTGTCAATCATTCTGGTCGCTCAGAATGTTCTAACAATCATTCTGGTCGCTTAGAATGTTCTGTCAATCATTCTGGTCGCTCAGAATGTTCTGTCAATCATTCTGGTCGCTTAGAATGTTCTAACAATCATTCTGGTCGCGAAGAATGTTCTAACAATCATTCTGGTCGCGAAGAATGTTCTAACAATCATTCTGGTCGCTCAGAATGTTCTGTCAATCATTCTGGTCGCTCAGAATGTTCTGTCAATCATTCTGGTCGCTCAGAATGTTCTGTCAATCATTCTGGTCGCTCAGAATGTTCCATCAATCATTCCAATCACTCAGAATGTTCTGTCAATCATTCTGGTCGCTCAGAATGTTCTGTCAATCATTCTGGTCGCTCAGAATGTTCTGTCAGTCATTCTGGTCGCGAAGAATGTTCTAACAATCATTGCAGCCACTCAGAATGTTCCATCAATCATTCCAATCACTCAGAATGTTCTATTTTTACAGAAACGTACAGAAGACCTGTTAGCCAATTCGAGACTGATATTGTATTCGAAATCTCCCCCCCCCCCCACCAGACTAATTGACATTTACCTGAATTTACCCCAGGGGCTAACTAGTGGCCCCTCAGCGGGGGACAGGAAGCCGGCGGTTTCCTACGCTTGAAACAATCCAGTTGTTGTTGTTGTTTAAGATTCGCTACTTGGCACACAATGTTCCAAGTAGCACGGGCTATGGTGAGCCCGTAGTGGACTTACCTGGCACAGGAGCGGGGCAAGTAGCACGGGCTATGGTGAGCCCGTAGTGGACTTACCTGGCACAGGAGCGGGGCAAGTAGCACGGGCTATGGTGAGCCCGTAGTGGACTTACCTGGCACAGGAGCGGGGCAAGTAGCACGGGCTATGGTGAGCCCGTAGTGGACTTACCTGGCACAGGAGCGGGGCAAGTAGCGCGGGCTATGGTGAGCCCGTAGTGGACTTACCTGGCACAGGAGCGGGGCAAGTAGCGCGGGCTATGGTGAGCCCGTAGTGGACTTCCCTGGCACAGGAGCGGGGCAAGTAGCGCGGGCTATGGTGAGCCCGTAGTGGACTTACCTGGCACAGGAGCGGGGCAAGTAGCGCGGGCTATGGTGAGCCCGTAGTGGACTTACCTGGCACAGGAGCGGGGCAAGTAGCGCGGGCTATGGTGAGCCCGTAGTGGACTTACCTGGCACAGGAGCGGGGCAAGTAGCGCGGGCTATGGTGAGCCCGTAGTGGACTTACCTGGCACAGGAGACGGGTGAACACAATCCAGTGATCTCAGGTGTTAATATATGTTACCGGGTATTGTAAACACAACCCCTCACCAGTATTTACGAGCGCTGATATAAGAGCTATGCTGCCATTCTCCTTGTAAACAATCGCCACGTGGCCAGCGGACTTGGGTCCTTCTAGACTGGGAATGGGGGAAGGGGGGAGGGGGGAGGGGGAATAGCAAGGAGGAGGAGGAGGAAGAGAGATATAGAATGGAGGGGGAGGGGGGGGGGGAGGGGGAGGGGTTTAAGAATGAGTGACTGGGGTGGAGGAGGAAGATAGTGTCGCTGTAAACCACACGAACTGAGCCATCAATGGGGGGTGTTGTTGTGTGACGTCACCGGCCACGTGGCTTTGTTTACGTTATGCCGCTCCTGGAGTACTTGTTGACATTTGAATCAGCTGACTGACTGGGGGTGGAGGAGGTAGGGTCCCCCAGGGAGGGGTAGGGGGGTTCAACCACCCTTTCACTCTCTTACCCAGGATGAGGATGGTTAGGGGGGGAAGGGGGGCAACGCTCCCTCCGTGACGCCCTCTTGAGCTGCTGCTTCCGCCGCGTCGACTTAGAGAATTGAGACTTGAAAATTTGCCAAGAATGCTGGTGTGTTGTGTGTGTGTTCCTGTGTTTGTTTTGGTGTGTACATTCTTGCCTTGTTTGTGTGTGTGTGTGTGTGTTCCTGTGTTTGTTTTGGTGTGTACATTCTTGCCTTGTTTGTGTGTGTGTGTGTGTGTGTGTGTGTGTGTGTGTGTGTGTACTCACCTATATGTACTCACCTATATGTGCTTGCAGGATCGAGCATTGACTCTTGGATCCCGCCTTTCGAGCATCGGTTGTTAACAGCAATGACTCCTGTCCCATTTCCCTATCATACCTGGTTTTAAAATTATGAATAGTATTTGCTTCCACAACCTGTTCCTGAAGTGCATTCCATTTCCCCACTACTCTCACGCTAAAAGAAAACTTCCTAACATCTCTGTGACTCATCTGAGTTTCAAGCTTCCATCCATGTCCTCTCGTTCTGTTACTATTCCGTGTGAACATTTCGTCTATGTCCACTCTGTCAATTCCTCTGAGTATCTTATACGTTCCTATCATGTCCCCCCTCTTCCTTCTTCTTTCTAGTGTCGTAAGGCACAGTTCCCTCAGGCGCTCTTCATACCCCATCCCTCGTAGCTCTGGGACGAGTCTCGTTGCAAACCTCTGAACCTTTTCCAGTTTCATTATATGCTTCTTCAGATGGGGACTCCATGATGAGGCGGCATACTCTAAGACTGGCCTTACGTAGGCAGTGTAAAGCGCCCTAAATGCCTCCTTACTTAGGTTTCTGAATGATGTTCTAACTTTTGCCAGTGTAGAGTACGCTGCTGTCGTTATCCTATTAATATGTGCCTCAGGAGATAGATTAGGTGTTACGTCCACCCCCAGGTCTCTTTCACGCGTCGTTACAGGTAGGCTGTTCCCCTTCATTGTGTACTGTCCCTTTGGTCTCCTATCTCCTAGTCCCATTTCCATAACTTTACATTTGCTCGTGTTGAATTCGAGTAGCCATTTCTCTGACCATCTCTGCAATCTGTTCAGGTCCTCTTGGAGGATCCTGCAATCCTCATTGGATGGGTTTGGTGATCCCCTGGGGGGATCCTGGATGGGTTTGGTGATCCCCCTGGGGGGATCTGTTATTGTGTGTGTGTGTGTGTGTGTGTGTGTGTGTTGTGTTGTGTGTGTGTGTGTGTGTGTGTGTGTGTGTGTGTGTGTGTGTGTGTGTTGTGTGTGTGTGTGTGTATGTGTGTTGTGTGTGTGTGTGTGTGTGTGTGTGTGTGTGTGTGTGTGTGTGTGTGTGTGTGTGTGTGTGTGTGTGTGTGTGTGTGTGTGTGTTGTGTGTGTGTGTGTTGTGTGTGTGTGTGAGTGTGTGTGTGTGTGTGTGTGTGTGTGTGTGTTGTGTGTGTGTGTGAGTGTGTGTGTGTGTGTGTGTGTGTGTGTGTGTGTGTGTGTGTGTGTGTGTGTGTGTGTGTGTGTGTGTGTGAGTGTGTGTGTGTGTGTGTGCTCACCTATTTCACCTATTTGTGCTTGCGGGGGTTGAGCTTTGACTCTTTGGTCCCGCCTCTCAACCGTCAATCAACTGGTGTACAGGTTCCTGAGCCTACTGGGCTCTATCATATCTACATTTGAAACTGTGTATGGAGTCAGCCTCCACCACATCACTTCCTAATGCATTCCATATACTAACTACGCTGATACTGAAAAAGTTCTTTCTAACGTCTCTGTGGCTCATCTGGGTACTAAGTTCCCACCTGTGTCCCCTTGTTCGTGACCCACCCGTGCTGAAGAGTTTGTCTTTGTCCACCCAAGATAACCCTGTCAATTCCCCTGAGTATTTTGTAGGTGGTGATCATGTCACAAGCCAGTGTGAGTGTGTGTTTACTATTTGTGCTTGCAGGATCGAACCCCGCCTTCCCAATTGTAGGTTGCCTAATGCACCGAGTCCCAACCTTTTTCCCCTCTATCATATCTACTTCATATTCCCCTCTTTTTCTCTCTCCCACACACACACACACACACACACACACACACACACACACACACACACACACACTCACTCACTCTAGGTGAACAGGAGCTTCACTTGAAAGAAACTCCCCCATATGTTTCGGCCTCATCCAGGAATTAAACCCGGACCCTTAGGACTACGAGCCCCGGGCGCTGACCGCTCGGCCGTTCGGCCCCGCGTGCGTGCGTGTGCGCGAGCACGCCTATACAAGGTTCACCAAGCTTAGTCAACTGTAAATTGCCAGAGTTATGATCCATCTTCAGTGAAGCTGTGAATCAAATTAGCTTCTACTGCTTCCTTCCACAAGGTTGTTAAGACATCCTTTAGGCATGTTACTTAAGTCCTTCTTGCCCATTTGACGCTCATTAATCCATACGCTTAAACCTAATATTATGTCAAGTCCAGTGAAGTGGTCCGGAGCGCTAGTTTATTACTCTCACTCATCCTGTGAGTGGACACACCGCCATAGTGACAGTATTGGGCAGCGTCACTCATCCTGTGAGTGGACACACCGCCATAGTGACAGTATTGGGCAGCATCACTCATCCTGTGAGTGGACACACCGCCATAGTGACAGTATTGGGCAGCGCCACTCATCCTGTGAGTGGACACACCGCCATAGCGACAGTATTGGGCAGCGCCACTCATCCTGTGAGTGGACACACCGCCATAGTGACAGTATTGGGCAGCGCCACTCATCCTGTGAGTGGACACACCGCCATAGTGACAGTATTGGGCAGCGCCACTCATCCTGTGAGTGGACACACCGCCATAGTGACAGTATTGGGCAGCGCCACTCATCCTGTGAGTGAACACACCGCCATAGTGACTCGGTGCCTCTGGCTTCCACTATGCCCTGAGCAATGCTGCTTTGTTTCTGTGTTAATTTCTTATATAATCTTTCATGTCGCTGTCATGTCCTCTATATTACTATACTCTAGTGTGGTGAGGTCCAGATCCTTCAATGTTTTGCTATCTGCTTATCTTATTAAAGCATAACAAATCTTTGCTCGGATTATATAAACTGTTAATTAGCGGTTTATAATGTACCATATTAATACAATTATGCATTCTTGTTGTTCCCATATTAAACAATGCACATCTGGGCTCCCAGCTGTTCACCAACATCCCCCTTAACACAATAAACAACATCTCTCCCCATTACCAAAGCCTCTTCATCCTATTACAGTCCTGTCCAATCCTATTCTATTCATATTACATGGCAAAACTCCCCAGAATCCTATTAAAAACTTATCCCACCTGAATTCGAGTACAACTTTCCAAGTTTTACGAGTGAAAATGCACTCGAGTCCCAGAGAGAGAGACGGGGGAGGGAGGGAGGTGGGGTGGGGTGGGGGGTGGAATGGGGGGGGGGAAGGAGGAATGGGGGAGAGGGAGGGGGGGGGGGGTTGTTGAAAGAGATTCGAATTTTGGTTCATTTTCCTGTGGGAGAGAATTCCGGCAGCAATTAATGCAGTGGTGGAGAGGTTTGCAAGAGGCTCCTGAAGGAGTGGGCATACAGCTGTTGATTTGGTGAGTTTTTATGATTGCAAATGTTGTTGGTGTAGCTTAAATCTGGATATGGCAGGATATATATATATATATATATATATATATATATATATATATATATATATATATATATATATATATATATATATATATATATATATATATGGTATATATACATTCCCTTCGATGTTTACTGATTTACGAAAGGTTGTTTATATAAGAGTGTGGAACTGCTGAAATATAGTGATACTTAATGACATATGAAGGTTCAGGTGTCACAAAGAAGTTCAGAGGTTCCTGACCAGTCTGTGGTTCAGGGACTAACAGGTGTGACCCCGCTGTTGTGGAGGTCAAGGGTCACAGTATACAGGAGGAGGAGGAGTTTATAGTCCTCGTTCTCTTTAAATTGTGTAATTAGCCTCATAGGATTGTTACTTATTTGTCTCTATAACCCTTTTCACCACCGTAGGAGGCCTGGTCGACGACCGGGCCGCGGGGACGCTAAGCCCCGGAAGCACCTCAAGGCACCTCAAGGTAACCGTCCCTGGGATGGGTATGGGGTCCACCACCGTCCCTGGGATGGGTATGGGGTCCACCACCGTCCCTGGGATGGGCATGGGGTCCACCACCACCCACAGGATGGGCATGGGGTCCACCACCACCCACAGCATGGGCATGGGGTCCACCACCACCCACAGCATGGGCATGGGGTCCACCACCACCCACAGCATGGGCATGGGGTCCACCACCACCCACAGCATGGGCATGGGGTCCACCACCACCCACAGGATGGGCATGGGGTCCACCACCACCCACAGCATGGGCATGGGGTCCACCACCACACACAGGATGGGTATGGCGATGCATACAAAATAACTCAACATTAAAATAATCCTCTTGACTGCATATGCTGTCGGAAGAGCAGCATGGATCTGTCGCAAAGATTGGGCAAAGATTCCCCAGAGTCGTGTAGCGTGATCCTGAGGCTAATGTGAGAGCACCGAAGCCCAGTGATGCGAGAATGAGAGAGGGAGCTGAGAGAATGAGAGGCAGAACTGAGAGAATGAGAGGCAGAACTGAGAGAATGAGAGGCAGAACTGAGAGAATGAGAGAACTGAGAGAATGAGAGAGCTGAGAGAATGAGAGGTGGAGTTAAAAGCAGGAACTCTGCTATCATACCTCAGCCAATGGAGAGGGTTTTGAACTCAATGGAAGGACTTAAGACTGTATAAATATTCAGAGGAAGAGAATTCAGTGCGATTATTTCAAGACTCTACTCCACATGGGTATTTTTTTTTATAGTTCTAAAAGAGGAAGGGAACCCCTTCCCCCCCCTCTCTCTCTCTCTCTCTCTCTGTGTATAGCTGTCACGCCCACGGCCGCCCTTGTACAGCTGTCACGCCCACGGCCGCCCATGTACAGCTGTCACGCCCACGGCCGCCCGTGTACAGCTGTCACGCCCACGGCCGCCCATGTACAGCTGTCACGCCCACGGCCGCCCGTGTACAGCTGTCACGCCCACGGCCGCCCGTGTACAGCTGTCACGCCCACGGCCGCCCGTGTACAGCTGTCACGCCCACGGCCGCCCGTGTACAGCTGTCACGCCCACGGCCGCCCGTGTACAGCTGTCACGCCCACGGCCGCCCGTGGACAGCTGTCACGCCCACGGCCGCCCGTGTACAGCTGTCACGCCCAAGGCCGCCCAAGGACAGCTGTAACTGACAAATTCCGTATTCTGTAACACAGACATTCCCACATTTCTGTGCCCAAGGTTGACCACCTCGACCTCTCGACTGAACTGCGTTCAGGTACAGCACTGAGCATTTTGTACCAGTTTGATCTACCTGACTGTTCCATCCTGACTGTGTACAGTCTCCCTCACAGCTGTAACAAGTGACTGTGTTGCCACAGAATTATTGACTCGCTAAAGGAATTCACGAACGGGCAAAGTTCCAGGTATCATTGGGGCAAGACGGGAATCGAACCCAGCACCCTGGCGCGTGTCTGAGGGTGTCCAGAACGCTGATTCGACTCCCCCCCACTGAAGAAACACTTGACGCTGCAGAGGTTTAGGACGGGCTGATGAACGTGAGAGTCTTGTGAGGCGAAGTTTTTGGTAGTTTCTGATCATGATGAGTTTTAACATTAGTCTCCAGCCACTTGGACTGGTGGGTACAAGAGCCGCCTCGCTTCCTACGGGTCAATGTTCGATCCCTCGATGATCCAAGTGGTTGGGTGCTGTTCTTCACTCTATCCTCTCCTATCCCTTCCATCTCCGCCAAAATGTGACTACTGACAGCTTTCTGTAATCCACACAGGTGTGTACGCACAGCTGGGTTCAGGGCCACACAGGTGTGTACACACATCTGTCACAGCTGGGCACTTGTCACAGATAAGAACATAAGAACAAAGGTAACTGCAGAAGGCCTATTGGCCCATACGAGGCAGCTCCTATCAATAACCACCCAATCCCACTCATATACATGTCCAACCCACGCTTGAAACAATCGAGGGACCCCACCTCCACCACGTAACGCGGTAATTGGTTCCACAAATCAACAACCCTGTTACCGAACCAGTATTTACCCAAGTCTTTCCTAAATCCAAATTTATCCAACCCACACCCACCGTTTAAGCTGTAACCATCTCCGGCTTTAATACACAAACAACTCTATGGAACATTTCTTCCAGAAACAACTAGATTACAGAGGCTTACTGATAGCATATCTTTATATTTATAACTTTATATTTATAACTTTATATTTATAACTTTATATTTATAACTTTATATTTATAACTTTATATTTATAACTTTATATTTATAACTTTATATTTATAACTTTATAACTTTATATTTATAACTCATATTATTATATTTATATAATATTTATCATATTTATAACTCATATTATATTTATAACTCATATTTATAACTTTACCTCTAACAATAACAACAATCCTGGGCTAATTATACAGCTGAACTAGCCAACAATGGTGAGCTAATTTAACAGCTGCACCTAATCATTTAAACGGAGAAACTAATCCAGTTATCTATCCTGATAATTAGGAGCTAATCAATCTTCCAGAAACTATACTGGGCAAGTGCAGAAACAGCCTAATCACCTCCTATATATATAGTTCCAAATTATCTAATCCTCCAAGGTTGTTAGCTAATTGCTAACTAGCCAGACCAAACGACCAGCCAATCATTTATCAGATCGCTCTACAAAGACCCAGTGACGTCACTAGCTCATCCAATCAAGGAACCAATCACATGATTGTTTACCTGGCTTGGGGGGAGGGGGGGCCACGCCCCCTCCTCCTCATCTCTCGACCAATGGCATTACCCGAGCCCATTACGCTACGGAGTTTCGCCTTGTTATTTCATTATTACATTGATTTCCAGTAATCATTATCGTCCTTCCTAACTCCTCTTTCGTTTGCAGCGTTGCAATAGTTCCCCCCCCCCTGCAACCCCCGATATCCGGGCCTTTGGAACCTGCTGTGTCTGCAGTGGTCCTGTCTAGAAAATACTACAGGGTTGTTTATAGCAATAATTACCTTATAACGAGGTTATGGCAATAATAACCTTATAACGGGGTTGTTTATGGCAGTAATAACCTTATAACGGGGTTGTTTATGGCATTAATAACCTTAAAACGGGGTTGTTTATGGCAGTAATAACCTTATAACGGGGTTATGGCAATAATAACCTTATAACGGGGTTATGGCAATAATTACCTTACAACGAGGTTGTTTATGGCAATAATTATCTTACAACGGGGTTGTTTATGGCAATAATTACCTTACAACGGGGTTGTTTATGGCAATAATTACCTTACAACGGGGTTGTTTATGGCAATAATTACCTTACAACGGGGTTGTTTATGGCAATAATTACCTTATAACGGGGTTGTTTATGGCAATAATTACCTTATAACGGGGTTGTTTATGGCAATAATTACCTTACAACGGGGTTGTTTATGGCAATAATAACCTTATGTTGTGAAATTTTTGAAGCCCTGAAGTGTTATTAAATGTACACAAACCCGCCAAGATTAAGAAAAGATGTAGAGGTTTCGTGAGTGTTTGTGTAAATGCTTGGTGATGGCTTGTCCTGGAATGGGGTGATTTGTGAAGACAGTTGCCGTGAGTGGAGTTTGACCTCTTATTAACCTACAATGACCTTGTTGAGGTCATTATAGGTCAGCAGGGAGAGGTCAGGGTTGTGGGGTTATCTTGAGATGATTTCGGGGCTTTAGTGTCCCCGCGGCCGGGTCCTCGACCAGGCCTCCACCCCCAGGAAGCAGCCCGTGACAGCTGACTAACACCCAGGTACCTATTTTACTGCTAGATAACAGGGGCATAGGGTGAAAGAAACTCTGCTCATTGTTTCTCGCCGGCGCCCGGGATCGACCCCGGGACCACAGGATCACAAGTACAGGGTGCTGTCCGCTCGGCCGACCTATCGGGGTAATGACTCTTGCAGAGTGGTTTTGTCATTGTTCTGTTGATGTTGTTGGTGAGTGCAATCCGTCCTCTTAAAAATAACGAGGCTTTTCGCTCGTATGCGAAAAAAATGGCCAAAATATATGGCCAAAAAATGGACGTAATTTGAAATGAAATCGGCTCATGAAAGTGTTTTGCTGTCCCGTTTTCTGTTTGAGTCCTCCGGTTTACTCGGTTAGGTTAGGAGAGGAAACTTTCAATTAATGGTTTTCATGACGTTTTGAAACCTTAGGAGAATTTCCTGCCCTCCTAACCTACCAGAGGACCCTTAACTTACCCTTATCTTGCTATTTTGGAAACAAAAATCCAAATTTTATTTTCAATTATTTTTCATTTTCAAATTACGTCCATTTTCGGCCATACGGACAACCGGCCAAATTCAGACGTAATCTGTAAGTGGACAAGTTTACCGGCCAAGGTGACACCTATTCCGGCCTGGCCGAGTTGACACCTATTCCGGCCTGGCCGAGTTGACACCTATTCCGGCCTGGCCGCAGTAATTATCCGACTGGCCATTGAGTAGAAGGTTAATGTGTCCGATAATACATGGATTTTTATGCTCATTATGCAATTGAACGATGAAATCAATGAGTATTATTAGCACATAAGCTCTGGAGCGGCCCGTCCTGGGCCAGTGATCGTCGACCATAAGGATTACTGCACTATTTAATGCTCGCTAACGGACTATACGACGGGTGAGTTGGGGGAGTTGTGGTGGTGGGGGTGGTGATGGGGGTGGTGGTGTTGTGGTGGTGATGATGGTTGTGGTGGTAGGGGTAGTGGTTGTGGTGGTAGTTGTGTGGTGGTGCTGGTGGTGGTGGTGGGGGTGGGTGTGGTGATGGTGGTGGTGGTGGTGATGGTGGTGGCAGTGGTGGTGGTGGTGATGGTGTTAGCACCTGGAGTGCTCAGGATTGGGAGACCTGTCACCTGTAGCCACCTGCCACAGGTAACGGTAACCCAACCTGATCCTGGCAACCACTGTGTCGCACAGTCTGGTCGACGGTTTGTGCTGCCCATATACATAGGTTTCGGATCTAAACACATCATAGCTTTTTATACGGGTGCTTTCAGGTCTTCAGGGAGTCAGTAATTTCTCTCCTGTCAGACCTGAGTGTTTGGACCAATATAGTCTTGACAACAGATGAGGCTACCCAGGTCTTGATTCAACATCATCCTTGTTACACGCTAATTTGGCTGCAATGTCTGTCATTTTGATGGGAGTTGAAGATGGTTAGAATGTCCCATATTGATTGACTTTCGCCCTCCTGGGCTCAGGTATGCTGAACTCTGTAACTACTATATGAATACTGGGACACTTGATGATATATTGGACCTGTACCCAATATGGACTATGTAATACATCTGTTATACAACGTATGTGATGTAACTATATAACCTGAGTTTGTAAAAGTACCTTAATCACCTTCAGTGGTTAAGTGTGTATTAACACACTAGTTTCTATAGCAGCTGTTTTACACTGTCAAAGTAGGAGAGACATAAATGTATATATGTGTAAATAACCTTATATCCACTGTCTGTAAGACGCTCTGGTGTATATATATATATATATATATATATACACAACCCACAACCCAACACCCACCTCTCACAACCCACAACCCACCACTTACAACCCACCACCCACCACCCACAACCCAACACCCACAACCCACCACCCACAACCCACCACCCACCACCAACAACCCACAACCCAACACTCACAACCCACCTCTCACAACCCACAACCCACAACCCACCACCCACAACCCAACACCCACAACCCACCACCAACAACCCACAACCCACCTCTCACAACCCACCACCCACAACCCACAACCCACCGCCCAGCCTTCACCACCAACATAAATATATATGAGCCCGTGGATTTTATTTAAAGCATTTTTATTTTACATTTTAACTGCATTTAAAAAACCAGACTTGAATATTATTCAAAGTATTAAAGAAAGGCGGAATATGATGAGAGAGAGAGAGAGAGAGAGAGAGAGAGAGAGAGAGAGAGAGAGAGAGAGAGAGAGAGAGAGAGAGAGAGAGAGAGAGAGAGAGAGAGAGAGAGAGAGAGAATTCTCAAATCAAAATACCTCACAACCAGACAAATTAAACACAGACAAACTCACGAAAAAAATATACCAGCGCAGCCATGGCCAAAATCCCCGGGTCTATGGAGACAAAATCTGACCCAGAACTTGACATCCGGGACACCACGACTGGGACTGTGATTAACCTAATTCTTACTGAGATAAAACTCATGTTTATAACTTGTTAACTCTCAGTTGAAATCCTATTTGGTTTGCGATTGCATACTAGGGAGGAAACACAGAGAAGAGGTGGGGTGAAAGACCCGATCTTCAGACAAGGTCAAAGAGTTTTTTCTTTGAAAAAAAAACTCTCAAAGAAACTTTGAGAGTTTCAAACAGGTATGCCCAAGGTGGCACAGGTATGCCCAAGGTGGCACAGGTATGCCCAAGGTGGCACAGGTATGCCCAAGGTGGCACAAATGACCATGGTCTTTGAATCTGTAATACTTAAGAAGACTGTGAAGAGGAGAGTGACAAACTAACTTTCTATAAAGAAGGCCAGAAGGTCTGAGAATCCTTAAGAAAGAGAGAATGCCACGTGAAACAGAACTCATTAAAAAAATATAAATATGCAAATGCAAAAATATATATATGGAAAAAAAACATAGCAAATGCTGAAGGTAGATTTGTGTCTCTAAGATCTGAAGGCAGATTTGTCAACCTCCCCGTAAGGGATAACGGAGCCGAGAGAAAATATGCCTATAGGTTGACCAGCGACTCTGGGATGGAAACAGGAGAATTAAAAGAGTATGGAAGAAATACAAGGAACACGAGACATAGGTAATCTGCAACATACATGCAAGAAAGAGGAATGAACAAGCAGCAATACGGAAGGAAGGAAGGAATTTATCAGGGGGAAAGCGCCAAGCCATTACGACTATATAGCACTTGGCTGGGGCCAGGATAAGGATTTGGGATGAGACGAGGGAGGGAAGGAATGATGTCCAACCACTTGGACGGTCGGGGATTGAACACCGACCTGCATGAAGCGAGACCGTCGCTATGAGCATCACATAGCATCCAATACCAAGGAGCAGCCTTACCTAAAATATCATCTCAGAAGAAAGATGACGGTAAATAATTAAGTAATCGTGTCCTTGTTAGTGAGAGAACTGGCCCTCGCTACATTGGAAGGAAGAAGCATCAGGACAGGCATGATAACGACGTACAAGATACTAAGGGGAGTTGACGAAGTAGATTGGGGGATCAATGTTCAAAGTGAGGAAGAGCAGAACGAGAAGACATTAATAGAAACTCGAGAAGCAAAAGGAGTTACAAACATGTTAGAAGGCTCGGGTGGTTAGACACTGGTGGACAAGGGGTACTGTATGACTATGGATAGTTAGACACTTGTGGACAAGGGGTACTGTATGACTATGGATAGTTAGACACTAGTGGACAAGGGGTACTGTATGACTGTGGATAGTTAGACACTGGTGGACAAGGGGCACTGTATGACTACGAATAGTTAGAAGCTGTGGTGGACAACACCCAAATCTGACCATAAGGAATTTGGGTTCACCGAGAACCTTTTCTCATCGCCACAGACGTTCAGTGAAGCATCAGATCCCCTTCCCCTCTCCTCCTTTGTCCGCCAAGCAGGTTTCCAGACTGAGTGAGGTCTCTAGTGGACGTTATTGCAGCCCATTTGACAATCATTCTGCTCCAGTGACAGGATTTTCCGCTCAGTAATCCAAAGCCTTCAGCAAGGCATCGCGATTACAGGGTTCGTTGCCCCTAAGCGATGGTAATAGACAATATCGAACTTGCCAACACTGATCTCTTGTGTTCACCGGAGTGCCTCTGCGTTGGCACTCCTAGGCACTCAAAGTTTGGTAGCTGCCTATGTCCCCTTTCCTTGAGTGTCTCTGCGTTGGCACTCCTAGGCACTCAAAGTTTGGTAGCTGATTATGTCCCCTTTCCTTGAGTGTCTCTGCGTTGGCACTCCTAGGCACTCAAAGTTTGGTAGCTGATTATGTCCCCTTTCCTTGAGTGTCTCTGCGTTGGCACTCCTAGGCACTCAAAGTTTGGTAGCTGATTATGTCCCCTTTCCTTGAGTGTCTCTGCGTTGGCACTCCTAGGCACTCAAAGTTTGGTAGCTGATTATGTCCCCTTTCCTTGAGTGTCTCTGCGTTGGCACTCCTAGGCACTCAAAGTTTGGTAGCTGATTATGTCCCCTTTCCTTGAGTGTGTCTGTGATGGCACTATCAAGCTCTCAAGAGTGTGTCAGCTACAAACAGCTCTTTCCCTCATCCATCCATCGTCATGGCAGTGGTCCGGTTCCCTGGAACTTTATTGGGAAAGGGACGTTTATTTAGCAGAAACTGGAGTTTAACGAGAGGCTTTACTCTTTATGAACTCCGGTCCACAATGTTCAATCCTTTACTTGGGACAAATGTTGGTTGATCAGGCACGCTAGCTCGGTGATGAGAGGATTTTCTACAGGTAATCCTTGACGTGAATGACAGTTTAACATGACTGACAGACGGCAGCTCGGACGGGTGGATTTTCTTAAGTATATGTCTGTTCCAGAATGGAGGCCAGATGCTTCGGGTTAGCCTCACCAAACTTTGCAGGATGACTGGTGGTTGTCCCGGGGTGGTAATAGGTGGGTCGCGGATGAACCCCATGCAATTTTTTGTATGCAATGGCAAAAATACAAACGTATATACCAAGTTACCAATCGTGCTAAATACCAGACTCCATCCTCACTAAGATTCAGCATATTATTTTCTACGTGATGATTAAATGTTAGGTTGTCTTATGCAGTGCATTTATTGATGAAGACAGTGTGTAGTTGAGATGGTTACAGTGATGAAGAGAAATTGGTGAAACTCTTACCAATGAATTTGATTGGCGAGAGACAAGCTGTCTGTGTGTGTGTGTGTGTGTGTGTGTGTGTGTGTGTGTGTGTGTGTGTGTGTGTGTGTGTGTGTGTGTGTGTGTGTGTGTGTGTGTGTGTGTCTCTCTCTCTCTCTCTCTCTCTCTCTCTCTCTCTCTCTCTCTCTCTCTCTCTCTCTCTCTCTCTCTCTCTCTCTCTCTCTCTCTCTCTCTCACACACACACACACACACACACACACACACACACACACACACATACACAGGGCCTCGCGGTTGAATGGACAACGCTCGGGGGTCGTAGTCCTATTGATCCGGGTTCGATTCCCGGACGAGACGGAAACAAATAAGCAGTTCTTTCACCTCATGCCACTGTTTACCTAGCAGTAAATAGGTTCCTGGGAGTTAGACAGCTGCTACGGGCTGCTTCCTGAGGATGTTCTTTTTATTATTATTATTATTATTATTATTATTATTATTATTATTATTATTTTCTACCACAGACGTGGCCACACATTTACAATGCTAACCAGCATATAAACATTTTCTTCTGACCTCCATGGACAGGGTAAGAGAACTGCTATATAAACTAGTGTGTTATTAATCACTTAACCACTGAAGGTGATTAAGGTGCTTTAACAAGCTCAATTTATAATTACAATACATACATTGTATAACAGATGTATTACATAGTCAATCTTGGGTACAAGTCCAATATATCATCAAGTGTTCCAGTACTCATATAGTAGTTACAGAGTTCAGCATACCTGAGTCCAGGAGGGCGAAAGTCAGTCAGTATGGGACATTCTACAATATAATGTTCAAGAGAGTGCATGTTTTCTCTTTCACAAAGTTGACACATTGTGTACTCGACATTTGGGTGTTGAGGAAGCTGCCAGATACGTCTATATCCCAGGTACGTCGATATCCTATATATCCTATATAGGATGTCGTGAGGATATCCTATATCCTCACGATATCTATCATAATATTTAATGCTACAACTTTCAGGTCTTTGTGAATTTGTTAGGTCGGTGAGATTTTCATCAGATATTTGTTTAAGTATTCTCTTTGTCACTGCTAGTGAAACACCCATATCAATTTCTACCACTGGTTTTTGGTGAGACTTAGCAAGCATATCAACAGTATTTCTGGGGATGTATGTGTGTTAGAGAGAAATAAATATGTAGTAGACATAATAGAGGAAATAAATATATCGGTTAAAAAGGCGGGGTCCAAGAGCTAATAGAACGATTCTGCAGGCACAACCGTAAATATATGAGAGATGCCTGGGTCTCTCTCTCTCTCCCTCACCCTCTTCTCTCTCTTTTCCTCCCTCTTGTCTCCTCTACTCTCCCTCCCCCCTTCTCACCTGACCCCTCTCCATCTTACTCCCCCACTCCCCCCTTCTCACTCACCTCCTCTTACACACCCCACTAATCCATCTCCCCTCTCCTCCTCCTCCTCTCACTCCCTTCCAACATGCCAAGTTTCTCCCTTTTCCTTCTCCTCTCCCAGACAGACAGACAGACATGGTTACCACCGGAGAGTGATTACATATATATATTAAAGTGTACAGTGAGAATCCACAAGGTCTTCTCTGAATACTCTTTATTTTCTTCTTCGAGGCTACGGGTCCCTACAATTGCACCAGAGGTGGTACCCCTATTTTATATATATATATCTATATATATATATATATATATATATATATATATATATATATATATATATATATATATATACCCAAATTTACATATTCAACTTGCACAAAATGAAACAAATGGCTTATGTATTTTTCATCACCTGACCGCAGAGCGCAAAAAGGAAAAAACCCGCAAGAGAAACAAAAGCGAATCGAAAATATGCGCCCTAGAGTCAGCACCGGTTCTTGTTTTCTTTAATTTTCTTATGTTGTGCTACGGTGAGCCGGTTCCCTCACCCCCCCCCCCCCCCTCGTGCATCGTTGCCAGCTGGCACCTCCTAACTAATAGCAAGGAAATCTATTACATCTTTAATGAGGTAGGAGGCCTGGTCGAAGACCGGGCCGCGGGGATGCTAAGCCCCGAAACCATCTCAAGGTAACCTCAAGGTAGGTGTAATTACCCCGGGGTCACAGGGTGGGGTGGGGGGGGGTCACGGGGGGTCAAAGACAGGCATACATGAGGAGAGAAGGGAAGGGAACTATGAGGGAAACACGCCAAGCCATTACGACTATACAGCACTAGGAAGGGGTCAGGACAAGGATTAGGGATGGGACGAAGGGAAAGGAATGGTGCCCAACCACTTAATGGACGGTCGGGGATTGAACGCCGACCTGCATGAAGCAAAACCGTCGCTTCTAACGTCCAGCCCAAGTGGAAAAGAATGAATTAGAAATAAATTAAGACTTAACTAAGTAAACTCAAGGATGTAAGGGGCCAACTAACATAGTATCCTCATGAATACTGAAAGAAACTACACATGTCTTATAATATTGATCATTAATGCATGGAGAACTACCCAAGAGGTTGAAAACAGCCAGTGTGCTACCAACATACAAGATAGGAGACAAGCTCGGGGTACAGGCTGGTGTCAATGTACCTTACAAAGCACTAGGAATAATATTAATAAGGAAACCAGTAGCAGAACGCAGGCGATGAGTCACAATAACGTGGCTGAAGTATGTTGACCAGACCACACACTAGAAGTTTAAGGGACGACGACGTTTCGGTCCGTCCTGGACCATTCTCAAGTTGATTCGACTTGAGAATGGTCCAGGACGGACCGAAACGTCGTCGTCGTCCCTTCAACTTCTAGTGTGTGGTCTGGTCAACAGTAGCAGAACATTTGGAAATAATTCGGTTTATAAACAAGCTTTAGTATGGTTTAGGAAGAAGCTCCAATACAGGTTTAATGAAGGAAAATCGTGTCAGACGACCCGCTGGAACTCTATAACAAACACGAAAGATATTCAATCAACCAGTTGATTGACGGTTGAGAGGCGGGACCAAAGAGACAAAGCTCAACCCCCGCAAGCACAAATAGGTGAGTACACACAATAACCTACGACAGGGAAGGATGGGCAAAATCCAACTTTTTTATGGCCAAAAATACTTGTTTGTATACATTTCCCCATAAAAGACTTCTGTTGACACTTGCATAACAGGTGGAAGTTACCAGGAGACACCTCAAGCTGGGTGAGGCACCAGAAGACCTCTAAATTCAGCACATTAGTACCTATCAGACTGGAAACAGTTACAGAGAGGGGAAAACCGGATTGGCATAAGGATGCGGATTCTCTCCAATATGTCCTGGGACACATGCTGTTGTTCCTGGTCTGTGACCTAACCACGGAGGCCGTAGGATGGGGTGCCAAGAAAGATAGAAGGAACTGGACCCAGCGACGACAGTGAAGAGAAGTAAGGAAACTTGATGAAGATATAATGCTTAAGAGAATTAAGATACTGGAATTGAAAGGGAATTATTTACAAGGAGTGAGAGTACACCCCACCGCCACCTACAGTACTCTGGAAGTACTAGTCTTAGTACTTCCAAGGTACTGGAAGTACTTAGTCAAGTACTGCCGCCTTGACAACGTCTGAGCACTCTCCATCCCGAGTGACCTTAGTACTGTGTTAATAAGTTAGATGATTGTTTCCTCCAAGGAGTGCCGGACCAACCGGGCTGTGGTGGGTATGTGGGCCTGCGGGCCTGCGGGCCACTCCAAGCAACAGTCTGGTGGACCAAACTCTCATCAGTCAATCCTGGCCTCGGGCCGGGCTTAGGGAGTAGAAAAATTCCCAGAATCCCATCAACCAGGTATCATGATAAACCTGCATCTTTAAATGATCAAACTGTTAAGTATACCCTTAACTATATATTAAGTAAGTTAAGTATATATTAAGTAGGAGTAAAATATGTACCTGGGTGTTAGTCAGCTGTCACGGGCTGCTTCCTGGGGGTGGAGGCCTGGTCGACGACCGGGCCGCGGGGACACTAAGCCCCGGAAGCACCTCAAGGTAGCCTCAAGGTAGGTAGCCTGTGTTGCAAGATCCCCCCCCCCTCCCCCCCCCCCCTCCCCCCCCCCCCGCCCCTGGCACATGCCTGGTGATGTGCTGGAACACCTGCGGGACAACAGTGGGCAAAAATCAGGTGTGGAATTATTGGGGGGAGTGATAAAGGTGTTTTTTGGTTGTTTTGTTTTCATACGTCAGCTGTTGTCCCATACTCCATTCTCAAGCCTCAGGTTAGGGAGCATGGGAAGAGTGATAGGGAGGGGGAGCATGGGAAGAGTGATAGGGAAGGGGAGCATGGGAAGAGTGATAGGGAGGGGGAGCATGGGAAGAGTGATAGGGAAGGGGAGAATGGGAAGAGTGATAGGGAGGGGGGAGCATGGGAAGAGTGATAGGGAGGGGGAGCATGGGAAGAGTGATAGGGAAGGGGAGAATGGGAAGAGTGATAGGGAGGGGGGAGCATGGGAAGAGTGATAGGGAAGGGGAGCATGGGAAGAGTGATAGGGAGGGGGAGCATGGGAAGAGTGATAGGGAAGGGGAGAATGGGAAGAGTGATAGGGAGGGGGGAGCATGGGAAGAGTGATAGGGAGGGGGAGCATGGGAAGAGTGATAGGGAGGGGGAGCATGGGAAGAGTGATAGGGAAGGGGAGAATGGGAAGAGTGATAGGGAGGGGGAGCATGGGAAGAGTGATAGGGAAGGGGAGAATGGGAAGAGTGATAGGGAAGGGGAGCATGGGAAGAGGGTGGGTGGACGATGATGTGCAGGGAAAGGGAGGTGGAATAGGGGGTGACAGTAGCGAGGGTTTTGCGTAAAGGGAAGGGAGAGGTACAGTTTAAAGAAAAGTTATAAGACATATGGAATATATTGGAAGTTATGACAGAAGGGAGGCGAACTGTCCGCCTTGCTGACACGATATGTGTCTCAACAGCTGTGTCGTAACACTTGTGTCTCAACACATGGAGCATATGTATACACGAGTTTGTGGGTGATGGTGGCTCAGTCGGTAGACCTGCGGACTGTGATTTTGTGGTCTCCAGTTCAAGGCTCTTTTAGTTTAGGTGATTTCATATATATATATATAAGAAGGGACATTGGGTTGTGAGAATACATAATATTGGTGTTCTTACATTTTTGCAAAGCCACTAATATGCACAGCGTTTCGGACAAGAATTTTACCGTGTCGTGGCATAGTGGTCTAAGGCATTGCTGGGGTACCCAGAGCATAGGTTCGAATCCTCTTCACGGCTCCTACTGATGCCCTCCTTATTATTATTATTATCATCATACGCAAGGAAATCACAATAACATACCTGGTTGATACCTGGTTGTATGTCAATGAGAAAATCGCTGGGGTGAGTGGGGACTCACCCTGCATGTCTTGGCTCAGGGGTCTGTCGTGTGTTTTCTATTCACCAAGACGCTGGTTCGATCCCCCGCCTGGGAACACCCAGTGCACGGGGTTCGAACCCCCCATTACGGCTCCTGTGGATGTGTTCATTATTATTATTAAAAGAATTTTTCAGAAAATCCTTCATCTCCTCTTCCCTCTCATTGCTCCCTCGCCTCTTCCTCATTAACCTGTTCTTTCTACTTCCCCTCTTTCCATATTTCAAAAGTCTCGCTCTCTCTTTATTTTCTCCCCTACTTCCCTCCTTTAATCCTTCATTTACTTTTTTTCTGTTTCATCTCTCCCTTCCTTGTCCATCTTCACAGATCACTTTTTATGTCGTCGGTGATCTATTTCCACATCTTTTCCTTTGTTACTGCTGTGTTTTTTTCCTTGGTGGTGCTGTGTCTTCTTAGTTTTTTCCTTGATGGTGCTGTGTCTTCTTAGTTTTTTCCTTGATGGTGCTGTGTCTTCTTAGTTTTTTCCTTGATGGTGCTGTGTCTTCTTAGTTTTTTCCGTGATGGTGCTGTGTCTTCTTAGTTTTTTCCTTGATGGTGCTGTGTTTTCCCATTTTCTTCCTTGATGGTGCTGTGTTTTCCCATTTTCTTCCTTGATGGTGCTGTGTTTTCCCATTTTCTTCCTTGATGGTGCTGTGTTTTCCCATTTTCTTCCTTAATGGTGCTGTGTTTTCCCATTTTCTTGCATGCTTGTGTGGTATTTGTTTATGAAGTTACGTCCGAGTGGTACTAGTAGTAGTAGTAGTAAAAGTAGGTATTTACTGGCATCAGCAGTAGTAGTGTTCTCTAAGGGGTTGCTCACCACTACTTCTCATTTTAGTCTATGGGCTTGTACACTAGTTCTCATTTAAGTCTAAGGGGTTTGCCCCCCCCTTTCTCTAAATGGCGCAGACGGTCGTAGGCGTCAATTACACTACTACCTTTTATGCCTACCATGCATAGTATCATACCATGCTCCTGTGGTTTAACATTTTCTTTTTCATTACTGCTGAACACAAGGAAATCACAATTGCATGAATTATCAACGAGAAAATCGGTAAGAGCGGTGCAAGGATTCGAACCAGTGTCGTGGTGAGTATCTACAGCATGCCTTACGCTCATTAGGTTACAACAGGATAAAGCTATTCAACATGGGTACTTTTTGGCCTTTTGTGGCGTAGTGGGTAATGCTCGTGTCTGGCATTCACCAAAATGCTGGTTCAAGTCCACGAACTGCTCTTACTAATTTTCTCGATGATAATTCGTGGTATTGTGATTTCCTTCCATTATTATTATTATTATTATTATTATTATTATTATTATTATTATTATAATTATTATTATTATTCCTGTTCTTATTATAATGTTTTTATTGTTTTACATTATTTTGTGTTTTTTTGTTACTGTTTAAATATATCGGTTGTTGTTTTAACTTGTTTAGTGTTCTTGTTGATATTGTGAACGTTCATGTTTGTTCAGTTGTGTGATGATGTGTGCACTGAACACCTGATGCTGTTATACAGCTTATCTGTCATCTATGTATCTATCTCTAATCTATATATCTATCTACATATCTATATCATCTATATCTATATATATATCTTTCTCTCGATTTGTGTCACTAGATCTGTCTCGGCCTCTCAATGTCTCTATATCTGTCATCTCTCTGTCTGTCTGTCTTTCTGTCTCTATGCCTGTGTTTCTGTCTGCATCTATCTGTGTGTGCGTGTGTGTGTGTGTCTCCCTCCCTCCCCGCAGCAGTTCCAGCAAGAACATAAAAATTATGAAAATCCCGCACACACCGCGGCCGTCATCCCATTGCCAACTCCTGAACAAAACATAATCCACGCCTAACTACAGAGGTAGCTGTAAATGATGCAGATTTACATAAATTTATTTCCTGGTAAATACCCTTAATTATCGGTTAATTATTGTAATTTGTCACTTGTCCTTCTAGATGTAATTGTAATTGAATTCATTCTCGTAATTGCGATGAATGGGGAAGGGAAGAGTAATTCAAAATGTCCATACACTGGTTTGAATGAATTTGTATTCACCGCTATGTGCTCAATATGTAAGTGTATTTGTCGTTGTGTATGTGATATACTATTTATATATACTATTTTTGCCTGTGGGATCGAGTATAAGCTCTTGGACCCCTGCTTTTTTAGCCGCCAGTTATTTAATGCAATGGCTCTTGTCCTATTTCCATATCATATTTACTTTTAAAACTATGAATACAGTTTGCTTCCACAACTGCTTATTTAGTTCATTCTATTTTAACCCTACTTTAATGCTAAATGAAAACTTTCTAACATTTCCATGACTCAACTGAGCTTCAAGCTTCCAGCCATGTCCCTTTGTTCTGTTGATATTCAATATGAGCATTTCGTCTATTTCTACTCTGTCAATCCTCTTAAGTATTTTATACGTCTCTATCGTGTCTTTCCGCTCCCTCCTTTTTTTTCTAGCGTCATTTGGTTCAGTTCTTTCAGTCACTCTTCATATTCTATCTCTCGCACTTCTGGGGTGAGCCTCGTTACAAACTTCTCAATCTTTTACAGTTTCCTTGCATGTTTCTTCAGGTGAGGCTCTATTATTGGGCTCCATACTCTTAAGACTGGTCTCACGTAGGCAGTGTCAAGCGCCCTAAATGCCTCTTTTCTTAGGTTTCTGAATGATGTTCTAACTTTTGCTAACAGAGTATGCTGCTGATGTTATCCTGTTTATGGGTGTCTCTGGAGTCAGAATTGGTATTACGTCCACTCCCAGGTTTATTTATCAAGTCATCAATGGAAGGAAGTTTCCCTTTATTGTGTACTGTCCCTTTGGTCTCCTGTCTGCTACTCCCACTTCCATCACTTTACACATGCTCGTGTTGATTTCCATTAGCCACTTCTCCAACCATCTCTGCAACTTGTTCAAGTCCTCTTGGAGGATCCTTCAATCCTCATCTGACACAACACTTCTCATTAACTTTGGGTCATCCGCGAACATCGACAAATAGAACTCAAATCCTGTAGACATGTCATTTACGTATATTAAAAATAGAATTGGTCCCAGCACCGATCCCTTAGTTACTCCACTCGTTATTGTTTGCCAGTCCGACTTTTCGCCCCTTACCGTTACTCTGCCTCCTGTCTGACAGTGGTCATTCCTTACCAATGTTAGGGCCTTTCTGCTTAGTCCCGCCTGCCTCTCAAGTTTGTATAGTAATCTCCTGTGCAGTATTGTATCAAAGGCTTTTTGGCAGTCCAGAAATATGCAATCTGCCCAGCCTTCCCTGTTCTGTCTAATTCTTGTTACTTTATCATATAACTCTGGGTTTGTTAGGCATGATTCCCCTTCCCTGAACCCATGTTGGTGTTTGTTTACATACCTAATTATCCAGTCCAGTCTTAACTAGGCCGTGTGACCAGTCTTAACCTGAATATTCTTTCAAGTAGTTTGCAGGGGATGCTTGTCAGTGATACTGACCTGTAGTTAATTAAGTGCCTCTTCCCTATCTCCTTTCTTGAAAATTGGTACCACATTTGCCTTCTTCCAGCAAATTGGACAACTCTCCCCTCGTTAGTGACTCATTAAAGATCCTTGCCAGAGGCACGCTGAGGGCCTGCGCTACCTCTTTTGGTATCTACGGTGACACATTGCCTGGTCCAACCGCTTTTATGTGTGTGTGTGTGTGTGTGTTCACTGTTAGCTATGTTAGTTATGGATTATTAGTTAGGGATCACAATGTTAGCTATGTGTATTTACTATTTGAGTCTGCAGAATCGAGCTGTAGAGCTCTTCGACTCCGCCTTTCTATTTTTTCTCGCTTATGTCTACTACATATATTCCTCTCTAACACACGTACCCATACACATACACATCTCCAGGAAGCAGCCGGAGCAGCTCTCTAACTCCCAGGTACTATTTACTGCTAGGTGAACAGACGCATCAAGGTGAAAGAAACTCTGCCCATTTTTTTCGTTTACGCCGGGAATCGATCTCAGGCCATTAGGACTACGACTCCCAGGCCCTATCCACTCAGCCGCGTGGCCCTGTGTATTCACCTAGTTGTATTCACCTAGGCATATATGTATGCATATATATATATATATATATATATATATATATATATATATATATATATATATATATATATACCTGCCCGCCATCTGAGGAGCTGGAGGAACTCGACAACCTATGACAACCATCTTTGTAACCCATATGTAACTCCTTTTTTGTAACAAAGTTCAAATAAAGTAAATATATATGTGTACATACAAAAGAATGGGGGTGGTAGGAGAAGATAATATTAGTGTTCAGTGAGAAACCACAAGGTCTCCTCTGAATACTTTTTATTTTCTTCTCCGAGGCTATGGGTCCCCACATTGGCACCAGAGGTGGTACCCTCACAAACTTTATATATATATATATATATATATATATATATATATATATATATATATATATATATATATATATATATATATATATATATATATATATATACATATTGCTGAGGCCAGAATATTTTTTCCCCTTTCCCCCTGCCATATCACGGGAAGTTGCTCTATTTTCTACAACTTTCCCCACGCCCTGAAATATAGAACACTGTGAAATATTTATGCTGGACCCATCACGCTACACTGAAATATAACTACCTGCCCCGCCCTCTCTTATCTTCTTCAGTAGCCAGAAATATCTTTCCCTCTAGTTTGGAGAAATAAAAGTTCGGTGTTTTTGTACTGTGAATTTATAAATTTTTTAGATGTTAAAAATCTGACTGAAAATATTGCTAGGGTACGCCTCTGGTTGGTAGCCGTGCAGGGTTGAGTTTTAGCTCCTGTTCCCCCGTTTTTTCAGCTTGAGGTTATCTTGAGGTTATCTTGAGATGATTTCGGGGTTTTTTAGTGTCCCCGCGGCCCGGTCCTCGACCAGACCTCCACCCCCAGGAAGCAGCCCGTGACAGCTGACTAACACCCAGGTACCTATTTTACTGATAGGTAACAGGGGCATAGGGTGAAAGAAACTCTGCCCAATGTTTCTCGCCGGCGCCAGGGATCGAACCCAGGACCACAGGATCACAAGTCCAGCGTGCTGTCCGCTCGGCCGACCGGCTCCAAGCTGTGTTGTTTAGTGTAATGGTTCCCAGGTCTAATTGTATGCTGTTCGGAAAATGTTGTGTCGTCAGGGAGTAGCCTATAGCTCTTGGGCCCGGTCATTTACTTACAGTGTAGCTTGTGCAATAACTCCAGTTTTCCGGGTCATTCTACTTGTATAATAATCGTACACAATAAATTAACCATTATAGTTCATACATAATGTCTTTCAGTTTTTCTCTAACTGTAAATACTTTGTATGCTGTGATCATGTCTCCTCTAGTTTTTGTTATTGTTTTGAAGTATTCACTTCTTTGTTATATCTTCACCGATCGAATCATCTTAACTCTGGTAACAGCCTCACGGCAAGGATCTAACATTTTTGTATGTGTCGAATGAGGTTCCGGTGCTTCCATTCCGGTGCTGCGTACCCTGGAGTTAGTTTCAGTACGTGGTGTGTAGTGGTCTTATTAATCCAGTCTTCAAATTCATTTTAATTTGATTTTATTAATCTACTGTGCACCCGATACCCATTCCGTGGGCAGTAGTGGACCCCCATATTCATCCCGTTGGGGGTAGTGGACCCCATACCCATATTGTAGGGGTAGTGGACCCCATACCCATATTGTAGGGGTAGTGGACCCCATACCCATATTGTAGGGGTAGTGGACCCCATACCCATATTGTAGGGGTAGTGGACCCCATACCCATATTGTAGGGATAGTGGACCACATATCCATCCCTTGGGCGGTAGTGGACCCCATATCCATCTCGTGGGTGGTAGTGGACCCCATACACATCTCGTAGGGGTAGTGGACCCCATACCCATCCCTTGGGCGGTAGTGGACCCCAATACCCATCCCTTGGGCGGTAGTGGACCCCATACCTATCCCGTTGGGGGTAGTGGACCCCATACCCATCCCTTGGGCGGTAGTGGACCCCATACCTATCCCGTTGGGGGTAGTGGACCCCATACCTATCCCGTTGGGGGTAGTGGACCCCATACCTATCCCGTTGGGGGTAGTGGACCCCATACCTATCCCGTTGGGGGTAGTGGACCCCAATACCCATCCCTTGGGCGGTAGTGGACCCCATACCCATCCCTTGGGCGGTAGTGGACCCCATACCTATCCCGTTGGGGGTAGTGGACCCCATACCTATCCCGTTGGGGGTAGTGGACCCCATACCCATCCCTTGGGCGGTAGTGGACCCCAATACCCATCCCAGCGGCGATAGCCACTCTCATCCATGTATGCGTGCCTGGAATGTACGTGCCCCCATGTACGTGCCCCATGTACGTGTCCCCATGTACGTGTCCCCATGTACGTGCCCCCATGTACGTGTCCCCATGTACGTGCCCCATGTACGTGTCCCCATGTACGTGTCCCCATGTACGTGTCCCCATGTACGTGCCCCATGTACGTGCCCCCATGTACGTGCCCCAATGTACGTCACACCTTCACCCATGAACAATGGGACACTGTCGACCAGGGTGGTGATAGACCCTCCACACCTCACTGGGAACTATACAAGAAAAAAAGTTATTTGGGAACTAGTCATTGAGAGTGAGTGTAGCCCATCAGTAAACCGGTTCTGTGATCCTCATATGCACAGGCTACTGTACAGGTGCAGTAGGTACACAACCGGTGGGCACTGTATGGGCAGAGGTGCCCCACAATACCCACAATACCCTCCCTCAAGCACGTGAAACACTGTCAAGACTAAGGTGGACTACTCCTTGAGGTTATCTTGAGATGATTTCGGGGCTTTAGTGTCCCCGCGGCCCGGTCCTCGACCAGGCCTCCACCCCCAGGAAGCAGCCCGTGACAGCTGACTAACACCCAGGTACCTATTTTACTGCTAGGTAACAAGGGCATAGGGTGAAAGAAACTCTGCCCATTGTTTCTCACCGGCGCCCAAAATCGAACCCGGGACCACAGGATCACAAGTCCAGTGTGCTGTCCGCTCGGCTGACCGGCTGCCAAATACTTAAAGAAAAACAAAAAACAAAATAGATACTTTCGTGCAAGAAGTATCTATTTGTTCCTTGTTTCTTGCTTGTTCTTCCGGGTCCAGGAAAGACTAAAGCTGATATATGTGTGAGCCTAAAAGGTTCTGCTTTAAACAACAGCCTGTTGGACCAAGTTATCACAAGGCTCGTCCCTTTGGCTGGAAGGAGTAGAACCACTCCCCGGAAACCACTCCAAGCGTACATGGGCTGGTCGGTAGAGCGACGGCCTCGCTTTATACTGCAGGTCGGCGCTCGATCCCCGACGGTCCAAAAGCGTTTCGGGCTACGTTATGTATACCTTCTCCACCGTCCGCTCATTCCAGGACCTGGTTAGCATCCCTCCACGACCTCACCCGCTGCTCTAGTGGTCTTGGCAGTGTTCTAGCACCTGTCCGGACCTGTCAACTGTCTACCGGTGAGCCAAGCCACCTGTCAAGCCGCCCGTCAACCCGTCAATCTCATGGACAGTAATTATGCCTCTATGTCTGGACAAATTAGGACACTTCATTACCTTATGAGGCGTCGGACATATAAAGGAAAGCCTGAAGAACACCTATGGTTGGCCAGAAAGCCTGAAGAACACCTATGGTTGGGCCAGAAAGCCTGAAAAACACCTATGGTTGATCAGAAAGCCTGAAGAACACCTATGGTTGGGCCAGAAAGCCTGAAAAACACCTATGGTTGATCAGAAAGCCTGAAGAACACCTATGGTTGGGCCAGAAAGCCTGAAAAACACCTATGGTTGATCAGAAAGCCTGAAGAACACCTATGGTTGGGTCAGAAAGCCTGAAGAACACCTATGGTTGACCAGAAAGCATGAAGAACACCTATGGTTGACCAGAAAGCCTGAAGAACACCTATGGTTGACCAGAAAGCCTGAAGAACACCTATGGTTGGGTCAGAAAGCCTGAAGAACACCTATGGTTGACCAGAAAGCATGAAGAACACCTATGGTTGACCAGAAAGCATGAAGAACACCTATGGTTGGGTCAGAAAGCCTGAAGAACACCTATGGTTGACCAGAAAGCATGAAGAACACCTATGGTTGGCCAGAAAGCATGAAGAACAAGTAAAAAAAAAACTTTACATTTCGGTGAGGTTTTGGGGGTGCCTCCTGGCATGTTCCTGAACACACAGTGTTCTATTTCTACTTGCGGGGGGGGGGGGGAGTTGAGCTTCAGCTCCTGGGTCCTGCCTTTCAACTGTCAATCAACTGGTGCATAGATGTCCGAGGCTATTGGGATGTGTTTTAGCTACATTTTAAAACTGTGTGTAGAGGTCTGCCTCCATCTTCTCACTTCAGACATATTTCTGAATAACTATCCATGGCTTTCAGTAACTATCCATGGCTTTCAATTACTATCCATGGCTTTCAATAACTATCCATGGCTTTCAATAACTATCCATGGCTTTCAATAACTATCCATGGCTTTCAGTAACTATCCATGGCTTTCAATTACTATCCATGGCTTTCAATAACTATCCATGGCTTTCAATAACTATCCATGGCTTTCAATAACTATCCATGGCTTTCAGTAACTATCCATGGCTTTCAATAACTATCCATGGCTTTCAATAACTATCCATGGCTTTCAGTAACTATCCATGGCTTTCAATAACTATCCATGGCTTTCAATAACTATCCATGGCTTTCAATAACTATCCATGGCTTTCAATAACTATCCATGGCTTTCAATAACTATCCATGGCTTTCAGTAACTATCCATGGTCTTCAATAACTATCCATGGCTTTCAATAACTATCCATGGCTTTCAATAACTATCCATGGCTTTCAGTAACTATCCATGGTCTTCAATAACTATCCATGGCTTTCAGTAACTATCCATGGCTTTCAGTAACTATCCATGGCTTTCAATTACTATCCATGGCTTTCAGTAACTATCCATGACTTTCAGTAACTATCCATGGCTTTCAATTACTATCCATGGCTTTCAATAATTATCCATGGCTTTCAATAACTATCCATGGCTTTCAATAACTATCAATGGTCTTCAATAACTATCCATGGCTTTCAGTAACTATCCATGACTTTCAGTAACTATCCATGGCTTTCAATTACTATCCATGGCTTTCAATAATTATCCATGGCTTTCAATAACTATCCATGGCTTTCAATTACTATCCATGGCTTTCAATAACTATCCATGGCTTTCAATAACTATCCATGGCTTTCAATAACTATCCATGGCTTTCAATAACTATCCATGGTCTTCAATAACTATCCATGACCTTCAATAACTATCCATAACCATCAATAACTATCCATAACCATCAATAACTATCCATAACCATCAATAACTATCCATAACCTTCAATAACTATCCATACCCTTCAATAACTATCCATAACCATCAATAACTATCCATAACCTTCAATAACTATCCATAACCATCAATAACTATCCATAACCTTCAATAACTATCCATAACCTTCAATAACTATCCATAACCTTCAATAACTATCCATAACCATCAATAACTATCCATAACCTTCAATAACTATCCATAACCTTCAATAACTATCCATAACCATCAATAACTATCCATAACCATCAATAACTATCCATAACCTTCAATAACTATCCATAACCATCAATAACTATCCATAACCATCAATAACTATCCATAACCTTCAATAACTATCCATAACCATCAATAACTATCCATAACCATCAATAACTATCCATAACCTTCAATAACTATCCAGGACCTTCAATAACTATCCATGGCCTGACGAGCGAGACGCAGAGTTCATCGTTCACGAACAAGCAACTAGTGAACAACCTGTTCTTCAGACGTGGGCCACAACGTTCAAAATACATAGTGCTAACCTAACCAGGAACGTACGAACCCAAGCAACCTACCTAACCTGACTTACAAATGCATTGAAAACGTGGGTATGTTGGCAAGCTCCTACTCTTCATAGAACGACGTAATTTACACGTTTAGGACTGTAACATACAAAATTGTATTTTTATCGGGGTAAATATATGAATTAGTCACTGTGGTGATGGAGTTGAGCTCTGGCTCTTTGGTCCCGCCTCTCAACCCTCAATCAACTGGTGTACACGTTCCTGAGAATATCGGGCTCTATCATATCTACATTTGAAACTGTGTATGGAGTCAGCCTCCACCACATCTCTTCGTGTGTGTGTGTGTGTGTGTGTGTGTGTGTGTGTGTGTGTGTGTGTGTGTGTGTGTGTGTGTGTGTGTGTGTGTGTGTGTGTGTGTGTGTAGCTTCGTATATATGTAGGAAGTGTGTAACTGTTTGTGTATTTCAATCAGAGTCTGGTATTAAAAATGACAACTTTACAGTCACCCATCAAAAACACACTCCGTGTTCCTCTCCGCCTACACACACACACACACACACACACACACACACACACACACACACACACACACACACACACACACACACACACACACACGTTTACCTGTTCCTTTGTTGTGTTTGATGGAAAAATAAAGAGTAAGTAGTCGTGCAGGCGAAGAGTCACAATAACGTGGCTGAAGTATGTTGACCAGACCACACACTAGAAAGTGAAGGGACGACGACGTTTCGGTCCATCGACTTGAGAATGGTCCAGGACGGACCGAAACGTCGTCGTCCCTTCACCTTCTAGTGTGTGGTCTGGTCAACAATGTGAGGAAGTACAGAGGAAAACAAATCCCGGTAGATAGTTTGTCTCATATCCTTTCCAAGTGTTATTCACACTAGCTAAGCGCTTTCTCATAATAAGTTCTGAGAAAGTTGTCTCTAATGAGCGGGAATTCCTCACGAAGCTGAGCATAATTTGGGTTCTAAACAGGTCGAGTCAATACAGTATTCCAGCAACTGCTATTGAACTTCCCGAAGACGCCGTCCCGCCAAACACACACCGAAACTACGACGTTGGTACAACGTTCGAACAAGTTTTAACACTTCCTAACCAGTTATAACAACCAATATAGCAAGTTGTAACAACGTTCTAATACGTCATAAACACGTTAAGCCAAGATATAACAACTTTATTACAAGTTGTAACAAGCGGAAAATAGAGACAGTTTCGGTTTGTGTTTCCAGGGGTGTAAATACCAGTAGCAACAGTTTGGTTGAGAGCTTGGGTATCAAGTGGCTTGGGATGTGGGTGGTTATATATGCCAGAAGTCCTCTTGTAGGATATAGGTTGGATGTGGCTCTCAACCGTTTGACGGGTTATTCATGGCCGTGCTTGACGGGTTATTCATGGCCGTGCTTGACGGGTTATTCATGCCCGT
>NC_091223.1:17360466-17365466 GCF_040958095.1 Procambarus clarkii | reverse complement strand
GTTCTTACAGTAGGCCGGATACAATATACACAAACACCTCCAATTCCTCCTGACTTATAAACAGCCGGATACACACTAATCCGGAGCATGGCGAGCGGCCGGATACACCCCCACCGCCACACACACACACAGCGGATTAGCAGTCCTCTCCCGAGCACACGTGGGGCGGGACATTTGCTTGAGAGTCATTGATGCTGGATCTCTTCCAGCGACTGCACCTGGTATCTTATGGATGAACCGCATGCGGCGGGTACCAGATACGCACTCATGCACGCATGCATCAGCAGCGCATGAGTTGCGGGTGAATGATATCATGCGGTTGCGGGAGTTAGCGCATAGCTAGTGGAAGCTGGTGGTGGACAGAACGCATGTTGGGAGTAAAATTCCTTTCCACTAATAGGTAGCGGTCACTATATTCACTCAGGAGCTAGGCAGCTCCCTGAGAACGAAATCATCTAATCTATGAGTTAATAGATTAGATGATTTGGAAAACTGGCACTGGAGACGAGTCATGTAGGCTTACACTTCTCGCTTGGAGAGATGACATCAAACACCAGCGGGTTTTCTTCCTATTGGGGAGTGTTGTACATGCTGCTATGGCGGTGTGTTCATTCACAAGATGAGTGGCGCTGCCCAATACTGTCACTATGGCGGTGTGTCCACTCACAGGATGAGTGACGCTGTCCAATACTGTCCCTATGGCGGTGTGTCCACTCACAGGATGAGTGGCGCTGCCCAATACTGTCACTATGGCGGTGTGTCCACTCACAGGATGAGTGACGCTGTCCAATACTGTCACTATGGCGGTGTGTCCACTCACAGGATGGGTGGCGCTGCCCAATACTGTCACTATGGCGGTGTGTCCACTCACAGGATGAGTGGCGCTGCCCAATACTGTCACTATGGCGGTGTGTCCACTCACAGGATGAGTGGCGCTGCCCAATACTGTCACTATGGCGGTGTGTCCACTCACAGGATGAGTGGCGCTGCCCAATACTGTCACTATGGCGGTGTGTCCACTCACAGGATGGGTGGCGCTGCCCAATACTGTCACTATGGCGGTGTGTCCACTCACAGGATGAGTGGCGCTGCCCAATACTGTCACTATGGCGGTGTGTCCACTCACAGGATGAGTGGCGCTGCCCAATACTGGCACTATGGCGGTGTGTCCACTCACAGGATGAGTGGCGCTGCCCAATACTGTCACTATGGCGGTGTGTCCACTCACAGGATGAGTGACGCTGTCCAATACTGTCACTATGGCGGTGTGTTCATTCACAAGATGAGTGGCGCTGCCCAATACTGTCACTATGGCGGTGTGTCCACTCACAGGATGAGTGGCGCTGCCCAATACTGTCACTATGGCGGTGTGTCCACTCACAGGATGAGTGGCGCTGCCCAATACTGTCACTATGGCGGTGTGTCCACTCACAGGATGGGTGGCGCTGCCCAATACTGTCACTATGGCGGTGTGTCCACTCACAGGATGAGTGGCGCTGCCCAATACTGTCACTATGGCGGTGTGTCCACTCACAGGACGAGTGGCGCTGCCCAATACTGTCACTATGGCGGTGTGTCCACTCACAGGACGAGTGGCGCTGCCCAATACTGTCACTATGGCGGTGTGTCCACTCACAGGATGAGTGGCGCTGCCCAATACTGTCACTATGGCGGTGTGTCCACTCACAGGACGAGTGGCGCTGCCCAATACTGTCACTATGGCGGTGTGTCCACTCACAGGACGAGTGGCGCTGCCCAATACTGTCACTATGGCGGTGTGTCCACTCACAGGATGAGTGACGCTGCCCAATACTGTCATTGTAGCGGTGTGTCCACTCACAGGATGAGTGACGCTGCCCAATACTGTCACTATGGCGGTGTGTCCACTCACAGGATGAGTGGCGCTGTCCAATACTGTCACTATGGCGGTGTGTCCACTCACAGGATGAGTGACGCTGCCCAATACTGTCACTATGGCGGTGTGTCCACTCACAGGATGAGTGGCGCTGCCCAATACTGTCACTATGGCGGTGTGTCCACTCACAGGATGAGTGGCGCTGCCCAATACTGTCACTATGGCGGTGTGTCCACTCACAGGATGAGTGGCGCTGTCCAATACTGTCACTATGGCGGTGTGTCCACTCACAGGATGAGTGGCGCTGCCCAATACTGTCACTATGGCGGTGTGTCCACTCACAGGATGAGTGGCGCTGCCCAATACTGTCACTATGGCGGTGTGTCCACTCACAGGATGAGTGGCGCTGCCCAATACTGTCACTATGGCGGTGTGTCCACTCACAGGATGAGTGGCGCTGCCCAATACTGTCACTATGGCGGTGTGTCCACTCACAGGATGAGTGGCGCTGCCCAATACTGTCACTATGGCGGTGTGTCCACTCACAGGATGAGTGGCGCTGCCCAATACTGTCACTATGGCGGTGTGTCCACTCACAGGATGAGTGGCGCTGCCCAATACTGTCACTATGGCGGTGTGTCCACTCACAGGATGAGTGGCGCTGCCCAATACTGTCACTATGGCGGTGTGTCCACTCACAGGATGAGTGGCGCTGCCCAATACTGTCACTATGGCGGTGTGTCCACTCACAGGATGAGTGGCGCTGTCCAATACTGTCACTATGGCGGTGTGTCCACTCACAGGATGAGTAACGCTGCCCAATACTGTCACTATGGCGGTGTGTCCACTCACAGGATGAGTAACGCTGCCCAATACTGTCACTATGGCGGTGTGTCCACTCACAGGATGAGTGGCGCTGTCCAATACTGTCACTATGGCGGTGTGTCCACTCACTGGATGAGTGACGCTGCCCAATACTGTCACTATGGCGGTGTGTCCACTCACAGGATGAGTAACGCTGCCCAATACTGTCACTATGGCGGTGTGTCCACTCACAGGATGAGTGGCGCTGTCCAATACTGTCACTATGGCGGTGTGTCCACTCACAGGATGAGTGGCGCTGCCCAATACTGTCACTATGGCGGTGTGTCCACTCACAGGATGAGTGGCGCTGCCCAATACTGTCACTATGGCGGTGTGTCCACTCACAGGATGAGTGGCGCTGTCCAATACTGTCACTATGGCGGTGTGTCCACTCACAGGATGAGTAACGCTGCCCAATACTGTCACTATGGCGGTGTGTCCACTCACAGGATGAGTAACGCTGCCCAATACTGTCACTATGGCGGTGTGTCCACTCACAGGATGAGTGGCGCTGTCCAATACTGTCACTATGGCGGTGTGTCCACTCACAGGATGAGTGGCGCTGTCCAATACTGTCACTATGGCGGTGTGTCCACTCACAGGATGAGTAACGCTGCCCAATACTGTCACTATGGCGGTGTGTCCACTCACAGGATGAGTGGCGCTGTCCAATACTGTCACTATGGCGGTGTGTCCACTCACAGGATGAGTGGCGCTGTCCAATACTGTCACTATGGCGGTGTGTCCACTCACAGGATGAGTGGCGCTGCCCAATACTGTCACTATGGCGGTGTGTCCACTCACAGGATGAGTGGCGCTGCCCAATACTGTCACTATGGCGGTGTGTCCACTCACAGGATGAGTGGCGCTGCCCAATACTGTCACTATGGCGGTGTGTCCACTCACAGGATGAGTGGCGCTGCCCAATACTGTCACTATGGCGGTGTGTCCACTCACAGGATGAGTGGCGCTGCCCAATACTGTCACTATGGCGGTGTGTCCACTCACAGGATGAGTGGCGCTGCCCAATACTGTCACTATGGCGGTGTGTCCACTCACAGGATGAGTGGCGCTGCCCAATACTGTCACTATGGCGGTGTGTCCACTCACAGGATGAGTGGCGCTGCCCAATACTGTCACTATGGCGGTGTGTCCACTCACAGGATGAGTGGCGCTGCCCAATACTGTCACTATGGCGGTGTGTCCACTCACAGGATGAGTGGCGCTGTCCAATACTGTCACTATGGCGGTGTGTCCACTCACAGGATGAGTAACGCTGCCCAATACTGTCACTATGGCGGTGTGTCCACTCACAGGATGAGTAACGCTGCCCAATACTGTCACTATGGCGGTGTGTCCACTCACAGGATGAGTGGCGCTGTCCAATACTGTCACTATGGCGGTGTGTCCACTCACTGGATGAGTGACGCTGCCCAATACTGTCACTATGGCGGTGTGTCCACTCACAGGATGAGTAACGCTGCCCAATACTGTCACTATGGCGGTGTGTCCACTCACAGGATGAGTGGCGCTGTCCAATACTGTCACTATGGCGGTGTGTCCACTCACAGGATGAGTGGCGCTGCCCAATACTGTCACTATGGCGGTGTGTCCACTCACAGGATGAGTGGCGCTGCCCAATACTGTCACTATGGCGGTGTGTCCACTCACAGGATGAGTGGCGCTGTCCAATACTGTCACTA
This sequence comes from Procambarus clarkii, assembly GCF_040958095.1. NCBI lineage: Eukaryota > Metazoa > Arthropoda > Malacostraca > Decapoda > Cambaridae > Procambarus > Procambarus clarkii. The sequence continues at coordinate 17,361,044 of NC_091223.1, read as the reverse complement.
TGGCGGTGTGTCCACTCACAGGATGAGTAACGCTGCCCAATACTGTCACTATGGCGGTGTGTCCACTCACAGGATGAGTAACGCTGCCCAATACTGTCACTATGGCGGTGTGTCCACTCACAGGATGAGTGGCGCTGTCCAATACTGTCACTATGGCGGTGTGTCCACTCACAGGATGAGTGGCGCTGTCCAATACTGTCACTATGGCGGTGTGTCCACTCACAGGATGAGTAACGCTGCCCAATACTGTCACTATGGCGGTGTGTCCACTCACAGGATGAGTAACGCTGCCCAATACTGTCACTATGGCGGTGTGTCCACTCACAGGATGAGTGGCGCTGTCCAATACTGTCACTATGGCGGTGTGTCCACTCACAGGATGAGTGACGCTGCCCAATACTGTCACTATGGCGGTGTGTCCACTCACAGGATGAGTAACGCTGCCCAATACTGTCACTATGGCGGTGTGTCCACTCACAGGATGAGTAACGCTGCCCAATACTGTCACTATGGCGGTGTGTCCACTCACAGGATGAGTGGCGCTGCCCAATACTGTCACTATGGCGGTGTGTCCACTC
>NC_091223.1:17325466-17355466 GCF_040958095.1 Procambarus clarkii | reverse complement strand
GGCCAGGAGGGCAGGCCAGGAAGGCAGGCCAGGAGGGCAGGCCAGGAAGGCAGGCCAGGAGGGCAGGCCAGGAAGGCAGGCCAGGAGGGCAGGCCAGGAGGGCAGGCCAGGAAGGCAGGCCAGGAGGGCAGGCCAGGAGGGCAGGCCAGGAGGGCAGGCCAGGAGGGCAGGCCAGGAGGGCAGGCCAGGAAGGCAGGCCAGGAGGGCAGGCCAGGAGGGCAGGCCAGGAGGGCAGGCCAGGAGGGCAGGCCAGGAGGGCAGGCCAGGAGGGCAGGCGTGTGAGCCTCACACCAAACCCCAAATAACAAACGCTATATAATATTATTTTTTATGTTTAACAATAGTGTTTGTTTCTCGTTAATTCATGTTTACATTATATTCCCCCCTCCCTCCTCACCTCCCCTCCCATCCCCCCTCCCTCCTCACCTCCCCTCCCATCCCCCCTCCCCCCTCACCTCCCCTCCCATCCCCCCTCCCTCCTCACCTCCCCTCCCATCCCCCCCTCACCCCCATCCTATCCTCCCTCCCACACCCCCTCCCATCCTCCCTCACCCCCCCCTTCCTTTCCATCCTCGTCCCCTGCCCCCAAGCCTCGATCCCTCTTGGCGATAGTGTTCTCGCTTCTGTTCTGGCCATATTGTGCAGGGGATGAAGTGGTGCAGGAGTGAACAGGTGTAGGAGTGAACAGGTGCAGGAGTGAACAGGTGTAGGAGTGAACAGGTGTAGGAGTGAACAGGTGCAGGAGTGAACAGGTGTAGGAGTGAACAGGTGCAGGAGTGAACAGGTGTAGGAGTGAACAGGTGTAGGAGTGAACAGGTGTAGGAGTGAACAGGTGCAGGAGTGAACAGGTGCAGGAGTGAACAGGTGCAGGAGTGAACAGGTGCAGGAGTGAACAGGTGAAGGAGTGAACAGGTGCAGGAGTGAACAGGTGCAGGAGTGAACAGGTGCAGGAGTGAACAGGTGCAGGAGTGAACAGGTGCAGGAGTGAACAGGTGCAGGAGTGAACAGGTGCAAGAGTGAACAGGTGCAGGGGAAATCAGTGGTGAGGTGCGGACCAAATCTGTAACATCGATTAGTATGGTCTGGAGTTTACTCGGTAGTGGGCAGGAATTGGAGTACCAAACATCCACTGCTTTTCCTTAGTTTATTATAAATATATATATATATATATATATATATATATATATATATATATATATATATATATATATATATATCTTCTACACCGGGCCAGGAGCTAGCTAGAGTGTGTGAGGGAGCGCGTGTAGACGCTCCGATGCCCAGGCTGTGTCTGAAGGTCTGAGGGCTGCAGCAGGCTCAGGGCTACATTCAAATCTGCTGAGAACGTTGTTGATACCTATTAAGTTCTTTAGCTTAGCGCCTGCCATCATAAGAGGGTATTGAGTCTCCCCATGTGTATGGCATCTAACTGGCGTCCAACAAATTGTCCCTCCAGGATACGAACCCAGGTCTACTGTCTGGGTAGAATAGTAGCGTACCAATAATAATAATAATAATAATAATAATAATAATACAATTTTAAAATATGTGAATGTGAAAAATGTACATTTTAGCTCAATTGTAGAATATCCGCCACTGTCACATACCCAAGGCTTACCCCAGGGCACTTTAAGCCCCCCCACACTCTTTTCTTACCTATAACTACTCACCTGTCACTACTTACCTATATTTTTGGTTGAGTCTGGCCTTAAAGTTGTGGCTGGAGGTGGCTTCCGCAGCTTCTTTCAGTTCATTCCATTTGTTGACCATTCGTTCAGGGTGCGTTACATTCCTTCGAGTCATAATTTTCCAGTTTTTACCCATGTTTTCTCGTTCTACTTGCTCTCAGTTTAAGGAGACTATCCTTATCCATCTTGTCTATTCTCAGTATCTTATATGTAGTGATCATATCTCCTTTGCTTCTCTCTTCTAAGAGTGAGATTTCATTTTATTATATTTGGCACTAATATTGTTTTTGTATGTGTTTGTATATGTGTGCTTTTGTGTGTGTGAGTGCGTTTGTATGTGTGTATACGTGTGTGTATATTTGTGTGTACTTTTTTTGTCTGCAGAATCGAGCTATTAGCTCTTGGACCCCGCCTTTTTAACCAATGTATTTTTTCCTCTGTTATATCTTCTACAATATATATATTTCTCTCTAACATACACATCCCCAGGAAGCAGCCCGTAGCAGCTGTCTAACTCCCAGGTACCTATTTACTGCTAGGTGAACAGTGCATCAGGGTGAAAGAAACTCTGCCCATTTGTTTCCGCCTCTGCCGGGAATCGAACCCGGGCCATTCGGACTACGACCCACAAGCGCTGTCCACTCAGCCGCGTACTTAGTTGTACTCACCTATTTGAGCTTGCAGGATCGAGCATTGACTCTTGGATCCCGCCTTTCCAGCCATCGGTTGTTTACAGCAATGACTCCGGTCTTATTTCCCTATCATATCTAGTTTTAAAATTATGAATAAAGTTTGCTTCCACACCCTGCTCCTTAAATGCATTCCATTTCCCCACTACTCTCACGCTAAAAGAAAACTTTCTAACATCTCTGTGACTTATCTGAGTTTCCAGCTTCCATCCATGTCCCCTCGTTCTGTTACTATTCCGTGTGAACATTTCTTCTATGTCCACTCTGTCAATTCCCCTGAGTATTTTATATGTTCCTATCATGTCCCCCCTCTCCCTTCTTTTTTCTAGTGTTGTAAGGCTCAGTTCCTTCAGACGCTCTTCATATCCCATCCCTCGTAACTCTGGGACGAGTCTCGTTGCAAACCTCTGAACCTTCTCCAGTTTCCTTATGTGTTTCTTCAGATGGGGACTCCATGATGAGGCGGCATACTCTAAGACTGGCCTTACCTAGGCAGTGTAAAGCGCCCTAAATGCCTCCTTACTTAGGTTTCTGAATGATGTTCTAACTTTTGCCAGTGTAGAGTACGCTGCTGTCGTTATCCTATTTATATGTACTCACCACCTAATTGTGCTTACGGGGGTTGAGCTCTGGCTCTTTGGTCCCGCGTCTCAACCGTCAATCAACAGGCTTACAGGTTCCTGAGCCTATTGTGTGTGTGTGTGTGTGTGTGTACTCACCTATATGTACTCACCTATATGTGCTTGCAGGATCGAGCATTGACTCTTGGATCCCGCCTTTCTAGCTATCGGTTGTTTACAGCAATGACTCCTGTCCCATTTCCCTATCATACCTAGTTTTAAAAGTATGAATAGTATTTGCTTCCACAACCTGTTCCCCAAGTGCATTCCATTTTTCTACTACTTTCACGCTAAAAGAAAACTTCCTAACATCTCTGTGACTCATCTGAGTTTCCAGTTTCCACCCATGTCCCCTCGTTCTGTTATTATTACGTGTGAACATTTCATCTATTTCCACTTTGTCAATTCCCCTGAGTATTTTATATGTCCCTATCATATCTCCTCTCTCCCTTCTTTTCTCTAGTGTCGTAAGGTTCAGTTCCTTCAGCCGCTCTTCATATCCCATCCCTCGTAGCTCTGGGACAAGCCTCGTCGCAAACCTCTGAACCTTCTCCAGTTTCTTTATGTTTCTTCAGGTGGGGGCTCCATGATGGCGCGGCATACTCTAAGACGGGTCTCACGTAGACAGTGTAAAGCGCCCTAAAAGCTTCCTCATTTAGGTTTCTGAATGAAGTTCTAATTTTCGCCAGTGTAGAGTACGCTGCTGTCGTTATCCTATTTATATGTGCCTCAGGAGTTAGATTAGGTGTCACATCCACTCCCAGGTCTCTTTCTCGAATCGTTACAGGTAGGCTGTTCCCCTTGTGTGTGTGTGTGTGTGTGTGTGTGTGTGTGTGTGTGTGTGTGTGTGTGTGTGTGTGTGTGTGTGTGTGTTTGTGTGTGTGTGTGTATCTGCGTGTGTGTGTGTGTGTGTGTGTGTGTGTGTGTGTGTGTGTGTGTGTGTGTATCTGCGTGCGTGTGTGTGTGTGTGCTTGAGAGCGCGCGCAAGCAAAGACTTCTGGCAACTTGGCAAGAAAACTACCTTATCAGCGGCCGCCAGTAATTGACTATGTGGCAACTTGTGCCCCCCCTTCCCCCTCCAACCCCCCCCCCCCCCATCAACCCCCTCCACTCCCCATCAACCCCCCCCTACCCCCACCCCCCCTCCAACACAAGCCAACTCGGTCTATTTTTTTTATATGAATCTTAATTAAACGTATAAATTCCAATCCCATTACCACTCCAATCATAATGGCGGCATTGTTGGTATTAATGGCCAAATGTCTCTGCCATAATACAAAAAAAATGCATAAATGAAAGATTAAAAAAAAATAAAAATGAAAGCCCAAAAATAAAGTTAATAATGACACAAAAATCACCAAATAACAGTGAGAGAAGATGTATTATTTGGTAGAAAATGAGATTTGTGTTGACTGTAGAAAACGGAATTGATGTCCACACAAAGAAAACGGGATTGATGTGCACACAAAGAAAACGGGATTGATGACGATAAATAGACCCGAAGTCGACCAAAGAAAATGAGATTTTTGATGACAGAAGAAAAGGCTTTATTAAACCGGCTTCTAAAAACATGATTATTGGTTAAAAAAAAACTTATTATTGGTTAAAAACGCTTATTAAAAACGTGATTATTGGTCTAAATTCTTCTCTTGTTTGATTCAAATTGTAAATAATTATCTTTTAAGCGTAATTTTTTTAAGTGTATAATTGCACGATGGATATATTGTGGGGGTTATTGGCTGTGAAGGTGTACCAGAGCCTTTATAAAGCCTCTATTGTGTTAGAGTAACGGAGCCTCTATTGTGTTAGAGTAACGGAGCCTCTATTGTGTTAGAGAAATATAGCCTCTATTGTGTTAGAAAGTGTGACAGCTTCTATTGTGTTTGAAAGTGTAACGGAGCCTCTATTGTGTTAGTGTAACAGAGCCTCTATTATGTTAGAGTGTAATAGAGCCTCTATTATGTTAGAGTATAACAGAGCCTCTATTCCCTGTAATCACAACAACTTTTACTCACAAGTCACCGAGACTAAGTGTGTATGGGGGTAAGGGGTCATCCTCTTACACCTGAACGAGTGCCCAACAGTTACTACGCGCAGGCGCAAGGCTTGTCAAATATTAGTCACCTCAATCTGTCTACTTCCTCGCCTGCTGTTCCGGGTGGTCGATCATGCAGATCAACACACTGCAACCCTCAGGAACTGGCAGATTTAATTGCAAAATTGGTTAGGGCTCTCACTCATCACAGTGACAGGACACACAGCACTCAAGGGCAGGTTTGACACTCAGAAGATGAGCGGTGACTATCTTCATAACCTGTCAGTCACTCAGATAACCTTCACACCTTTCAGTCATCGATGATGTCGTAGATATAATGTGATCACTCTGACACAGTCCAATAATCCTTGGATGGTCGTCTGGTAAATCTACTTATATCTACACTTCAAGTTCCTCTCCTGCACAATCTTGCATCAAGTAAATATCCTTGTAACGCGATTCTGAGGGCGAATTGCAGTAAACTGAAATTGAAAAAGCATGAGTATAAACTTTTCAGAGTTCTTAAATGGATCGCAGCTAACAAGGTTGAATTAGTCATGAAACACTGAGGTAGTTCAGAATAACGTTCTATGACTATCTGAGGCCTAAACCAATAGGAAACATTAAACACAGGTGCCTAAGCCAATGGCAATTTGAGGTCACCATAGCTGACTGTGTGTGACCTGATCCTATCCCGGCCAGAGTGCGTCCACTACCTCCAAGTTTGCAGGATATTGAACTCTACTGGTGACTTGTATAATCTTCTCTGGATACTCGTAGAGTGGGTCAGCAACGGCCATTGCAATACTTAACCAAGCAGACCCGGGTCCTGGACCAAACGACTTACAACCGTGCACTCTGCAGAGTTCACACTAACTACTACAGCCCGTGCAATTGCACTCTTAAGACGAGAATTTCACGTCTGTCTTTAAGAGCACATTGCACTCTTAAGACAGCTGTCAAATTCCACTCTCTCTCTCTCAGAGTAATATTACATAAAAGTATTAATATTGTTCAGCTATAAACATAACTGCCTGTAATTACTAGATTACAGATAAAACTGATAATCAAAGATTCTAAAAGAAACAATTATTTTAACAAAATTAAGATACGCGACTCTTGTATTAGAGGTCGGCAAGAATGTCTTGCACAATAAACTTATCAAACTTTCTTCCCATGAATTTCATGCAGGAGTTCTCAACCAATGGGTCGTGACCCCCATGGATTTATTTTTTTCAGTATTCGAAAAAAAATTCTTACCCCCAAAAAATGTTGTGAACAAAAGGTATTTAACGGTCTCCAAAGACCAAAATATCCTGGGTTAAAATAAGGTTAAAATAAGGTTAAAATAAGGTTAAAATAAGGTTAAAATAAGGTTAAAATAAGGTTAAAATACCCATTCGAAATGTTAGTGGAATATAACATAAGAATAGAAATTGAAAATGGAGAAAATTTTCAATAAACATAAAAAACGTATGATGTGATTTAGGCGAAACAATGGTAGATATAAATAACCATTTAGAGGGACATACGAATCAAGGAAAACTGCAGATATAGGTCAATATTAGCCCATACGACGCAGCTCCTACTTTCTATTAACCCAATCTCCAGTCTAACCTACGCTTGAAACAAACAAGGGATCCTTGATGGAGTAAAAATGTGGAGTAAATGTTTTAAAAACATGAATACAAGAAAATGCCATACGTAATGAAGGCATTTTGGCCTTCTAATCAATCACGAATGAAGGGATAACTTCTCTTATGGCAGTTTAAAGTGTTAGTATTGATCCTACTGCTCACGCGAGCCCCCATGAGGATAGTAGCGAGGGTCAATAATACATATTTTGACGACAGATATGTGTTAAAGATCAAGTTAATGAGAGATCAGGGACTCTAAAGAGGGAAGAGATCCTAGAAATAGACTCTAGGAACAGACCCTAGAAATAGACTCTAGGAACAGACCCTAGAAATAGACTCTAGGAACAGACCCTAGAAATAGACTCTAGGAACAGACCCTAGAAATAGACTCCTGGTAACGATGTATATTGAAAATGTCTGCAATTAAAGAATATTTATAGCAAGTCTAACATAAGAGTATACATAAATATACGCAATACAGTGATGAATGATACAATTATGTGAGTGTTTGACTATATATTCTAGTTAATGGAAGTATCTTTTAGTACATTTGTGATAGCAGTGAGATAGATACATGGAGGCTTCCCTCATCATATATATATATATACTGATGTCGTGTATAATAAGCTTCAGAAGCTTAAGGATGATCAATCATACCTCACCAGCATCCCAGAGAATAAACCCCAAAGGAAAAAAATTCAAACTGAGAGGGTTGAGAGAGCGAATTACTTGAGGAGTACACTAGACGAGGTGATGGTGGTGATCTTGGAGTGAGAAACTATCAACAAATCGTTCTCCTTGCCAGGCATGCAAAGACTTGTTTAAGAATGATGCAGAAGTTGCACAAACTGGCAGAAGGGTGAGAGGAACTGGTTGGTGGATGTTAGTGATTGGGTTGTATTGTGGTGGATAGTGGTTGGGTTGTATTGTGGTGGATAGTGGTTGGGTTGTATTGTGGTGGATAGTGGTTGTGGTGCTGTGAGAGTAACCATACAAGACTCGAGAGTGTGCTGAGGCGGGGTTCAAGAGCCAGAGCTCAACCCTCAGTGGTATTTCTTCAGCGTCTCTGATCTCTACACCTGTCCACTTCTCTCTCAATTTAAAGATTATGTTCTTGACAGTCTTGCTTATTGGCTTCAGTATCTTGTAGTGATTTGGGCTTGGCGGGGTGATGGGTGGGTGGTGGGGGCTTGGCAGGGTGATGGGGGGGTGAGAGAAATTGAAATTGAAATTGAAATAAGTTTATTGAGGTAAAATACACACAAAGGGATGAGGTAGCTCAAGCTATTCTCACCCCGTTCAGTACATCGTGTTAATACATACATAGACACACATCACAAACAATAAACATATTACCAAACATTCTGAGAGATAAACATCTACATTTCCCGGGGGGGGGGGGGGTGAGAGAGGGAGAGGGAAGGTAAGGGTGAGAGAGGGAGGGAGGGGGAGGTTATGGGAGGGTGAGGCTATGTGGTGAAGGGTGAGAGAGAGAGAGAGATGAGTAAACATTACGGGTTATTCATGCCCGTGCCACCTCTTGGGTGGCCTAATCTTCATCAATCAATCAAAAAGTTAGTTAGTAGTTAGTTAATCAATACGTGTCTATACTGACGAAACCGCTACATCTTTCCTCACTCATGGAGGCTTAGCTTATATTTATTAAACAGTTAACGACCTTCAAACTTCACAACCCCAAAGGTTATAATTGTTATAGACAATCTCGAAACGCTTATAATATTTTTTGTTAATAAATGTAAATAAAGCCACAATAATTGAGGAATGATGTACACGTTTCGTAAATGCTTGATGACTCTGGCCTATATACGCCAGATATACGATATAGGACTGTTAGTACAGTGCTTAGTATTATCTACGAATAATATAAGAATATCTCCTATATGCTATACAAGATATGTATATGTATTACATGTATATGTTTTATACGAATATGTATTATATGTATATGCTCGTATATCTGGTATATGATAATAATAATATCTCGTATAAGCTTTATAGTACACAAGTGTGTAGTAAGATAGCATAACTCATCCCTTGCTATCTTAATTACATTTTACTAAGCAGTTGCAGATACACGCGCGCACGCACGCACGCACGCACGCACGCACACACGAACAATGACGAACATACATGTGGCAAAAAAGAGGTAGTTAAGGAACCAATTAGAAATGAACTAGACAGTCCAAAAGTGATCCAAAAGACACCTTTACAACCAAAGGAGACAACGTCATACAACCCCCCCCCCCCACACACACACGCACGCACACACATACACACACACACACACACACAGAAGCAGCAGTCAGTCAATCCCGAACAACAACACTAAACAAGCAAGAACGACAACAAAAACTGAGAGAGTTGGAGAAGTCACATTGATGAGGGAGAGTGAGAGAGAGAGAGGGGAGAGTGAGAGAGAGAGAGGGGAGAGTGAGAGAGGCGCTCCTCTACAGTTGGTTACGCCTCTTGTTCCACTTGACCTGCACCGCACATATGCCCTTCTTGTAGGGAGAGGAAGAGAGAGAAAGAGAGAGATGGAGCCATTACAATCAGCTGATACACCGGGGAATCCCTCCCTCCCCCTCCTCCCCCCTTTCTTGACACCCAAAACATTGCCACGTGGTCTCGGTGTGTCGTCATCTCCCTCTCCCCCCTCTATCCTCTCCCCCCCCCCCCTCCTCCTTCTTCTTGCCTCTTGGTCATCCTCTCTCTCCCCCTCCTTCCCTCTATATCTCCCTCCCCCTCCCCCCCCCTCCCTCCCTCTATCTCTCCCTCCCCCTCCCCCCCCCTCCCTGCTCACATGCAAGGCTAGCTGCTTGTCTGGAAGTGATACACTATATATGAGGAATTGTGTGTGTGTGTGTGTTTGTGTGTGTTTGTGTGTGTGTGTGTGTGTGTGGTGTGTGTGTGTGTGTGTGTGTGTGTGTGTGTGTGTGTGTGTGTGTGTGTGTGTGTGTGTGTGTGTGTGTGGTGTGTGTGTGTGTGTGGTGTGTGTGGTGTGTGTGTGTGTGTGTGTGTGTGTGTGTGTGTGTGTGTGTGTGTGTGTGCGTGTGTGTGTGTGTTTGCGTGTGCACGCATTCACCTAATTGTACTCACCTATGTGTGCCTGCAGGGGTCGAACTTTAGCTCTTGGATCCTGCCTCTCTAGCCTCTAACTCCTGCTCTACTCCTCTATCATTTATACTTCTAAAATTTTGAATGTACTTTGCCTCTACAATCTGCTCCTCAGTTTATTCCATTTCCCACTGCTCTTACACTAACAGAAACCTTTCTACTATGTTGACCAGACCACACACTAGAAGGTGAAGGGACGACGACGTTCCGACAATCGACTTGAGAATGGTCCAGGATGGACCGAAACGTCGTCGTCCCTTCACCTTCTAGTGTGTGGTCTGGTCAACATACTTTAGCCACGTTATTGTGACTCATCGCCTGCTTTCTACCATCTCTCTGACATATGTGATTATCAAGCTTCCATCTGGGCCCTCTTGTTCATAACGAATATCAATAGAACACCTTTTTTTCGCTTTGTCAATACCCTCATGGTATTTAATGTCTATCCTGTCTTCTCTTTTTCTAGCGACATCAGGTCTAGTTCTTTCAGTCTTTCTTCATATTCCAACTCACGCAATTCTGGGATGAGGCTCGATACAAACTTTCAAACCTTTTCTAGTTTTCTTTTTGTGTTTTTTAGATTTGGTTCAACGATGGGGCTGCATACTCTAAGACTGGTCTGACGTAGGTGTTGTAAGTACTCTAAATGCCTCTTTATTTAGGTTTTTGAACGATGTTCGGACTTTTGCTATTTCAGAGCATGCTGACGTTCGTCTTGGTTTTAAATCCACTCTAAGTCGTCCCTTCACCTTCTAGTGTGTGGTGCGGTCACCATACTTTAGCCACGTTATTGTGACTCATCGCCTGCACCTAATGAGGCTAGTTGAAATTGAAATTCAAATTGAAATAAGTTTATTGAGGTAAAATACACACAAAGGGATGAGGTAGCTCAAGCTATTCTCACCCCATTCAGTACAACGCCTCCTCCTTTAAGGCAACGACTGCCTCCTTTAAGGCAGTCTCCGTGGTGTAGTGGTAAGACACTCGCCTGGCGTTCCGCGAGCGCTATGTCATGGGTTCGTATCCTGGCCGGGGAGGATTTACTGGGCGCAATTCCTTAACTGTAGCCTCTGTTTAACGCAACAGTAAAATGTGTACTTGGATGAAAAAACGATTCTTCGCGGCAGGGGATCGTATTCCAGGGACCTGCCCGAAACGCTACGCGTACTAGTGGCTGTACAAGAATGTAACAACTCTTGTATATATCTCAAAAAAAAAAAAAAAAAAAAAAACGTGTTAATATATACATAGACACACATCACAAATAAACATATTGCCAAACAAATGAGGCTAGTTGTCTCATTAATTCCTCCGCTGGTGTTTCTCTCACCTTGCACTACTGCAACTGTTCCGGCACAGTCGTCAACACACCGTGGAAACTGCCATTTACCGCTTCACCATTTTGTGTTGATATTTTCTGTAGGTTTCTGCTCCACTCTTGGCTGCTATTGCGTGCAATATCTTCAGTTTACAATGGTTGATGGCTTAACAATTGTCAGTTTGAGTTCAGAGATACCAAAGCCAAGCGTTCAGGTCCTGGGTGTGCTGCGTGGAGTACGGGGACCTTCTGTGGGGTAGTCTTTTACGACAGGCTTCACTTTCACCTTCATCTTCATCTTTACCTTCATCTTCACCTTCATCTTCACCTTCATCTTCATCTTCACCTTCATCTTCATCTTCACCTTCATCTTCACCTTCATCTTCATCTTCACCTTCATCTTCACCTTCACCTTCATCTTCACCTTCATCTTCACCTTCATCTTCATCTTCACCTTCATCTTCACCTTCATCTTCACCTTCATCTTCACCTTCATCTTCACCTTCATCTTCATCTTCACCTTCATCTTCACCTTCACCTTCATCTTCACCTTCATCTTCACCTTCATCTTCATCTTCACCTTCATCTTCACCTTCATATTCATCTTCACCTTCATCTTCACCTTCATATTCATCTTCACCTTCACTTTCATCTTCATCTTCACCTTCACCTTCATCTTCACCTTCATCTTCACCTTCATCTTCACCTTCACCTTCATCTTCACCTTCATCTTCACCTTCATCTTCACCTTCATCTTCACCTTCATCTTCACCTTCATCTTCACCTTCATCTTCACCTTCACTTTCATCTTCATCTTCACCTTCATCTTCACCTTCATCTTCACCTTCACCTTCATCTTCACCTTCATCTTCACCTTCATCTTCACCTTCATCTTCATCTTCACCTTCATCTTCACCTTCATCTTCATCTTCACCTTCACCTTCATCTTCACCTTCATCTTCACCCTCACCCTCACCTTCACCTTCACCTTCACCTTCACCTGGTGCCAACATCGGGACCTCAATACAAGAAAGTCTTAATAATATCAGAGCTTGGAACTCTGTGCCGAAGAATTCCTTTGATTGGGCGGCAACATTCAAGAAGATTTTACATCGTCGCAAAACTTAAGAACATTTATTGACATAGTCTATGTATTAAACAACTAGTGTGTTGGCAAAGCAACTATCACCACCAGAGACACACTAGCATGCCTCAGCTGACGAATCACGTGGTTCACTCGCTGTCGATCCTGTCTTAACACTTTCTTAAGATAATCAGTTGCAAACACACCTTTCCTAACGATGCCAGTTACAAAAGGGATTATGGGGAGTTCCTGTTGAATACTCAGGCAAATGTATAATGGCATGCACAATCAACATAACAATGACCTATCAAGCTGACAGACAATATAACATACATATTATATACATATATATATATATATATATATATATATATATATATATATATATATATATATATATATATATATATATATATATATATATATATATGTTGTTGAATATGACCGAAAAGGTAAGATTAATAATTGTAACACGAATTTTCTCAATATTTTTTATGTTTTTCTTCACTGTCGGTGGTAATGGAAATATCAATTTTCTAACATTCATTTTTATTTATGGTCTGACGCCTGCACGCGTTTCGTAATGGCTTATTATATTTTCAAAGACTTAATTTGAAAGTCTATATTATATAATATATATATATATATATATATATATATATATATATATATATATATATATATATATATATAGTTTGCCTCACAGCAGTAGCAGCCCCACATGCAGGGGAATTCCTGTTAGCAACCTCAATGTCGGCAACTGGCCCGCGTCTCACACCACACGCCTTCCGAATTGCTGTGGCCCTCCGCCTTGCTGCCCCAATCCACACCAGATATTGGTGTATTTGCGGCGAGGTGGTGGCTGACAGGTACGGACACCATGGCCTACTCTGCCAAAGCACAGGGGGATGGCACTCAAGGCACAGTGAAGTTAACATCAAGAGGAGCCTCACCACAGCTGGATGCCCAGCCGAGAGAGAGCCCCATTACCTAACACCCCGTAACTCTGATGCTCTTATTGGTCGCCCGGATGGTATCACTGTGAACCACTGGAAGAATGACAAGCAGTTGGTATGGGACTATCAACCCTGGCTAACACCTACATTGACTTCAGTGTTGCACAACCAGGTGGCGCTGGCGCTTACAGGTAAGCAGCCAAATCCCATAAGTACAGAAAACTGGATCACCACAACAATTTTGTCCCCCATTGCTTCTGAGACACTCGGCGCCTGGGGTAAAAGTGCTACCTGTTTTTTGAAGGAACTGGGTTCAAGGCTAATTGAAACAACAAGGGACCCGAGAGCTGCAAGCTTCCTTTTCCAGCGCCTCAGCGTGGCGATACAGAGGGGAAATGGACACTGCATTCAGGGTTCCTGCCCGCCATCTGACGAGCTGGAGGAACTCGACAACCTATGATAATCATCCTTGTGCCCAATATGTAACTCCTTTTTTGTAACAAAGTTTAAATAAAACAAAGATATATGTGTATATACAAAATAATGGGGGTGGTAGGAGAAGAAAATATTAAAGTGTTCAGTGAGAATCCACAAGGTCTTCTCTGAATACTCCTTATTTTCTTCTCCGAGGCTATGGGTCCCCCCACATTTGCATTAGATGTGGTACCCTCACAAATTTTATATTATATATATATATATATATATATATATATATATATATATATATATATATATTCATTCAATCCTATTGCTCTCTCCTGTGTCTACCATCTTTTTCCTATCTCTTAATTGTTTCTTGTGTTAACTAAACACTATGTAACATCTGGCCCCGGGTTTGTAACAAAGCCTAGATGTTTGTAACATCTAGGCTTTGTCAACAAGTCTAGCTAGCTTGCACTAATTCATCAACCCTCCACCTCTCTCCAAACTATCACTCTCAATCACTGACAGTAGTAACTGGTGTGTGTGTGTGTGTGGTTCCCAAGATGCTGCTCTCAGCTCTCGTGTCTTCTAAGATGAGGTTGGTGGAGATTATTGTTGATGTGTTTTTAATACTGAAGTATTCTTCCATTGGATTTTATTAGTTTAATTATCTCAGCTAAATTTTTAAGGTGAAAAAAAAAAGCTTAGTGGGCAGTATTAAGCGATTGGTGGGTGTAGTATGTGTGTAGTAATTATGTGTGCAAGTATGTGTGCATGTATGTGTGGGGTGTATATGGGGGATTTGTTGCATGTGTATTTGTGTGATGCAGATGTTGGTTATTCGTCTTTGGTTAGTCAAAACATTCTGTGTGACCTTCAGTTGTCCAAAAGCAGCCAACAGGCCTAACCAACAGGTCTAACCAACAGGCCTAACCAACAGTCCCAACCCACAGTCCTAACCAACAGTCCCAACCAACAGGCCTAACCAACAGGTCTAACAACAGGCCTAACCAACAGTCCCAACCCACAGTCCTAACCAACAGTCCCAACCAACAGGCCTAACCAACAGGTCTAACAACAGGCCTAACCAACAGTCCCAACCCACAGTCCTAACCAACAGTCCCAACCAACAGGCCTAACCAACAGGTCTAACAACAGGCCTAACCAACAGTCCCAACCCACAGTCCTAACCAACAGTCCTAACCAACAGGCCTAACCAACAGGTCTAACAACAGGCCTAACCAACAGTCCCAACCCACAGTCCTAACCAACAGGCCTAACCAACAGACCTAACCAACAGTCCCAACCAACAGGCCTAACCAACAAACCTAACCAACAGACCTAACCAACAGGCCCAACCAACAGTCAGATATACTAACCCAATCTTCGCCCCCCCCCCTGACTGTCTAATCAAATCAAAACAGCCCAACCAATCACATTTCCTCCGGCTCTCCTCGCCCTAGATAAAAGAAAATTACTCTCCAGAAATAATTCTCTGTACAAACCAATAAATAAAGGAGAGGGCGTCGCCGGCCGGAGAGCGGCGGGTAAACACCGCTCAAAATAGTTCGGTGCCGCTGTGTGTGTGGTTTAGGTTATAAAAACACCAACCTGTTTTCTTCTGCGTGTGTGTGTGTGTGTGTGTGTGTGTGTGTGTGTGTGTGTGTGTGTGTGTGTGTGTGTGTGTGTATGTGTGTGTGTGTGTGTGTGTGTGTGTGTACTTGCCTAGTTGTGAGTACACACACACACTCGCAGAAGAAAACAGGTTCGTGTGTGTGTGTGTGTGTGTGTGTGTGTGTGTGTGTGTGTGTGTGTGTGTGTGTGTGTGTGTGTGTGTGTGTGTGTGTGCTCACCTAGGTGTGCTTGCAGGGTTGAGCTAAGCTCCTAACCCCGCCTTCTGATATTATTAGATTAATTCAATGACTCATTTCTCACGATCTTATCATAATTTACATTAGATTCACCGACTTTTGCGCCTAATATATTCCATCTATTGGCATTTCTAATACTGAAAAGGTTCTTCCTTATGTCTCTGTGACTCATTTGCGTATCCAGTTCCTCATCTATGACCCTCGTTCTGCTGTTCCAAGCTTTGAACAACGCTGCTTTGTCTACTTAGTCAATTTCCCTCAGGATCTTATATGTTGTTATCATGTCCCACCCTATCTCTCCTTACCTCCAGTGAGGTAAGGTCCAGTTTTCTCAGTCTTTCCTCATAGCTCAGTCCTCTCAGCTCAGGAATAAATCTCATAGGATATCTTTGGAGCTTTTCTAGCTTCTCCTTCAATGCTTATTCTTACATTTTTCTCTTATTCTTTCCTTTAATCTTATTCTTATCTTGATCTTTCTCTTTTTTCTCTTTCTTCCTCTCACCTTTCACCAAACTCATTCCTTAAAAAAGTAATGACCCCTTAAACTGTTTTCTTTCCTGCTCTCTGACCATTACAAGTCTTGATAATGGTCCTGGACGGACGGAGACGTCAGACTTTCTTCATTTCTGACGTGTGGGGTTCGATACCCACTCATCAGCCTCGTTACTGCGAGGCGTCGCCTCCAGAGTAAGGGAGATGAAGTGGCTTGTTTGTGGGGTAGAACAGTGTGGCTTGGGGGGGGGGAGGGGTCTGGTCGGAGACCGGGCCGCGGGGACGCGTTGAGCCCCGAAATCATCGGAAGGTAACTCTCTGCCCTACGTGGAAACTCTGCTGGGAAATCACTCCTGATATTAACCCTGAAAGATATCCTCAGATACCTCTACTTTCTATTTTTCTTGCTTGTATAAACATACACAATTACACATACACTGAGTGTGTCAGAGTAATTAACAGTAGTTCAGTGTCAGAGTAGTTAACAGATGGAATGCATTAGGCAGTGATGTGGTGGAGGCTGACTCCATACACAGTTTCAGATGTTGATATGATAGAGCCCAATAGGCTCAGGAACCTGTACACCAGTTGATTGACGGTTGAGAGGCGGGACCAAAGAGCCAAAGCTCAACCCCCACAAGCACAATTAGTTGAGTACAATTAGGTGAATACACACATACACCACTAATCATGAACGACTTAAATCACACATATTTCAACTGGGAGTTGAGAAAGCCTGGTGATGGGGAAGAGTTGTGGGGGGCAAAATTAGTAGAAGTTGTGGAGAAGAACTTCATAACACAGCATGTAAAAGATGACACCCTGGAAACACAAACCGAAACTTTCTCTATTTTCTGCTTGTTACAACTTGTAATAAAGCTGTTACATCTTGGCTTAACGTGTTTATGACGTATTAGAACGTTGTTACAACTTGCTATATTGGTTGTTATAACTGGTTAGGAGGTGTTAAAACTTGTTCGAACGTTGTACCAACGTCGTAGTTTCGGTGTGTGTTTGGCGGGCACAAGGAGGTGCTTCCCAACATGAGTTCATAGAAAGGATATCGTGGCTAACAATCCTACTAGAGATCTATGACACAGTAATACAAGTAAGACAAAGAAGGCTGGGCAGACTGCATATTTCTGGACTGCCAAAAAGTCCTTGACACAGTCCCACAGACGTGTCATGACAATGGCAGGAGTAATTGGAATAGAATTGACGTGTGTAATACAGTTGTATAATACAGTCAGGAATCAGTTACAGTGAGGGAGGGGGGGGGGAAGAAGTCAGATCGCCATACTGTAGAATAACAAGCTGATTGTTCACTAGCTATTTGTTCACTTGATTGTTCAGGGATTTTGTTCACTACCCTTAGGGATCCTTGCTGGACTGAAAGTATGCTGAACGTTGCTGCTTTGCTGCCTTGCTGAACTTCTTGGTATGTACTGGATCCTTGCTTGGATACTCCAAGACGACCTAGACAATTTGTTTCCACAAATGGCTATTAATGTTCAACACAAGCAGATGCAAGGTGATGGAAATGGAAACAGGAGACCAAAGGGACAGTACACAATAAAGAGGACACTACCTCCCTGTAAAGATTACAGAAGAAGACCTGCAAGTGAACATAACACCAAACCTCACTCCGGAGGCTCATGTAAACAGGATAACATCAGCAGCATATGCTCTACGCAAGCAAATGTTAGAACATCGTTCAGGAACCTAAATGAGGAGGTGAGGTCACCTCTCTCCATAGTGGAACTCTGCTCTCAGCACCACATGAGGAAACTAGAAACGTTTTAAAGGTTTGTAACGAGGTTCGTCCGGGAATTGTAAGGGATTGGGGTATGAAGGGAGACTGAAAGAACCGGCCATGATATTGCTGAGAAAAGAAGAAAGAGAGAGAGAGAGAGAGAGAGAGAGAGAGAGAGAGAGAGAGAGAGAGAGAGAGAGAGAGAGAGAGAGAGAGAGAGAGAGAGAGAGAGAGAGAGAGAGAGAGGTATTCCCTATGAATACCTATAGAACAAAAGCATATGGAAAGAAGCTTGAAAATCAGATGAGCAATAGAGAGGTGAGAAAGCTTCCTGTTAGGAGGAAGGAGGTCATTTAGGAACCCTGCTCTAGGACCGGGCCGCGGGGACATTGAGCCCCGAAATCATCGCAAGGTTTAAATAAGCAGGTTATTGGAGTGCAGTAAATTCATAATCTAAAAAGTAGATAGAAGAATAGAATATGAGTTAGACAACAGGCTTCTAAGGCAGGCAGGGTCCAAGAGATAAAGCTCGATCCTGCAGGTACAACTAGGTGAGTACAGACACACACACACACACACACACACATCCGACACAGCCCCTCCTCCCCCCCCCTCCCTCCGTCCCCACAAATGACGGACCCTCCGTCCCCACAAATGACGGAATGACAGACAGACTTCGTCCCGCCCCGTCACAATATGCCTCTCATTAATTTTCCCTGTATGTTGATCGGTGAGACGCCCCCCCCCCCCCCCCACGTCAACTCTCTAGGGTGGTCAATATATAATGTGTGATCAGTATTGTGTGGGGGGGGGAGGGGGGGGAGGGGGAGGGGGGTTAGTTTTGTAGGCTGGTCTGCCTGTCTGTCTGTCTTTCTCCTTTCTTCAATCTCCCCCCCCCTCAGTTCTGTCTCTCACCCTAAGTAAATCCTTCTCCCCCCTCTCTCTAGCTCTCCTTTGCCTCTCTCTCTCTCTCTCTCTCTCTCTCTCTCTCTATCTCTCTCTCTCTGTCTCTCTCTCTCTCTCTCTCTCTCTCTCTCTCTCTCTCTCTCTCTCTCTCTCTCTCTCTCTCCGTCTCCCTCTCTCCTTCTCTCTCTCTCTGTCTCTCGGTTTCTGTCTCTCCATCCCCCTGCCTCTACCTCTCTCTGCCTCTCTCTCTATCTCTCTCTCTCTCTCTCTCTCTCTCTCTCTCTCTCTCTCTCTCTCTCTCTCTCTCTCTCTCTCTCTCTCCCTCTCTCTCTCTCCGCCTCCCCCAGCCTGGCCCCCAGCCTGGCCCCCAGCCTGGCCCCCAGCAGTAGAGGACACCCCCGCCTCAGGACTGGTGCAGGAGAGTGTGGGAACATCCTCACTCTCCACCACTCACCACGCCTTCTATAAACACAATATTATCCCCCCCCTCCCCGTTGTTCTCCGGTGTGTGTGTGTGTGTGTGTGTGTGTGTGTGTGTGTGTGTGTGTGCGTGTGTGTGTGTGTGTGTGTGTGTGTGTGTGTGCGTGTGTGTGTGTGTGTGTGTGTGTGTGTGTGTGTGTGTGTGTGTGTGTGTGTGTGTGTGTCTGTGTGTGTGTGTGTGTACTCACCTAGTTGTGTTTGCGGGGGTTGAGCTCTGGCTCTTTGGTCCAATAGTGTGTGTGTGTGTGTGTGTGTGTGTGTGTGTGTGTGTGTGTGTGTGTACTCACCTATATGTACTCACCTATATGTGCTTGCAGGATCGAGCATTGACTCTTGGATCCCGCCTTTCGAGCATCGGTTGTTTACAGCAATGACTCCTGTCCCATTTCCCTATCATACCTGGTTTTAAAATTATGAATAGTATTTGCTTCCACAACCTGTTCCTGAAGTGCATTCCATTTCCCCACTACTCTCACGCTAAAAGAAAACTTCCTTACATCTCTGTGACTCATCTGAGTTTCAAGCTTCCATCCATGTCCTCTCGTTCTGTTACTATTCCGTGTGAACATTTCGTCTATGTCCACTCTGTCAATTCCTCTGAGTATCTTATACGTTCCTATCATGTCCCCCCTCTCCCTTCTTCTTTCTAGTGTCGTAAGGCACAGTTCCCTCAGGCGCTCTTCATACCCCATCCCTCGTAGCTCTGGGACGAGTCTCGTTGCAAACCTCTGAACCTTTTCCAGTTTCATTATATGCTTCTTCAGATGGGGACTCCATGATGAGGCGGCATACTCTAAGACTGGCCTTACGTAGGCAGTGTAAAGCGCCCTAAATGCCTCCTTACTTAGGTTTCTGAATGATGTTCTAACTTTTGCCAGTGTAGAGTACGCTGCTGTCGTTATCCTATTAATATGTGCCTCAGGAGATAGATTAGGTGTTACGTCCACCCCCAGGTCTCTTTCACGCATCGTTACAGGTAGGCTGTTCCCCTTCATTGTGTACTGTCCCTTTGGTCTCCTATCTCCTAGTCCCATTTCCATAACTTTACATTTGCTCGTGTTGAATTCTAGTAGCCATTTCTCTGACCATCTCTGCAATCTGTTCAGGTCCTCTTGGAGGATCCTGCAATCCTCATCTGTCACAACTCTTCTCATCAACTTTGCATCATCCGCAAACATCGACATGTAGGACTCTACGCCTGTAAACATGTCGTTAACATATACAAGAAATAGAATTGGTCCCAGCACCGATCCTTGTGGTACTCCACTTGTTACTGTTCGCCAGTCCGACTTCTCGCCCCTTACCGTAACTCTTTGGCTCCTTCCTGTTAGGTAGTTCCTTATCCATTCTAGGACCTTTCCCCCCACCCCCGCCTGCCTCTCGAGCTTGAACAGCAGTCTCATGTGCGGTACTGTATCAAAGGCTTTTTGGCAGTCCAGAAATATGCAGTCTGCCCAACCATCTCTGTCCTGTCTTATCCTCGTTATTTTATCATAGAATTCCAGAAGGTTTGTTAGGCACGATTTCCCTGTCCAGAACCCATGTTGATGTTTGTTCACAAACCTAATGTTCTCCAGGTGTGCAACCAGTCGTAGCCTAATTATTCTTTCCAGTATTTTACAGGGGATGCTTGTCAGTGATACAGGTCTGTAGTTAAGTGCCTCCTCCCTATCTCCTTTCTTGAAGATCGGCACGACATTTGCCTTCTTCCAGCAACTGGGCAATTCTCCTGACATAAGTGACTCATTAAAGATCATTGCCAGAGGCACGCTGAGGGCCTGTGCTGCTTCTTTTAGTATCCACGGTGATACTTTGTCTGGTCCAACTGCTTTAGTTGCATCTAGAGTTGTCAACTGTTTCATTACCTCCTCTGCTGTCACCTCTATATCTGATAGTCTTTCATCTAGGGTAACCCCTTCCAACAATGGGAGCTGCTCAGGCTCGGTAGTGAACACTCCATGGAAACTGGCATTCAGTGCCTCGCAGATTTCCTTGTCACTTTCAGTATATGCCCCCTCTGTCTTCCTTAGTCTTGTCACTTGGTCGTTCACCGACATTTTTCTTCTTATATGACTGTGTAGTAACTTAGGTTGTTTTTTCGCTTTGATTGCAATATCGTTCTCATAGTCCCTTTCCGATGTTCGTCTTATGTTAATGTAATCGTTCCTAGCTCTGTTGTATCTGCTTCTGTTGTCCTCTGTTCTTTGTCTTCTGTACTTCCTCCACTCCCGCCTGCTGGCCATTTTTGCTTCCTGACACTGTCTATTAAACCATGGGTTATTATATTCCTTCTTATTTTTTCCCTTTACCGTTGGTATAAATCTCTCTTCGGCCTCCTGGCATTTCTGTATGACTAGGTCCATCATATCTTGGACTGTTTTTCCTCTAATTTCTTCCTCCCACTGCACTTCACCCAGATAGTCCCTTATCCTCATATAGTCCCCTTTCCTGTAGTCAGCTCTCCTTTCCCAGATCTCTTGTCCCATGGTCATAATTTTGAATTCCATCATGTAGTCAAAGACTAGGACACAATGGTCACTGGCCCCTAGAGGTATTTCATGCTCTAAATTCTCGATATCTTCTACGTTCTGGGTGAAAATCAGGTCTAATAGGCTCGGTGCATCTCCTCCTCTTTCCCTTGTGTCTTCCTTCACATGTTGTGTCAGGAAATTCCTGTCTATAACATCTACTAATTTTGCTCCCCACGTTTCATCCCCTCCATGGGGATTCCTTGATTCCCAATTTATCTCTCCATGATTTAGGTCCCCCATGATCAGCAGCTTCGCTCTCATTCTGTGGGCTAGTGTTGCTGCCTTCTGCAGTTCATCTATACATGCTTTGTTGTTGTCATCATACTCCTGCCTGGGTCTTCTACTGTTTGGTGGGGGATTGTAGATTACCATGATCACAATCTTCCTCCCATCTACTGTCAGAGTTCCATGTATGAAGCTTGTGCACTCATTGGTAACTCGATTTCCCAGGTCTTCAATCTTCCATTTCCGCTTTATTAGGAGTGCTACTCCCCCTCCCTGTCTCTGTGTCCTCTCTTTTCGTATCACCTGGTACCCTTCAGGAAAGATTGCATCTGAGATCATGTCATTAATTTTAGTTTCCACAATTGCAACTATGTCAGGATCTGCTTCACTCACTCTTTCTTTTATCTCTTCTGCTTTATTAGATACCCCATCAGCATTGGTGTACCAAACCTTGAGATTCTTCATGGAAACTCTTGTACCAGAGTTCTCCCTTTCTCTGGGGGTCTGGGGGGATCTGGGGGATGTCTGGGGGGTGACTGGGGGCAGAGGGGATCTGGGGGATCTGGGGGGTGTCTGGGGGATGACTGGGGGCGGGGAGGGTCCGGGGGATGTCCGGGGGGATCCAGGGGGTGTCTGGGGGGGTCCGGGGGGTGTATGGGGGGTGAAAGAGTTCAGGAGGGGTGCTTGGGGGGCTACTGGGGGCTGGGCTTCTAGGAAGGTAGGTAGGAGGGTCTGGGGTAGGGCCTGGGTAGGTAGGTCTGGAGTAGGAAGGGCATACTGGGTCTGAAGATTAGGGAGGGCATAGAGGGGTTGGGAGATGGCGTAAGGTTGGGAGACAGATAGAGGTTGAGAGGTTGGGAGGGGGATGGATAGAGGGGGTGGGGGGGACCTCCCACCTCCCTCGCAAGGGTGGGGGGTCACATGGAAGGAGAGGGGATGAGGAGGGGTGAGGGCAGGGCAGGCTTTGGGTGTTGAGGGGATGAGGTCTGGGTGGGTTCTTGGGGTTGAGGGGATGAGGTCTGGATGGGATTTGGGGGTTGAGGGGATGAGATGTGTGTGTGTGTCTGTGTGTGTGTGTGTGTGTGTGTGTGTGTCTGTGTGTGTGTGTGTGTGTGTGTGTGTGTACTCACCTAGTTGTGTTTGCGGGGGTTGAGCTCTGGCTCTTTGGTCCAATAGTGTGTGTGTGTGCGTGTGTGTGTGTGTGTGTGTGTGTGTGTCTGTCTTTGTCACTGACAGACTTCTGGCCGCCTGTTGGGTCGGACTTGAGCTCATGAGACCCGCCTCTCGTGGCCCGTCTGATGCACTGATCTTTAGGATTTGTTGTTTATCTTGTAGTTAACAAGGCTGGTGTGTAAATTAAAAATTTTTTTTTATGTAATTAGGAATTATGTCTTACAAAAGGCAAAATGAAGAATATTTGTAATTTAGAGCTGTGTCTTCACAACACAGAACTCATTGCTATTGATTGTTGCTCACTGCAATTGAGTGTTGCTGACTGCCATTGATTGTTACCGAGAGCCATTGATTGTCATGCCATTTAGATATATCCAAAAGGAAGCACAAGCGAAGCAGCCAATCACCACGAGCAGCCCAATCACCGCAAAGCCTTAGAGAGACTAACAAGCAGGAGGAGACAGCGTGCATTACAATCACTACCGTCAAGAATAACGGTGAAAATCGTCACCAATCACGGATTAGAGTTCCTGTGGACTCCCTCCCGAGATGGAGTCCGTCCAACCGGTCGTGTAAGATTGTGCAATGATGCCTGCTTGCAGGAGGCACTGCCGGAGGAGGAGGAGAAAGAGATCACAGCTGAATTCAAAACACCTTTTCCTCAGGTATCTGGGGATAGGAGGATAGAGGAACGACACTGAATCGGTATATACTCTCATCCACAATAGGGGGGGGGGAAGCATGGTAGCCTGGTGGATAGCGCGCAGGACTCGTAATTCTCTGGCGAGGGTTCGATTCCTGCACCAGGTAGAAACAAATGGGCAAAGTTTCTTTCACCCTGAATGCCCCTGTTACCTAGCAGTAAATAGCTACCTGGGAGTTAGTCAGCTGTCACGGGCTGCTTCCTGGTGTGTGGGGAAGAAAATTAATAAACAGTTGATTGACAGTTGAGAGGCGGGCCGAAAGAGCAGAGCTCAACCCCCGCAAGTACAACTAGGTGAATACAGATCTCCAGTATCCGCTATTGATACTGGTAATGGCTCCAAAAGGGCCTCCACTTACGGGCTATTCATGCCCGTGCCACCTTTTGGGTGGCTTAATCTTCATCAATCAAACGGGTATATACTCTCCCATGTGCTTGCTTCACGGCTTCCTCCTCTGCTTTGTCTTAGAGCCTTAGTGGGTCCTTGTGTACGTGGGAGAAGGCGGAGATGGGTTGTGTACATGGGAGATGGTTTTCAACTCATCCTCTCCAACAGTACATCGTATTCTGCACACACACACACACATCGCCAGCCCCCCCCCCCCCCCCCGGTGCCTGGCGGCTGAGTGGACAGCGCTTGGGACTCGTAATCCTAAGCACCCGAGGACCCGATAACGCGCAAGACAGACGGCAAACTCCTTCATATAATTTGTTATCTAATAAGATTATTTTCTTCTTAATATAATAATTTAATAATAATAATAATAATAATAATAATAATAATAAATCGTGATTATTAATAAAAAAAAACATTAATAATATTTGCTACTAATACAATTAATTCAATAATACAACTGTGAAATAATTAGAAAAATAAAAAAACAAAAAAATTACAATTATTTAAAAAAAAAAATATCTCATAATCGCGACAACTAGAAAATCTGGCAACATTATGTAGTGATCAGAAGCGCTACAAAGTTTCACATGATAACGGAAATTTACCAAAATTAGTCGACTGGAACAGCCAGGATCACAGACAAAATAATAACAAACTGAGCGATATTATCGAGACTTGAGCGATGGCTTCCGTAAAACTCAAAAAAGAGATTGCCAGCGGCCAAAGTAATTTTGTTTTTGTTTGAATATATATAGATAAGCTGAAGGTTTGTATTTGTGTAAGTGATATTAGGAGATAATGTGGTTGTTTGTGCGTGTTTCAGGTAGGGGGGGGGGTTAGGGGGGTGTAGGGGGGTGTTAGGGGGTGTTAGGGGGTGTAGAGGGGTGTAAGGGGGGTGTAGGGGGCGGTAAGGGGGGTGTAAGGGGGTGTAGAGGGGTGTAAGGGGGGTGTATGGGGGTGTAAGGGGGGTGTAGAGGGGTGTAAGGGGGTGTAGGGGGGTATAAGGGGGGTGTAGGGGGTGTAGGGGGGTGAAGGTGGTGTAAGGGGGGGTAGGGGGGAAGGCTTAGTCGAAACGAATAGGTAAGGCTCATATAGCATTGTTTTCCCTCTGCCCTTTTATTATTTCTGTTACAAAAGACTTGCCCGGACTGCTCGGTATAACCAAACCTTTCTTTTTTTGTCCTTTGCAGGGTCGGCGTTCGATCCCCGACTGTCCAAGTGGTTGGGCGCCATTCCTTTCCCACCGTCCCATCCCTAATCGTTAATCCTGACCCCTTCCCAGTGCTATATAGTCGTAATGGCTTGGTGTTTTCTCCTCATAGTTCCTATCCTCCCTTTCCCTTCCTCGTAATTACCTTACGTTAGCCGTTAATTACGTTAATTACGTACGTTAATTACGTACGTTAGCAAGCTTAAAGCTTTCCCTCACTTAGCTCGTCTTATGCCTTACTGCGACGAGTTATTTTTTTTCCTGGAACACGGCGCGACAACCTGTTTACAAGGATATCCCAATTAGTGCTGGTAGCCCAGTCAATCATTCCTGTCCAGGGATCGAACCCGGCCGCGAGGCACGGAGCGAATGTCTCACAGCCGGGATTGATATATATATATATATGTGTGTGTGTGTGTGTGTGTGTGTGTGTGTGTACTCACCTAATTGTGCTTGCGGGGGTTGAGCTTTGGCTCTTTGGTCCCGCCTCTCAACTGTCAATCAACTGGTGTACAGATTCCTGAGCCTACTGGGCTCTATAGGCTCTATGGGCTGTGTGTGTGTGTGTGTGTGTGTGTGTGTGTGTGTGTGTGTGTGTGTGTGTGTGTGTGTATGTGTGTGTGTGTGTGTGTGTGTGTGTGTGTGTGTGTGTGTGTGTGTGTGTGTGTGTGTGTGTGTGTGTGTGTGTGTTTGAACTGCCTCCTGTTGTACCTAGACACGCAGAAAAAGCAAATGCCCATCACTGCATCACTGACCGATCTGTCTTGAGGTTACCTTGAGATGATTTCGGGGCTTAGCGTCCCTGCGGCCCGGTCTTCGACCAGGCCTCCTTTTTTGCTACACATCCCCCCACAGGAAGCAGCCCGTAGCAGCTGTCTAACTCCTAGGTACCTATTTACTGCTAGGTAACAGAGAGCATCAGGGTGGAAGACACATTTTGCCTATTTGTCTCCGCCGGGGATCGAACCCGGAGCCTCAGGACTAGGAATCCGAAGCGCTGTCCACCCAGCTGTCAGGCGCCTTCCGACACCCTAAATTACCCGACCCTCCCGACCCAACGACTGACCCATGGTACAGCAACAGGTACTCTGAGAGAGAACTATCAACATCAGAGGCCCGAGACTGTTCAACACGCTTCCACTACACATAAGGGGCATAACTGGCCGACCCCTCACAGTGTTCAAGAGAGAACTATCAACATCAGAGCCCCGAGACTGTTCAACACGCTTCCACTACACATAAGGGGCATAACTGGCCGACCCCTCACAGTGTTCAAGAGAGAACTATCAACATCAGAGGCCCGAGACTGTTCAACACGCTTCCACTACACATAAGGGACATAACTGGCCGACCCCTCACAGTGTTCAAGAGAGAACTATCAACATCAGAGGTCCGAGACTGTTCAACACGCTTCCACTACACATAAGGGACATAACTGGCCGACCCCTCACAGTGTTCAAGAGAGAACTATCAACATCAGAGGCCCGAGACTGTTCAACACGCTTCCACTACACATAAGGGACATAACTGGCCGACCCCTCACAGTGTTCAAGAGAGAACTATCAACATCAGAGGCTCGAGACTGTTCAACACGCTTCCACTACACATAAGGGACATAACTGGCCGACCCCTCACAGTGTTCAAGAGAGAACTATCAACATCAGAGGCCCGAGACTGTTCAACACGCTTCCACTACACATAAGGGACATAACTGGCCGACCCCTCACAGTGCTCAAGAGAGAACTATCAACATCAGAGGCCCGAGACTGTTCAACACGCTTCCACTACACATAAGGGACATAACTGGCCGACCCCTCACAGTGCTCAAGAGAGAACTATCAACATCAGAGGCCCGAGACTGTTCAACTCGCTTCCACTACACATAAGGGACATAACTGGCCGACCCCTCACAGTGTTCAAGAGAGAACTATCAACATCAGAGGCCCGAGACTGTTCAACACGCTTCCACTACACATAAGGGACATAACTGGCCGACCCCTCACAGTGTTCAAGAGAGAACTATCAACATCAGAGGTCCGAGACTGTTCAACACGCTTCCACTACACATAAGGGACATAACTGGCCGACCCCTCACAGTGTTCAAGAGAGAACTGGATAAGCACCTCCAAAGGATACCTGATCAACCAGGCTGTGACTCATACGTCAGACTGCGAGCAGCCGCGTCCAACAGCCTGGTTGATCAGTCCAGCAACCAGGCCTGGTCGACGACCGGGCCGCGGGGACGCTAAGCCCCGGAAGCACCTCAAGGTAACCTCAAGGTAAGGTTTACCCAGATAACCCGTCCCTTTCTCCACTCTGAGACTGAGTCAGGGAGGGGCAGGGTAGGGAAGGGAGGGAGGGAGGGAGGGAGGGAGGGGGAGGGAGGGGGAGGGAGGGGGAGGGAGGGAGGGAGGGGCAGGGAAGGAGAGGGAGGGAGGGGGAGGGAGGGAGGGAGGGAGGGAGGGGCAGGGAAGGGGAGGGAGGGGCAGGGGAGGGAGGAGGGGAAAGGGAATCACCGTAAATAAATCCAAAACTCCACGGGAGGGGGGGGGGGAGGGGGGGGCTGGGTTAGATGATAGGGATGGTAGCACGTATAGAGTTAAGTTAGGGGGTGTTAGGTTAAGTTAGGGGGTGTTAGGTTAAGTTAGGGGGTGTTAGGTTAAGTTAGGGGTGTTAGGTTAAGTTAGGGGGTGTTAGGTTAAGTTAGGGGTGTTAGGTTAAGTTAGGTTCCTCTCCACAACACTGTTATTATCTCATTTACATTATCTCTCCCCTTCTGTTCCATCTTCAACCTCTTCCTTAACTACCACTTGCCTTCTCCCTCCATCTCCTCTACCCTCTTCTCCCTCAGTCTCCTCTACCCTCTTCTCCCTCAGTCTTCTCTACCCTCTTCTCCCTCAGTCTCCTCTACCCTCTTCTCCCTCAGTCTTCTCTACCCTCTTCTCCCTCAGTCTCCTCTACCCTCTTCTCCCTCAGTCTTCTCTACCCTCTTCTCCCTCAGTCTCCTCTACCCTCTTCTCCCTCAGTCTCCTCTACCCTCTTCTCCCTCAGTCTCCTCTACCCTCTTCTCCCTCAGTCTCCTCTACCCTCTTCTCCCTCAGTCTCCTCTACCCTCTTCTTCCTCTTCTCTGCCTATTCTTACACTCTCCCCCCCCACCTTAAGCCTCTTTACTCCCTCCTTAAAAAATTCCATATTTTCTTTCCTAATTTTTTAGTAAGCAAATTTTAACGATTAGTAATTAACTGATTGAAATATTATCTGGAAGAAGAAATTATTAGGTGTTGTGAGAAGCAACACAGTCTTTATAAAGGGGCTCTGTTCCAACAAACACAGTCTCTATAAAGGGGCTCTGTTCCAACAAACACAGTCTCAATAAAGGGGCTCTGTTCCAACAAACACAGTCTCTATAAAGGGGCTGTGTTCCTACAAACACAGTCTATATAAAGGGGTTCTGCTCTAACAAACACAGTCTCTATAAAGGGGCTCTGCTCTCACAAACACAGTCTCTATAAAGGGGCTCTGTTCCTACAAACACAGTCTCTATAAAGGGATTTATTTATATAAAATAAATATTAAATAAATATTACAAATATTAATAAAATTTAAATTAATAAAATAATTAAATAATTATAATAATTATAATAATATTATAATAATTATAATAATATTATAATAATTAAATATTATAATAATTAAATAATTAAATAATTAATAAAATAATTAAATTAATAAAATACAATTATTATGAGAACCTGTAGAAGGTAACATGAACACTGAGGGCAGGGGGATAATAGAGCAGCCAATCACGAGAACCTGTACGCTGGTACGATGCTAACAGCTTCCCAATCGTTAAGAGACGAAAATGAGGTAGTTTAGAGAATGTGTAATTGATCGAACTCCTTATAGATACATAACTACCCTTGGAGCAGTCTCGGGATGGTAACGACAGCTGAAGGGTAGTTACAGACTATATGTAGCAGAAGGGAATTAGAAACATTTAGAATACTCAACCTCACGAGACACTAGGAAGTCAAAATAGTGTGGCTGAGGAGTTTTTCCACTGAGTTCCACTCACAGTATAATACTTTGTACAATTGGGTTAAATTTAAGTAGGACACACAGGAAACTTTATTTTTTTTAATTTCTGTTGCTAATAAAACCTAAGCTAACTATGCTAGACCTAATATAGTACTCATATGTACTTTACTACGCCTAGGAATATTTATGTTTGATTTGAAAGGGAGTTTGAAAGCTAGAATAGTCTGTGTCTTTGTTTGTCTCTCTCTATCTCTCTCTCCTCTTTCAATTACATGCTCCATCTCCCCGTTAATCTCATCTATTAACCCTCTCACCTTCTTGGTCTCCTTCTGCTTCATCATTCATTATTCCTGTCTATCTGCATATATCACTCATCTATCTGCGTCTGTCCTCTCTCTCCTCCCGTCATCAACTCTTCTCTCTCTCCCTATTCTATCCTGCTCCTTTTCTCCCATTTTCTGTACCTTTCTGACTTTTTTTTATAACAAACAAAAATTTAAAAAATTAGAGTTATTTTTTATATGATAACCAAAAAATCACACTCTTTTGTGTATCTCATTTTTCCTCTAGTATCTAAGTGTGTCATTATGTGTTGTGTGTTCACTGGTCTAGATGTGCTCATACACTCCAGCTTC
>NC_091223.1:17315466-17322966 GCF_040958095.1 Procambarus clarkii | reverse complement strand
TTACACAGGTTCCTGAACGCCGTTCTGATGTTAGCCAGCCTCGCATATGCCGCAGACGTTATTCTCTTTATGTGGGCTTCAGGAGACAGGTTTGGTGTGATATCAACTCCTAGATCTTTCTCTCTGTCTGTTTC
Source organism: Procambarus clarkii (assembly GCF_040958095.1). Classification (NCBI taxonomy): domain Eukaryota; kingdom Metazoa; phylum Arthropoda; class Malacostraca; order Decapoda; family Cambaridae; genus Procambarus; species Procambarus clarkii. The sequence continues at coordinate 17,322,832 of NC_091223.1, read as the reverse complement.
ATTAAGTACTTCATCTCCTATTCTGTATCCTGTGCCTGGCCTCCTGTTTCCACTGCCTAGTTTCATTACTTTGCATTTACTCGGGTTGAACTTCAACAGCCATTTGTTGGACCATTCACTCAGTCTATCCAGGTCATCTTGTAGCCTCCTACTATCATCCTCTGTTTCAATCCTCCTCATAATTTTTGCATCGTCGGCAAACATTGAGAGGAACGAATCTATACCCTCTGGGAGATCATTTACATATACCAGAAACAGTATAGGTCCGAGGACTGAACTACAGGCCAGTGTCCCTAACCTGCATACCATGCAAGCTGATGGAGAAGATTGTGCGAAAAAAACTAGTGGAGCATCTGGAGCGAAGGAACTTTGTAACACAGCATCAACATGGGTTCAGGGATGGCAGGTCCTGCCTCACAGGGTTACTTGAATTCTACGACCAGGCAACAAAAATAAGGCAAGAAAGAGAAGGGTGGGCAGACTGCATATTTTTGGATTGTCAGAAAGCCTTTGATACAGTGCCACACAAGAGGCTAGTGCGAAAGTTGGAGATGCAGGCTGGAGTGAGAGGGAAGGTACTCCGGTGGATAGAGGAATACCTAAGCAACAGGAGACAACGAGTCTGTGTGAGGGGTGAAGTCTCAGATTGGCGAGACGTCACAAGTGGAGTCCCGCAGGGGTCAGTCCTCGGACCTGTGTGTGTGTGTGTGGGTGTGTGTGTGTGTGTGTGTGGGTGTGTGTTTGTGTGTGTGGGTGTGTGTGTGTGTGTGTGTGTGTGTGTGTGTGTGGGTGTGTGTGTGTGGGTGTGTGTGTGTGTGTGTGTGTGTGTGTGTGTGTGTGTGTGTGTGGGTGTGTGTGTGTGTGTGTGTGTGTGTGTGTGTGTGTGTGTGTGTGTGTGTGTGGGTGTGTGTGTGTGTGGGGGTGGGTGTGTGTACTCACCTAGTTGTACTCACCTAGTTGTGTTTGCGGGGGTTGAGCTCTGGCTCTTTGGTCCCGCCTCTCAACCGTCAATCAACAGGTGTACAGATTCCTGAGCCTATCGGGCTCTGTCATATCTACACTTGAAACTGTGTATGGAGTCAGCCTCCACCACATTACTTCCTAATGCATTCCATTTGTCAACCACTCTGACACTAAAAAAGTTCTTTCTAATATCTCTGTGGCTCATTTGGGCACTCAGTTTCCACCTGTGTCCCCTTGTGCGTGTTCCCCTTGTGTTAAATAGACTGTCTTTATCTACCCTATCAATCCCCTTCAGAATCTTGAATGTGGTGATCATGTCCCCCCTAACTCTTCTGTCTTCCAGCGAAGTGAGGTTTAATTCCCGTAGTCTCTCCTCGTAGCTCATACCTCTCAGCTCGGGTACTAGTCTGGTGGCAAACCTTTGAACCTTTTCCAGTTTAGTCTTATCCTTGACTAGATATGGACTCCATGCTGGGGCTGCATACTCCAGGATTGGCCTGACATATGTGGTATACAAAGTTCTGAATGATTCTTTACACAAGTTTCTGAATGCCGTTCGTATGTTGGCCAGCCTGGCATATGCCGCTGATGTTATCCGCTTGATATGTGATGCAGGAGACAGGTCTGGCGTGATATCAACCCCCAAGTCTTTTTCCTTCTCTGACTCCTGAAGAATTTCCTCTCCCAGATGATACCTTGTATCTGGCCTCCTGCTCCCTACACCTATCTTCATTACATTACATTTGGTTGGGTTAAACTCTAACAACCATTTGTTCGACCATTCCTTCAGCTTGTCTAGGTCTTCTTGAAGCCTCAAACAGTCCTCTTCTGTTTTAATCCTTCTCATAATTTTAGCATCGTCCGCAAACATTGAGAGAAATGAATCGATACCCTCCGGGAGATCATTTACATATATCAGAAACAAGATAGGACCGAGTACAGAGCCCTGTGGGACTCCACTGGTGACTTCACGCCAATCGGAGGTCTCACCCCTCACCGTAACTCTCTGCTTCCTATTGCTTAGATACTCCCTTATCCACTGGAGCACCTTACCAGCTACACCTGCCTGTCTCTCCAGCTTATGTACCAGCCTCTTATGCGGTACTGTGTCAAAGGCTTTCCGACAATCCAAGAAAATGCAGTCCGCCCAGCCCTCTCTTTCTTGCTTTCTTGCTGTGTGTGTGTGTGTGTGTGTGTGTGTGTGTGTGTGTATGTATGTGTGTGTGTGTGTGTGTGTGTGTGTGTGTGTGTGTGTGTGTGTGTGTATGTGTGTGTATGTGTGTGTGTGTGTGTGTGTGTGTGTGTGTGTGTGTGTGTGTATGTATGTGTGTGTGTGTGTGTGTGTGTGTGTGTGTGTGTGTGTGTGTGTATGTATGTGTGTGTGTGTGTGTGTGTGTGTGTGTGTGTGTGTGTGTGTGTGTGTATGTATGTGTGTGTGTGTGTGTGTGTGTGTGTGTGTGTGTGTGTGTGTGTGTGTATGTATGTGTGTGTGTGTGTGTGTGTGTGTGTGTGTGTGTGTGTGAGTGTGTATTCACCTAGTTGTGCTTACGGGGGTTGAGCTCTACTCTTTCGGCCCGCCTCTCAACTGTCAATTAACTGTTAATAACTATTATTTTTTTCACACACACCCACACACACACCAGGAAGCAGTCCGTGACAGCTGTCTAGCTCCCAGGTATCTATTTACTGCTAGGTAATAGGGGCATCAGGGTGAAAGAAACTCTGCCCATTGTCTCGTCGGCATCAAGAACCGAACCCCCAGACCACAGGTATTACGTGTCCAGCGTGCTGCTCACTCAGCCTTCGGCCTCTGTAACTGTGTGTGTGTGTGTGTGTGTACTCAGATGTGCTGGCAGGGTTGAGTTAGGCTCCTGGCCCCGATTTCTGAAAGTTCTTAGATTAATGCAATGAATCATTTCTCCTGATTTTATCATATTTGCATTTATAATTTTGAATCGAATTAGGCTCACCTACTTTTGCGTCTCACATATTCCATCTATTGGCAGTTCTAATACTGAAAAGGTTCTTCCTTATGTCTCTGTGACTCATTTGCGTCTCCAGTTCCCCATCTATGACCCTCGTTCTGCTCTTCCAAGTTTTGAACAACGCTGCTTTGTCCACTTAGTCAATTTCCCTCAGAATCTTATATGTTGTTATCATGTCCCACCCTATCTCTCCTTTCCTCCACTGTGTTAAGGTCCAGTTCTCTCAGTCTTTCCTCATAGCTCAATCCCATCAGCTCAGGAACTAGTATCGTTTGGATATCTTAGGACCTTTTCTAATTTCTCCTTATCCTTATCCAAGTATGGGTTCCAATGCTGGTGATGCATACTGAAGTGTGGGTCTCACATTCACTGTATAACAGGGCTCGGAAAGCTCCTCTTTCTCGTTTTCTTATTGAAGAATATATCTTCCCTTCACCCAATACTACTGTATTAGTCATCGCATTCCTGTTTCAACATTCATAACTTTGCATTTGGCTGGGTTAAACTCTAGCAGCCATTTTTTCAGATCACTTCTGGAGTGTGTCCAAATCCGTTTGCAATCTATCTCGATCTATTTCTCATCAGTTTTGCATCATCAGCAAACGATGATATGAGGGCGTTAATTTTCTCTTTCAGATCATTGACATATTAGAAACAGGATGGTCTCTAAATTCGACCCTTGTGGTACTCCACCCGTAATATAAATAAACATGAAAATCGTCTCCACTTAAAAAAAATTGTAAATACATTCCTGAATAAATATATATACATGTGTATATATATACATATAATATATAATATATGCCTCTGAAAATATGTATATGTGTAAGTACTTAGTATGCATATACACACACAGTATAAGTGTTTGCGTGTGTGAGTGTGTGTGTGTGTGTGTGTGTGTGTGTGCGTGTGTGTGTGTGTGTGTGTGTGCGTGTGTGTGTGTGTGTGTGTGTGTGTGTGTGTGGCTGTGTGTGTGTGTGTGTGTGTGTGTACTCACCTAATTGTACTCACCTAATTGTGCTTGCGGGGGTTGAGCTCTGGCTCTTTGGTCCCGCCTCTCAACCGTCAATCAACTGGTGTACAGATTCCTGAGCCTATTGGGCTCTATCATATCTACATTTGAAACTGTGAATGGAGTCAGCCTCCACCACATCACTTCCTAATGCATTCCATTTGCTAACTACTCTGACACTGAAAAAGTTCTTTCTAACGTCTCTGTGGCTCATTTGGGTACTCAGCTTCCACCTGTGTCCCCTTGTTCGCGTCCCACCAGTGTTGAAAAGTTCGTCCTTGTTTACCCGGTCGATTCCCCTGAGGATTTTGTAGGTTGTGATCATGTCCCCCCTTACTCTTCTGTCTTCCAGTGTCGTGAGGTGCATTTCCCGCAGCCTTTCCTCATAACTCATGCCTCTTAGTTCTGGGACTAGTCTAGTAGCATACCTTTGGACTTTTTCCAGCTTCGTCTTGTGCTTGACAAGGTACGGGCTCCATGCTGGGGCCGCATACTCCAGGATTGGTCTTACATATGTGGTGTACAAGATTCTGAATGATTCCTTACACAGGTTCCTGAACGCCGTTCTGATGTTAGCCAGCCTCGCATATGCCGCAGACGTTATTCTCTTTATGTGGGCTTCAGGAGACAGGTTTGGTGTGATATCAACTCCTAGATCTTTCTCTCTGTCTGTTTCATTAAGTACTTCATCTCCTATTCTGTATCCTGTGCCTGGCCTCCTGTTTCCACTGCCTAGTTTCATTACTTTGCATTTACTCGGGTTGAACTTCAACAGCCATTTGTTGGACCATTCACTCAGTCTATCCAGGTCATCTTGTAGCCTCCTACTATCATCCTCTGTTTCAATCCTCCTCATAATTTTTGCATCGTCGGCAAACATTGAGAGGAACGAATCTATACCCTCTGGGAGATCATTTACATATACCAGAAACAGTATAGGTCCGAGGACTGACCCCTGCGGGACTCCACTTGTGACGTCTCGCCAATCTGAGACTTCACCCCTCACACAGACTCGTTGTCTCCTGTTGCTTAGGTATTCCTCTATCCACCGGAGTACCTTCCCTCTCACTCCAGCCTGCATCTCCAACTTTCGCACTAGCCTCTTGTGTGGCACTGTATCAAAGGCTTTCTGACAATCCAAAAATATGCAGTCTGCCCACCCTTCTCTTTCTTGCCTTATTTTTGTTGCCTGGTCGTAGAATTCAAGTAACCCTGTGAGGCAGGACCTGCCATCCCTGAACCCATGTTGATGCTGTGTTACAAAGTTCCTTCGCTCCAGATGCTCCACTAGTTTTTTTCGCACAATCTTCTCCATCAGCTTGCATGGTATGCAGGTTAGGGACACTGGCCTGTAGTTCAGTGCCTCCTGTCTATCCCCTTTCTTGTATATCGGGACTACGTTAGCTGCTTTCCAAATATCTGGCAGTTCCCCTGTTGCCAGTGATTTGTTATACACTATGGAGAGTGGTAGGCTCAGTTCTCTTGCTCCTTCCTTTAGAACCCAAGGGGAGATTCCATCTGGGCCTATAGCCTTCGTCACGTCCAACTCTAGTAAACACTTCCTTACTTCCCCACTGGTAATCTCAAACTCTTCCAGTGGTTCCTGGTTAGCTATTCCCTCACTTACCTCTGGAATTTCTCCTTGTTCTAAGGTGAAGACCTCCTGGAATTTCTTATTCAATTCCTCACACACTTCCTTGTCATTTGTAGTGAATCCTTCCGCCCCTATCCTTAATCTCATAACCTGTTCCTTTACTGTTGTTTTTCTCCTAATGTGGCTATGCAACAATTTAGGCTGAGTCTTTGCCTTGCTTGCGATGTCATTTTCGTATTGTCTTTCTGCCTCTCTTCTCATCCTGACATATTCATTCCTGGCATTCTGGTATCTTTCTCTGCTATCCAGTGTCCTGTTATTCCTATAGTTTCTCCATGCCCTTTTACTTTGCTGCTTAGCTAGCCTACATCTTTGATTAAACCATGGGTTTCTCATCTTCATTTCTCTGTTTTCCTTTTGGACTGGGACAAACTTGTTTGCTGCGTCCTTGCACTTCTGCGTGATGTAATCCATCATATCTTGGGCCGTCTTTCCCCTGAGCTCTGTTTCCCATGCTATATCTGTTAGGAATTTTCTTATCCCCTCATAGTTTCCCTTTCGGTATGCTAACCTTTTGGTTTCGGTATCCCTCCTCGAGTTCAATAACCCTTCTTCAATCAAGTACTCAAACACCAGTACACTGTGGTCGCTCATTCCTACTGGGTCCTCAAAACCGATTTCTCTTATGTCGGAGTCGTTCAGAGTGAAGACTAGGTCGAGTCTCGCTGGTTCGTCATTGCCTCTCATCCTTGTGGGTTCTCCGACATGCTGCGTTAAAAAGTTGCTTGTCACCACCTCCAATAGTTTGGCTCTCCACGTATCCTCGCCTCCATGCGGTTCCTTGTTCTCCCAGTCAATCTTTCCGTGATTGAAGTCGCCCATGATGAGCAGGTGGGATCTATTTCTACAGGCAGCAGAGGCTGCCCTCTCAATTATAGTGTTAACTGCCTTGTTGTTGTTTTCATACTCTTGACTGGGTCTCCTGTCATTTGGTGGAGGGTTGTATATTACTGCTACTACTATTCTTGGTCCTCCCATTGTTATGGTGCCTGCTATGTAGTCTCTGAACTCCTCACAGCCCGGGATGGCCATCTCCTTAAAACTCCATTCCCTTCTCATGAGTAGGGCCACTCCGCCTCCTCCTCTACCTTCCCTCTCTTTCCTTATTACTGTATACTCCTGGGGAAACACGGCATTCGTTATGATTCCAGAGAGTTTTGTTTCAGTGAGTCCGATTACATCTGGGTTAACTTCTTGTGCTCTTTCCCTTAGTTCACTTGTCTTGCTTGTGATCCCATCTATGTTCGAGTACATCACCCTGAAACTGACTCTCTTCTGCTTCTTTTCTGGGGGGGACCTTTGGGATCTGGGGTGAGTGGGAGCTGGGGGGACCTGGCACGGGGGGATTGGTGGAGGAGGGAGGGCTTGGGGTGGTGGGGGAGAGGGGGAGGGTACAGGGGGTGGATAAGAGGGGGAGGGTACAGGGGGTGGATAAGAGGGGGAGGGTACAGGGGGTGGATAAGAGGGGGAGGGTACAGGGGGTGGGTAAGAGAGGGAGGGTTGGGGAAGCATGGGGGGAGGAGAGGCTGTGGGGGATAGGGGAGATGGGGGGGCTTGGGGGGAGAGAAAAGGGTGGAGGGCTTGGGGGGCGTGGGGGAAAAGGGAGGGCTGAGGTGGGTGAGGAAGAGGGGAGGGTTTAGGGGAGTGGGGGAGAGGGGAAGACTTAGGTGGGGTGGGGGAGAGTGGGGGGCTTAGGGGGGAGGGGGAGAAGGGAGGGCATGGGGGTGGGAGAGACGGGAAGGCATGTGGGAG
>NC_091223.1:17292966-17310466 GCF_040958095.1 Procambarus clarkii | reverse complement strand
CACCCTAGTCGTCCACCAGTCACCCTAGTCGTCCACCAGTCACCCTAGTCGTCCACCAGTCACCCTAGTCGTCCACCAGTCACCCTAGTCGTCCACCAGTCACCCTAGTCGTCCACCAGCCACCCTAGTCGTCCACCAGCCACCCTAGTCGTCCACCAGTCACCCTAGTCGTCCACCAGCCACCCTAGTCGTCCACCAGTCACCCTAGTCGTCCACCAGTCACCCTAGTCGTCGACCAATCACCCTAGTCGTCCACCAGTCACCCTAGTCGTTCACCAGTCACCCTAGTCGTCCACCAGCCACCCTAGTCGTCGACCAGTCACCCTAGTCGTCGACCAGTCACCCTAGTCGTCCACCAGTCACCCTAGTCGTCGACCAATCACCCTAGTCGTCCACCAGTCACCCTAGTCGTCTACCAGTCACCCTAGTCGTCGACCAGTCACCCTAGTCGCGTGCCCCAGTTTCGTACGGGAGGGGCCAGCAGTGTGTGTGTGTATTCTTAACGACTAATGGTCGGGGTTCCGTAATTAGCCGGTGGTGATTACAGCTCTAATTGGCCCTTACGACGGAACCAGAGAATTTTAAGCTTGTGAACGAGACCCGCTCGTCCTGCCGGGTGTGGCAGTGTTGTCCTGCCGGGTGTGGCAGTGTTGTCCTGCCGGGTGTGGCAGTGTTGTTCTGCCAGGTGTGGCAGTGTTGTTCTGCCAGGTGTGGCAGTGTTATTCTGCCGGGTGTGGCAGTGTTGTCCTGCCAGGTGTGGCAGTGTTGTCCTGCCGGGTGTGGCAGTGTTGTCCTGCCGGGTGTGCTATCTTCACTGTGCTATCTTCACTGTGCTATCTTCACTGTGCTCTCTTCACTGTGCTATCTTCACTGTGCTATCTCCACTTTGTTATCTTCACTGTGCTATCTTCACTGTGTTATCTCCACTTTGTTATCTTCACTGTGTTCTCTTCACTGTGCTATCTTCACTGTGCTATCTCCACTTTGTTATCTTCACTGTGCTATCTTCACTGTGCTACCTTCACTGTGCTATCTCCACTGTGCTATCTTCACTGTGCATTCTTCAGTGCTATCTTCACTGTTATCTTCACTGTGCTATCTGCAGTGTTATCTTCACTGTGCTATCTTCACTATACTATCTTCACTATGCTATCTTCACTGTGCTATCATCAATACACTCTCTCTCTTCGCCAATAACCCAAACAGGACCAATAACACTGAATTATCATGTTGAAAATACATTGTGTCGGCGGGACAGGTAGCCAGGGTATGTATGTCAGGCTTATTATATCTAGCTCCCCTACCCTACCGAAAGTTGAACTACTGACCCCCTTTCCCCCCCCCCCAGGATGCTGCCCTACAACTACTGCTGGGGTACTTATTTACTGCTAGGTGAACAGAGGCATTAGGTGATAGGAAATACGTCCACCCATGCCTGGGATTCGAACCCGGAATTCCCGATTATGAGTCGAGAACGAACCAGAATTTGATGCTAAATGAGGGGGTATGGGAAGAAGCCTCGATATCCCTGGGGTTGGCCTAGTCGGAGACCGGGCCGCGGGGGGCCATTGATCCCCGGAATCTACCCAATCTCAAACCACCACTCTCCTATAGAAATATAAACAAGAAAATATGTTAAGCAGAGTAGTTTTTCTTTGATAAGTAAAACAAAAAATTAACAAACAAACAATGACTTGCAAAAATAGTAGCATTATCTTGATGCGGGGAATAATTTGAAGTAAATATAAATAATATTTTAAACTTTTTTTTATCTTTATTTATAAACTGACGAGAAGTTGTACACAAAGGTATTTATTTTTGGCGTCTTCAGGCAAGTTGGGCTCCTTGCCTGCAGACAAGGAGCCTCCGCCCTCCTTGCCTGCAGACAAGGAGCCTCCGCCCTCCTTGCCTGCAGACAAGGAGCCTCCGCCCTCCTTGCCTGCAGACAAGGAGCCTCCGCCCTCCTTGCCTGCAGACAAGGAGCCTCCGCCCTCCTTGCCTGCAGACAAGGAGCCTCCGCCCTTCTTGCCTGCAGACAAGGAGCCTCCGCCCTCCTTGCCTGCAGACAAGGAGCCTCCGCCCTCCTTGCCTGCAGACAAGGAGCCTCCGCCCTCCTTGCCTGCAGACAAGGAGCCTCCTCCACCCTCCTTGCCTGCAGACAAGGAGCCTCCGCCGCCCTCCTTGCCTGCAGACAAGGAGCCTCCGCCGCCCTCCTTGCCTGCAGACAAGGAGCCTCCGCCCTCCTTGCCTGCAGGACAAGGAGCCTCCGCCGCCCTCCTTGCCTGCAGACAAGGAGCCTCCGCCCTCCTTGCCTGGAGGACAAGGAGCCTCCGCCCTCCTTGCCTGCAGGACAAGGAGCCTCCGCCCTCCTTGCCTGCAGACAAGGAGCCTCCGCCCTCCTTGCCTGGAGGACAAGGAGCCTCCGCCCTCCTTGCCTGCAGGACAAGGAGCCTCCGCCCTCCTTGCCTGCAGGACAAGGAGCCTCCGCCCTCCTTGCCTGCAGACAAGGAGCCTCCGCCCTCCTTGCCTGCAGACAAGGAGCCTCCGCCCTCCTTGCCTCCTCTCTTGACATGTTTCAGGCACATTTGAGCCTTGAAAGGAACAGTTCTGAAACCTCTGAAAATGAAATGCATTCCCCCCCCCCCAAAATACATAATATTGTATCTGCTGTATAAATTCATTTTGAAAGTTATCTTGCATAGTGTACAAGTAAATTTGTCAAAATATATTTCAAATATAAATATTCTTCATTCTAAGTTAAAAAATAATATTTGAAATTTTAAGTATTTAAAGTTGAAAATAAAACGTGGAAACTTTAAATAAAATTCTTTATAATTCAAACAAAATAGTGCATTAAGGGGATGATATACAAGTAGATAACAACGCAAGTATATCGCAAGGTTCTTGCTGGGGAGGATTGACTGGGTACCAGTCCTTATTTGTTGAGCAGTAATTAGGTATCTAGTTGTTAACCGGTTGGTGAGTCGTGTTCCAGGGGGGGGGGACTAGTAGACTAAGGCTTGCCATGAGCCATAGAGGTGGGAAAGCTCTCAGCCTGCTAACAAGAGTTCGAAGTCGTCTGCTTCTGTAACCACTCCAAGCAACAGCCTGTTGGATCAAGTTATCAGAAATCGAGCATGGCTTCAGGCCGGGCTCGGGGGAGTAGAACAACTCCAAAAACCCTCTTCATGTCTGACACAGGCTTCTCCTTCTCTACCACAAGACTATGTGCAGCTGTGTAACATCTTTCTATTAAGAAAAGTATCCTCGTCTCCACCTCCCCCCGGGTCGTACGGATCATTGACCTTCAGTTCCCTGATTTTGAGATTTCACTCCGTCTTTCTCACGCTTTGGTTAACCCCTTAAATTTTATCAACTCTGCCTGTTCTCAAGGTAAAAGAACTTCTTTGATCCTAAACCCGCTCCCAGCACTCGTAACACTGGGTTCTGCCTTCACATCTGAACTCAAAAATCACGCTAATACCCTTCGTCCTTATGATGAAACATTCGCTTTTCGACAAACACATTTCGCAGTAATCTGGTTCACACACCTCTCTCCTGGTATCAATGGTGCATTGGTACCTGGTGGTCATTTATTTCCTGTTATTGTTCTCTCCAATACCAACCACTTGGGCTGGACGGTAGAGCGACGGTCTCGCTTCATGCAGGTCGACGTACATACAAGAGATTTTACAAAAATTGATAGATTTATAGATAGAGCTAGTACATACAATACCTAAAGCCACTATTCTTTTCCTTCTTTCCTTTTCCTTTTTCCTATTCTTCATCCTTCTTGCCTATTATCTCATTCTTTGCCCCATCTCACTCCCTTATCTTAGAAATTGACACTTTCCACCACTCTCTTTCCACCCGACTTGATAACGGTGTAAGACACACACTATCTGCGTCAACTGTTGCTTGACGCGGATGTCAAATAGATTTTAAATGTTTACAGATGACATTAAACTAATGAGGTGGTTGGCCCAACCCGTTCTCGCACTTTCTTAGAGTCAATATTGACTTATTAAATACGTGCATATGTGACATACTAAACATACTAGTTTACCTTGAAAAGCTTCATAGAAAACACCGACATTACCTAACCTTCTTAGTATGTTAAGATAAGCATCTTATTGCTTCGTAATTACAATTATTACTTAACCTATTATAGGTATAGGTATGTATAGGTACCTATTATTTAGTATGTCACATATGCACGTATTTAATAAGTCAATATTGACTTTAAGAAAGTGCGAGAACGGATTGGTTGGCCACCGAACCCAACTGCGGAAGGACTCCCTCTGGACACGATGTACCAATAAGCAGACAGATGGTTACTAGACGTTAATCGGAAGAGATGTAAAGCAATGAGTGTCGGTAGAGAGGAGACGGAGAGAACTGAACAAATTCACACGAGTCCTGATAAGGGATCGAAGTTATGCGCCTATGTGTTTACGGGATATGTATATATCGCGTTAATGTGATTTCTCTGTGTAGGCCTACACTGTCAAATGGGAAAAGGGCCTGGGAGTACATGTTAGGCCCACACCACAGACTGAACAAACTAACCTGTCTTGAAAACAACGTCGCTTTTCGATCGTATGCGCAACATAAGGGGCACAAATTGCCATGCTAGAAAATGGCAGCGGCTGGCGAAAGTGACATACTGTCCCCGTTTTCTGTTTTGGGTCCTCTGGTAGATTAGGAGAGACTACTTTAAATTGACCGTTTTCTTGACGGTGAGGGGAACCTTTGGGAGGACGGGCTGGTCCAACACGCTCAGAACAACCACAACCACACCCACCACAACCACAACCACAACCACCACAACCAGTGAAGGAGCACCACCATCAGAGGTAATTCTAGACCATTAGCCCCCAGCATGGAGGGCTGTGAGAGCCTCCAGCTCACTGTTATTAGCCTCGTTGAGGCTTTCGTCTTGTGGGTTGGTCCTGTTAAATGTTGAGGGGGGGGGGGTGATAGGGAAGGAGGGGGGATGATTGGGGGAGGGGTAAGGAAGGGGGAGGGGTGGGAGAGAAGTTGGAGAAAATTCTGTTACTTTTTCTTCTCTGTGACCTACCTCTCTCTCTCTCTCTCTCTCTCTCTCTCTCTCTCTCTCTCTCTCTCTCTCTCTCACACACACACATCGGATAGGGGAGGGGGGGGAGGGGTAAACGCTTAACGACTCTTCAATGGAGGTTGTAATCACTAACGAGGCCCGTGGCGAATCCTGGGGGTGTGGGGGGGGGCGCAATGAGGGATAGAGTGGAGGTGGAGAGGAGGAAAGTTGGAGAGACAGGAGGCAGGATGAGAGAGAGAGAGAGAGAGAGAGAGAGAGAGAGAGAGAGAGAGAGAGAGAGAGAGAGAGAGAGAGAGAGAGAGAGAGAGAGAGAGAGAGAGAGAGAGAGAGAGAGAAAGAGAGAGAGAGAAAGCATGTTTTAATCCATGGTTGTTGTTCTTGTTGTTAAAGATTTGCTACCTGGAACAAAAAGTTCCAAGTAGCACGGGCTATGGTGAGCCCGTATTTTTTTGAAACGGCAAACCAGTCATCCATGGCGGTCACCCATCCACACTGGATGACATGGAATCCACAACTCCAGCGAGAGAGAGTTCTCAAGGTCAGAAGAGTGATGCAATCCGCACAAACCTCTATAGTAATTAGCCACGAATTGGCCTGTGCAGTTAGTCGAATCCCACACTTGGTGGATTTATGTTTGCCGGTGAACAGCGAGGTGCGACGCGCCCCCCCCCCAGACCCCACCCTACCCCCCCTCCAGCTGGTGGGGGGGGGGTAGGGGGGGTGGGAGTTAACTACCCCCACCCCCCCTTGCATGAATTAACATAATTACCGTGGTATATTAACACGGTAATAATTACCAGGCTGTATAAAGCGATATATATATATATATATATATATATATATATATATATATATATATATATATATATATATATATATATATATATATAGGTGAATTGAGATAAGTGATGATATCTTTACATCATGATGATATCATGATATGATATTATATGATGATATCTTTATTGGCGCTAAGGATACCTGGTTGATGGGGTTCTGGGAGTTGTTCTACTCCCCAAGCCCGGCCCGAGGCCAGGCTTGACCTGTGAGAGTTTGGTCCACCAGGCTGTTGCTTGGAGCGTCGTGGGTAATGATGGTGATGACCTAATTGGTGGTGATGGTGACCTTCATGGTGATGACCTTGGAGGTGATGGTGACCTTGATAATGATAGTACTGACCTGTGTAATGATAGTGATAACCCCTAAAATAACGATGGTGATACCAGAGGTCCTGTATAATGAATAACAGTGACCCCCCCTCATGTATAACCAACAGTGACCTCTGTCAGCGGTGATTCTAAACTCAGGACAGCACACCTATATGTGCTTGCCGGGGTCGAGCTAGGCTCCCAAGCCCTACCTTCCCAACGTTCTTAGATTAATGCAATGACAATTTTTCACGCTTTTATCCTATTTACAATAAAAGTGTTGAATCTAATTAGCTTTATCGACTTCTGCACCTAATCTATTCGATTTATTGACAGCTTAAATACTGAAAAGGTTTTTCCTGATGTGTCTGTGGCTCATTTAAGTCTCTAATTTCCCATCTATGACCCTCGTTCTGCTGTTCCTAGTTTTGAACAACGTTGCTTTGTCCACTTTGTCAATTTTCCTCAGAATCTTATATGTTGTTATCATGTCTCTCGTATCTCTCTTTCCCTCCAGTGGGGTAAGGTCTAGTTATCTCAGTCTTTCCTCATAGCTCAATCTTCCCAGCTCCGGAACGAGTCTCGTTGCATATCTTTGGACGTTTTCTACTTTCTCCTTGTTCTTTTTCAGATACAGGTTCCATGCTGAGGGCTGCATATTCAAGACTGGGTCTCACCTTCGTTGTTTATAACGCCCAGAGAGCTCCTTTCTCCAGGTTTCTGAAGGATTCACAGTTGTTGGGCAGTATGGCATATGAAGTTGTTGTTATTCTGCTAATGTATGTTTCTGGCATCAGATTTGGGGTTAGTCCACTCACAGGTCTTTCTCATTTTCTGAATGAAGAATTTTTCCCTTCATACTATACGTCTGTACTGGTCTCCGCACTCCTGTTGCAATCCTCATAACTTTACATTTGGCTGGGTTAAATTCTAATAGCCACTTTCAGACAATTTCTAGAGTGTGTCCAAACCATCTCGCAATGATTCACAATCTAACCCCCTGACCTGACTCTTCTCATTAGTTTGGCATCATCTACAGACAACGATATGAAGGAGCCAGTTTCCTGTCAGATCATTTACATATATTAGAAACAAATTGGGGCCTAGAACCGACCCTTGTGGTACTCCACTCGTAACCTCTCTCCACTCTGATGTCTCTGCTCTCACTGTAGCCCTTTGCTTCCTTCCTGAGAGGTAGTCTCTGACTAGATTAATAGTCTAATGACTATTCATTGGACTATTAATCTAGATTAATAATTCTGACTAGATTAATAGTCCTCTGGTAGTCTCTGATTACCAGAGGACTCTTCCAGATATGCCAGAATGCTTTTCTAGTTTGAATAGGAGTCTTTCATGCAGGACTGTGTCAAATGCTTTCTGACAGTCAAGGAATCTGCAGTCTGTCTATTCATCTCTTGTCAGATTTCTGTCATCTTATTTTACAACTCCAGCAAGTTTGTCAAGCAAGATTTTCCTTTACTAAAACCACGCTTGTTCCCTGAGACAAAATTGATCTGTTCTAAATGTTCTTCCAGCCTGCTTCAGATCAACTTCTCTAGCAGGTTGCAGGGACACGTGTATATGATACAGGTCTGTAGTTCAACAGTTGCTGTCTACCCTCCTTCCTTGTAGATTGGTACCATATTTCCAGCAGACAGGAAATTCTCTCGTTTCTAATGAGGAATTAAACATTATGGCCAGTGGGCCGCACAATGCTTCAGCTGTCTCTTTTAGTACCCATGGTGATATTTTGTGTGGTGTGTGTGTGTGTGTGTGTGTGTGTCTGTGTGTGTGTCTGTGTGTGTGTCTGTGTGTGTGTGTGTGTGTGTGTGTGTGTGTGTGTGTGTGTGTACAAAACCGCTCTACGCACGCCGGAGAGTGACCCTGAATTATTCAAGTTAATCTTGTACGCGCTGTGTGAGTGAATATTTTAAATATTTTGCTATAAACGCAATCATCAAATTTGCATAACAATATTCATTTTAAATTACATAGAAAATTCCCGAATGATAAATATACAGAAAAAATAGCAGAAAATTAAAACAAAATCTAGCAAATAAAAAAAAGGACACTTTATTGATAATATTTTCACTGCATGTTTGTACGTTATATTTACTATGAGAATATTACATTAACGTCATTATGTATTCCTATGAAACTTGATATTAATCTTCTGATATCATGCTCAGTAAACCCTAAATGATATAAGGTATATACTTCTCTTGTAAACCTCAAATGTTATATATGGTATTCCCTGTACTTAGCCTTGTGGGGGGTGGGGGGGGGGGGGTGGGAGGGTTGACCCCTTTTAAAAGCTATAATGTTGTTTTGATATCATTACAGTTTTTTACAGCAGGTGTGTATTTACTAGTCTTTCTTACAACTGAATGAAATTAAGGAGGGGGGGTATTTATTTTCATTTAATTTCATTTAGTTTAATTTCATTTAGTTTAATTTCATTTAGGTTATGCACGATTCATTTTTGTATTAAATTGTCCTTGATTGACTGAATGTTATGTAATCATCTACTCTATCGACCAGGGAGCCGGTCGGCCGAGCGGACAGCACGCTGGACTTGTGATCCTGTGGTCCCGGGTTCGATCCCAGGCGCCGGCGAGAAACAGTGGGCAGAGTTTCTTTCACCCTATATCCCCCTGTTACGTAGCAGTAAAATAGGTACCTGGGTGTTAGTCAGCTGTCACGGGCTGCTTCCTGGGGGTGGAGGCCTGGTCGATGACCGGGCCGCGGGGACACTAAAAAGCCCCGAAATCATCCCAAGATAACCTATTCTCACATAATCAAATATGATATTGCAATGGTTATGTTGATATTGCTGTGGAAATGTTGTTTCACAACATGTGCTTTCTGGTGTTGCTTTGCGGATCAAGCTGTTTCTGAGGATAAAATGTTTTGTAGGAAATGTAGACGTTTATCTCTCAGAATGTTTGGTAATATGTTTATTGTTTGTGATGTGTGTATATGTATGTATTAACACGATGTACTGAACGGGGTGAGAATAGCTTGAGCTACCTCATCCCTTTGTGTGTATTTTACCTCAATAAACTTATTTCTATTTCAAATGTTTTGTATGGCAATATTTTGCGGTGATGGTGAGTGATGGTGAGGGATGGTGAGAGTGATGGTGACGATTGTAAGAGTGGCCAGTTCTCAGGCAAACGAGCATAACCATGGGTGCAGAATGCATGAGGGGACTTGTTCACTGCGCATCCTCACCACCTCTGGGGTGTCAGCTCGTCTTGGGTGTCCTCTGGGTAACAGATCATATTGTCAACTCGGATAAAGCACACGGCCAGTTGTATGATATTGTCGGTTAATGCGACCGAGATGAGGGAAGCTTAGTTCATATTGTGCATACTGTGGGTAATTTCTGTCATGTGCACTTGAGCTAGAGGAGGCACGAAGTAACTTGCAACAAGAGGTCAGGTCATCCTGACCTCACACAGGCTGGGAGGGATGAGGAGGCCACCTCTACACTCCCCGTGACGTCACGTGAACTTACAGAAGGGCCAATCAGGTGATCAGCCAAGGGAGAAGCCACATTTTGATTGGTGGGGTGTCTATAGCACGTGAGCATGTAGCTGTAATCGCCAGACGTGCCAGCTCCTCTTTCTACACATGGCCACATGGCGAGCAGAACCAAGTTCATTATTGTCGAAGCATTAGTTGCCATGGCTTGGTTGATAATCAACCAAGCCATGGCAACCCTCCACCATCTCATCCCAAATCCTTAAAAAAAAACTTGTAAAAAAAAAAAAAAATCCTTATCCCGACCCCTTCTAAGTGCTATATAGTCGCAATGGCTTGGCGCTTTCCCCTTAAAAATTCCCTTCCCCGTTTGCAGAGCAGAGATCATTGAATACATTCACCAGTTTCTCCAGGCATTTACTTCCAGCTGTAGCGAGACTGGAGACACCCACCCAACTGTCGCCCAGTTGGGTGGGTGTGGAGCAAGACAAGTAACTGTGTGACTCACCGCAGCCTTGAAGTCACACCAACAAACATGTGACTTGGAGAGTGTGTGTACATGTGACTTGGAGTGTGTGTACATGTGATTGTGAGTGTGTGTACATGTGCTGAAATTTAACGTAAGAACTTACAATTTGGCTGTGTACCATTCGTCCTTAACAGTCGTGGCAACCTACGGAGATGGCCAGTTAAGGGTCTGAAACAGGTTGACTGTGGAGAGAGTGGAGGAACTCGTAGTAAGAGGTTAGTGTGCCCAGCTCTTGAGTGAAGGTGTGCCTAGCTCTTGAGTGAAGGTGTGCCTAGCTCTTGAGTGAAGGTGTGCCTAGCTCTTGAGTGAAGGTGTGCCTAGCTCTTGAGTGAAGGTGTGCCTAGCTCTTGAGTGAAGGTGTGCCTAGCTCTTGAGTGAAGGTGTGCCCAGCTCTTGAGTGAAGGTGTGCCTAGCTCTTGAGTGAAGGTGTGCCTAGCTCTTGAGTGAAGGTGTGCCTAGCTCTTGAGTGAAGGTGTGCCTAGCTCTTGAGTGAAGGCGTGCCTAGCTCTTGAGTGAAGATGTGCCTAGCTCTTGAGTGGAGGTGTGCCTAGCTCTTGAGTGAAGGTGTGCCCAGCTCTTGAGTGAAGATGTGCCTAGCTCTTGAGTGGAGGTGTGCCTAGCTCTTGAGTGAAGGTGTGCCCAGCTCTTGAGTGAAGGTGTGCCTAGCTCTTGAGTGAAGATGTGCCTAGCTCTTGAGTGAAGGCGTGCCTAGCTCTTGAGTGAAGGTGTGCCTAGCTCTTGAGTGAAGGTGTGCCTAGCTCTCGAGTGAAGGTGTGCCTAGCTCTCGAGTGAAGGTGTGCCTAGCTCTTGAGTGAAGGTGTGCCTAGCTCTTGAGTGAAGGCTCCCAGGAGCCTTCACTCCTGGGAGCGGAAGTCAGAGATAACACCATCAATGGAGTCCAAGAAATGTGTAAGTACTCCAAAATAACTTACCAATGACAACTTATCATTGTCTATATATATATATATATATATATATATATATATATATATATATATATATATATATATATATATATATATATATATATATATATAGACAATGATATAAATTCGACTCTAATCTCTTGCCTAACAGGTTAACTTAGCTACGATCAATAATCTCTCAGAATTCATTTCAATTTCATGTTATTTTTCTAAGATTTTACTTTAAGTGATAACCACAAGCCAGTGGGTAGGCGGCCATGTTGCATCGGTGATATTGCAAGCCGAAGTGGTGCAAGGAAAAGTCCTCTTAGACATCAATTATAGTGATCACAATGTCCAAATTTACACTACTCATGCACTCGGCAACCGGTTCAGGAGTAATACTTAATGGTGTTGACAGCCAGTAAGTGTTTGGACAGAGAGAAAATTGAGGTCAGAAATGCTTATGACAATCATTGTCAGCAAATGGTGTCAGGAGAAGACTGTCAGTAAATGGTGTCAGGAAAAGACTGTCAATAATACTGACCATTACCTACATGCATGGAAGGTTTCTAATACCTGGGATTAACTTTGTTATCGTTACCTGAATGTTTACTTCAATATTGACTGACATAGGAACCCAATTACACATAATAAACACAATTGTTCGACTCTCACAAAAATTGAGATGCCACCAATTAACACGATAGAGCTGGACACTGAGAACTGTTGCCAATTACAATTCATGAACCAATGCATTAAACCCAAATGTTATCACTCATCACCAATACCTCGCGCTTATACCGTTGTGATACTCTCGTCTCTGAATCACTGAATATCACCTGCATCTTGTCTCTGAATCACTGAATATCACCTGCATCTCGTTTCTGAATCAATGAATATCACATGCATCTCGTCTCTGAATCACTGAATATCACCTGCATCTTGTCTCTGAATCACTGAATATCACCTGCATCTCGTCACTGAATCACTGAATATCACCTGCATCTCGTCTCTGAATCACTGATTATCACCTGCATCTCGTCTCTGAATCACTGAATATCACATGCATCTCGTCTCTGAATCACTGAATATCACCTGCATCTCGTTTCTGAATCACTGATTATCACCTGCATCTCGTTTCTGAATCACTGAATATCACATTCATCTCGTCTCTGAATCACTGAACATCACATTCATCTCGTTTCTGAATCACTGAATATCACCTGCATCTCGTCTCTGAATCACTGAATATCACCTGCATCTCGTTTCTGAATCACTGAATATCACATTCATCTCGTCTCTGAATCACTGATTATCACCTGCATCTCGTCACTGAATCACTGAATATCACCTGCATCTCGTCTCTGAATCACTGAACATCACATTCATCTCGTTTCTGAATCGCTGAATATCACCTGCATCTCGTTTCTGAATCACTGAATATCACCTGCATCTCGTTTCTGAATCACTGAATATCACCTGCATCTCGTTTCTGAATCGCTGAATATCACCTGCATCTCGTCTCTGAATCACTGAATATTCAGAGACGCCGGGGTTGAATGTGTACACTTAGGTTCCTAAAGAAGGTGGGTGAGAAACTCATTGGGAAAACTAAAGACTCAAGAGCATCCAGTTTCCTGTACCAGCGCCTCAGTGTCGCGGTCCAGAGAGGAAATGCTTGCTGTATCTTGGGCACGCATCCAACCTTCGAAGAGCTGGATAAGGTCTTCGAACATTGATTGTTATTTGTGTGTGTTTTCTGTAAACTGTAGCAATCTAATAAAATAAAATCAAATTTAAGAAAAAAATAAGGGTAGGAGAAGAAAATATAAGTGTTCAGCGAGAATCCACACGGTCTGAATACTCTTTATTTTCTTCTTCGAGGCTATGGGTCCCTACAATTGCACCAGAGGTGGTACCCATATATATATATATATATATATATATATATATATATATATATATATATATATATATATATATATATATATATATATATATATATATATATATATATATAGAAAACATCAAACACAATAAAAGATAATACCACAATATTTAAATCAAATTAACACTGAAAATTTACATTACTTTACAAATTTAGGACTGAACCCCCACACTGCTCCTCCCCCCCTACACCCCTACACACAACCCCACACCCCCCCTCCTCCCTAACCCCCTTGTTAGTGTTGTGGGGGGATGGAGAGTGTGGGAGGGTCAGCTTTAATGGTTCCCCACTACCACCATCTCCTTCATCACTATCCCACCACTCCCTACCATTAACCATATTCACTATCCCCTCTCTCTCACCATCCCCTCACTGTGTAAACCTGGTAAACTACAGTTCAGTAGACTCTGTCACCTGTCTTCTCACAGGTTTAGTTTACAGTGTAGTCGTTCTAGGCCTAATATGCAAATGGGATTTTATGCCTCCAGTCTCATCACTATCCCCCCCCCATTTTCACCATCAGTCACAATCACCATCTTAACAATCTGCTTTAAAATCACTCACCTTCGCAACGACCATCAGTTTAACCATGACTCATCATCCTCATGTTAACCTTCAGTTTCACCATCAATATCACTGTACTTCACTTTACTGTCCTTATTCTGGTCATTATTCACCGTCATCTTCACTATCGCCCCATCACCATTACTCACATCCATCCCCCCAACCATCATTTATCACAATCAGTGACCATCATCTTCACTATCGTCAACCTGAATTGTTCATCAACATACTCGGGTATATTCACTATCATCCACCCCCCCCCCTTCACCATCCCTCACAGGAGAGCTGTGAGGTACACAGTGAACTATTCCTCAGTCACTATCACATTTATTCATTATTAATTTTGTACAAAGCTGGGTACAGGAGTAGAGTATGGTGAGACTGAGAGCTTCTTCTCCTTCCTTTAACTATTAGTAAGATAATAAGTAAGATAAGTAAGTTATCTTAGTAAGATAAGACCTAGAAGCTCTCCTTCCTTTCACTATTAGTAAGATAATAAGTAAGATAAGTGAGTTATCTTAGTAAGATAAGACCTAGAAGCTCTCCTTTCTTTAACTATTAGTAAGATAATAAGTAAGATAAGTGAGTTATCTTAGTAAGATAAGACCTAGAAGCTCTCCTTCCTTTAACTATTAGTAAGATAATAAGTAAGATAAGTGAGTTATCTTAGTAAGATAAGACCTAGAAGCTCTCCTTTCTTTAACTATTAGTAAGATAATAAGTAAGATAAGTGAGTTATCTTAGTAAGATAAGACCTAGAAGCTCTCCTTCCTTTAACTCTTAGTAAGATAATAAGTAAGATAAGTTATCTTAGTAAGATAAGACCTAACTAATTTTCCCTGGAACACGACTCACTAATCAATTTTACTTCCAGGTTCCCAGTTACTGCTGGGTGAAGTGAGGCGAAGAGGTTAGGGATGGTTCCCAGTCAATCCTCACCCCTGGGTTTATTTATGAGTATGTGTATTTTTGGTCCAGTGTGTGGGTGTGATATATGTAACTAATAGGTGTTTAACTCCAGGGAATATATATTTACGGCTGGGTGAACAGGGGTATGAGGTAAGGGAACTGTGCCCAGTTTGTATCTACCCCGGCCGAGATTCGAACCTGGACCCTGCGACTGTGAATGAAAGTCATTTTCTCTCTGTTTCTTTCTCTCTTTTTCTCTTTTATCTTTGTCGAACAAATTCTCATTTTCTCTCTTTTATATATATATCTCTCACTCTCTCTCTTTCTCTCTCTCTCTCTCTCTCTCTCTCTCTCCCTCCCTCCCTCCCTCTCTCTCTCCCTCCCTCCCTCCCTCTCTCTCTCTCTCTCTCTCTCTCTCTCTCTCTCTCTCTCCCTCTCTCTCTCTCTCCTCCCTCTCTCTCTCTCTCTCTCTCTCTCTCTCTCTCTCTCTCTCTCTCTCTCTCCCTCCCTCCCTCTCTCTCTCTCTCTCTCTCTCTCTCTCTCTCTCTCTCTCTCTCTTTAATCCATTTCTCTCTCTCTCTCATCCTCTCTTTCTTTCTTTCTGTCTGTCTGTCAGTCTATCTGTGTGTCTGTCTGTTAGTCTGTGTCTGTCTGTCTATGTCTCTCTTTCTCTCTCTCTGTCTCTGTCTCTCTCTCTCTCTCTCTCTCTCTCTCTCTCTCTCTCTCTCTCTCTCTCTCTCTCTCTCTCTGACTCTCTGACTCTCTGTCTCTCTCTCTCTCTCCCTCTGACTCTCTCTCTCTCTCTCTCTGACTCTCTCTCCATAAGGTCAACAAAGGTGTGGTACACACCTGTAAAACATTCACAAGCCTGCAATGCAGCAGTAGCAGGAGGCGACACATACGAGGCCTCCCTCGTAGCTGAGATGCCAGCCTATGTATTACCTCAGTAACACATCACTCCAACAGTGGCATTACACCCCTCATGATACATGTATCTTGGCAGGCTAATACACAGCACATGAAGGAACTGGCTGGGGTCGCCCTGGGCACCACCGGGGGTATACATATGTATTATTTTTGGTGTTTATAATCGGATCCTACAACGTTAGATTGGATCCTACAACGTCAGATTGGATCCCACAACGTTAGATTGGATCCTACGTCAGATTGGATCCAACAACGTCAGATTGGATCCCACAACGTGAGACTGGATCCTACAACGTGAGACTGGATCCTACAACGTGAGATTGGATCCTACAACGTGAGATTGGATCCTACAACGTCAGATTGGACCCTACAACGTGAGATTGGATCCTACAACGTGCGATTGGATCCTACAACGTGAGATTGGATCCTACAACGTGAGATTGGATCCTACAACGTGAGATTGGATCCTACAACGTGAGATTGGATCCTACAACGTGAGATTGGATCCTACAACGTGAGATTGGATCCTACAACGTGAGATTGGATCCTACAACGTGAGATTGGATCCTACAACGTGAGATTGGATCCTACAACGTGAGATTGGATCCTACAACGTCAGATCGGATCCCACAACGTCGATATAATGAAGAAAATATATGATCACTATAATCAAATTATTACATAAAAGTCTATCACTATAAAAAAAGCTTCAATTAAAGACAATGAACTACAAAATGGCCTCGTCACAAGGCCATTTGAGCGGAAAGAAAACGAAAGCTTGTCTCATTCAAGCGAGACATGTTAACGACATCAATGATCATCTGTTTCAGCTAAGATGAAGATGGGGTTGACTTGGCCCAAGTGTTTCACAGGTATTTGTGCAACATAATACACTTGTGTGTGTAGGTGGGCGGTGTGTAGGTGGGCGGTGTGTGGGTGGGCGGTGTGTGGGTGGGCGGTGTGTAGGTGGGGGGAGTGTGGGTGGGCGGTGTGTAGGTGGGCGGTGTGTAGGTGGGCGGTGTGTAGGTGGGCGGTGTGTGGGTGGGCGGTGTGTAGGTGGGCGGTGTGTGGGTGGGCGGTGTGTGGGTGGGCGGTGTGTAGGTGGGCGGAGTGTGGGTGGGCGGTGTGTGGGTGGGCGGTGTGTAGGTGGGTGGTGTGTGGGTGGGCGGTGTGTAGGTGGGCGGTGTGTAGGTGGGCGGTGTGTAGGTGGGCGGTGTGTAGCTGGGCGGTGTGTGGGTGGGCGGTGTGTGGGTGGGCGGTGTGTAGGTGGGCGGTGTGTGGGTGGGCGGTGTGTAGGTGGGCGGTGTGTGGGTGGGCGGTGTGTAGGTGGGCGGTGTGTAGGTGGGCGGAGTGTGGGTGGGCGGTACCAAGCGTCCACCGGTTAGTGTGTGACACTGGATACCTGCCAGGAACAGGTGGGTGTTGTCGCTGCCACCTGCGACAGGTGGCTACAAGTGACCAACCTTCCCAAACCTGAGCACTCTACATGTGAACTTTGTGTACGGGAACTATAAGTATATTTTGTATAGTGGGGCACACATTAGAAGGTATATTATATATATATATATATATATATATATATATATATATATATATATATATATATATATATATATATATATATATATATATATATATGCGGTAACAGGAAATAAAGAGGAGAAAGAGGAGGCAGCGCCAAGCCAGGATGACTATATACCACATGGAAGGGATACGAGGATGGGACAGGGAGATGGGATAGAAGGAATAGTGAACAACCACAAGGGTGTATCAGGGGCTCGAACGCAGGAACCTGCGTGTAGCCAGTCCATCGCTGTACCGACCTGTCCAAAATAAAGACCCCGTGAGTACTCAAAAAGAGTTATTTGTAGTCCTCGATCAGGCTTCTTTATCCTCGCATTGTGAGCCTGGTGGTGGGGGGGGGGGGGGGGTTGGACATGTGTGTCTGTCCGTATTCTGGTTTGAGAAGAACATTTTTTTTTCTACCACAAACGTGGCCAG
>NC_091223.1:17278269-17292466 GCF_040958095.1 Procambarus clarkii | reverse complement strand
AGGAAGTGAGGTGAACTTTATCTTATCTCAAGGGTGTTGGGGAGGGGGGAGGGGGTCGAGATTGGGGGAGGGGAGTAGGAGGAGGTAGATGGGGGTGATAGAAGAAAGATTAGTATTAGGATGTGGTGATTGCAAGCACTACATGTGTGTGTGTATATGTATATAAGCACTCCGTAGCATCTATGTATACACCTCCATGTATGTTGGTATACATGTGGAGACCATTACACGCACCAGCCACTACAAACACCCACACACACACACATGGTGTCAGCAAGGCGGACAGCCCGCCTTGCTGTGTTGCACAATTCTACAGTGTTTCGCTCACCTGCATCTCTCAATCTTGCTTTCTCAAAGACGATGGGAGTGGGGGGAGGGAGGGGTAGGTGTAGGTGTAGGTGTGTGTGTGTGTGTGTGTGTGTGTGTGTGTGTGTGTGTGTGTGTGTGTGTGTGTGTGTGTGTGTGTGTGTGTGTGTGTGTGTGTGTGTGTATTCACCTAGTTGTATTCACCTAGTTGTGTTTGCGGGGATTGAGCTTTGCTCTTTCGGCCCGCGTCTCAACTGTCAATCAACTGTTTCCCTTGTGTGTGTGTGTGTGTGTGTGTGTGTGTGTGTGTGTGTGTGTGTGTGTGCACGCGCGTGTGTGTGTATGTGTATTTACTATGTGTGCCAGCAGGGTCGAGCTATTAGCTCTTGGACTCCGCCTTTGTAACCAGCCTATTATCTCTACACACTATCGCATGCACTAATACATTATTGCATGCAACAATACACTACTGCATTTAGCGTGTCATTATGTAATGCAACAACACACTAGTGCACGAACAAAACACCATTGCCAGACACACGACACTATTGCGTGCAGCAACACACTAGTGCACGGAAAAATGGACGCTACTGAATTCAACAGGGTTACTGTTGCATAGTGCAAGGTATTATTGCGTGCAACACGACACTATTGCGTGCAACACAGCACTATTGAATGCAACACAACACTATTGAATGCAACACAACACTATTGAATGCAACAAGACACTATTGAATGCAACACAACACTATTGAATGCAACAAGACACTATTGAATGCAACACACCACTATTGAATGCAACACGACACTATTGAATGCAACACAACACTATTGAATGCAACAAGACACTATTGAATGCAACACACCACTATTGAATGCAACACGACACTATTGAATGCAACACGACACAATTGAATGCAACACGACACTATTGAATGCAACACGACACAATTGAATGCAACACGACACTATTGAATGCAACACGACACAATTGAATGCAACACGACACTATTGAATGCAACACAACACTATTGAATGCAACAAGACACTATTGAATGCAACACACCACTATTGAATGCAACACGACACTATTGAATGCAACACGACACAATTGAATGCAACACGACACTATTGAATGCAACACGACACAATTGAATGCAACACGACACTATTGAATGCAACACGACACAATTGAATGCAACACGACACTATTGAATGCAACACACCACTATTGAATGCAACACGACACTATTGAATGCAACACAACACTATTGAATGCAACACAACACTATTGAATGCAACAAGACACTATTGAATGCAACACGACACTATTGAATGCAACAAGACACTATTGAATGCAACACAACACTATTGAATGCAACACGACACTATTGAATGCAACACAACACTATTGAATGCAACACGACACAATTGAATGCAACACAACACTATTGAATGCAACACAACACTATTGAATGCAACACGACACTATTGAATGCAACACGACACTATTGAATGCAACAGGACACTATTGAATGCAACACGACACTATTGAATGCAACACGACACTATTGAATGCAACACAACACTATTGAATGCAACACTACACTATTGAATGCAACACGACACTATTGAATGCAACAAGACACTATTGAATGCAACACGACACTATTGAATGCAACAAGACACTATTGAATGCAACACACCACTATTGAATGCAACACGACACTATTGAATGCAACACAACACAATTGAATGCAACACGACACTATTGAATGCAACACGACACTATTGAATGCAACAAGACACTATTGAATGCAACACGACACTATTGAATGCAACACAACACTATTGAATGCAACAAGACACTATTGAATGCAACACACCACTATTGAATGCAACACGACACTATTGAATGCAACACAACACTATTGAATGCAACACGACACTATTGAATGCAACACGACACTATTGAATGCAACACACCACTATTGAATGCAACACACCACTATTGAATGCAACACACCACTATTGAATGCAACACACCACTATTGAATGCAACACGACACTATTGAATGCAACACGACACTATTGAATGCAACACACCACTATTGAATGCAACACACCACTATTGAATGCAACACACCACTATTGAATGCAACACGACACTATTGAATGCAACACGACACTATTGAATGCAACACACCACTATTGAATGCAACACGACACTATTGAATGCAACACAACACTATTGAATGCAACAAGACACTATTGAATGCAACACGACACTATTGAATGCAACACGACACTATTGAATGCAACAAGACACTATTGAATGCAACAAGACACTATTGAATGCAACAAGACACTATTGAATGCAACACGACACTATTGAATGCAACACGACACTATTGAATGCAATTGAATTCTCTTCCTTGCTACTGTACTCGTACATTTTCCCTTCTTTCTCTGTTTATTATCATTCGCACATGCTTCTGTCTTCTCTAATCCCTTCTACCTCCTTGTTTATCTGTTCCTGTCCTATTTCACTCTTGGCTTAGTCTCTTCTCCTCCTCCTTCCCACTCACCCGTTTATCACTCTCTCTCTCTCTACTCCATTTGCCACTATCGTTATTTGGTGTTGTTATTGACTCAGCTACTGGGGATAAGTTCCAAGTAGCACGGGCTATGGTGAGCCCGTAGTGGACTTACCTGGCACAGGAGCGGGGCAAGTAGCGCGGGCTATGGTGAGCCCGTAGTGGACTTACCTGGCACAGGAGCGGGGCAAGTAGCACGGGCTATGGTGAGCCCGTAGTGGACTTACCTGGCACAGGAGCGGGGCAAGTAGCGCGGGCTATGGTGAGCCCGTAGTGGACTTACCTGGCACAGGAGCGGGGCAAGTAGCACGGGCTATGGTGAGCCCGTAGTGGACTTACCTGGCACAGGAGCGGGGCAAGTAGCACGGGCTATGGTGAGCCCGTAGTGGACCATTTTGCCACTATTGTTTCTAATTGTTACTCGCCCCACTTTGCCTTAAAGGGGGAGGGAGGGGGTGATTGGGCAGGGGGGGAGGGGTGAGGGGCAGGTGTGTGGTTATTTCTTGAGATGATTTCGGGGTGTCCCCGCGGCCCGGTCCTCGACCAGGCCTCCACCCCCCCAGGAAGCAGCCCGTGACAGCTGACTAACTCCCAGGTACCTATTTACTGCTAGGTAACAGGGGCATCAGAGTGAAAGAAATTCTGCCCATTATTTCTCGCCGGCGCCCTGGATCGAACCCGGGACCACAGGATCACGCGTTCAGTGTTCTGTCCGCTCAGCCACCGGCTCAGTGTGTAAGGGAGTTATTACTTGCGCGCACTATTTTGAGCAACCCATCCTCCGAATTGACAGTACGGTTTAAGACTAAGTGTAATAAGTACATTTCCTGACTGTTAGGAATAGTACATAATTGCACTTACTTGTGCCGTTATATTTACCTCCCCATATTTGGAGGATGGGCTGATTTTGAGCGTGTAAGAATTGTTACACACAGAAATCACAATTGCGTGATGAACAAATGAACAAAAATCAGTCGATTAAGGCAGCGTCTGGGATGCTCTCGGACGCAGGTTCGAATCCTCGTCACGGCCCTCGTGGTTTTGGGTAACAATTGTTTTTGGTGACCAAACCACACATCAAGAAAGTGAAAAAACGACGATGTTTCAGTCGGTCCTGGGGCCAGATTCACGAAGCAGTTACGCAAACACTTACGAACCTGTACATCTTTCCTCAATCTTTGGCGGCTTTGTTTACAACTATTAAACAGTTAATGAGCTCCGAAGCACCAGGAGCCTGTTTATAACAATAACAACAGTTGATTGGCAAGTTTTCACGCTTGTAAACTGTTTAATAAATGTAACCAAAGCCGTCAAAGATTGAGGAAAGATGTACACGTTCGTAAGTGCTTGCGTAACTGCTTCGTGAATCTGGGTCCAGGACCATTAGTAAGTGGATTACAGTAAACGATGTTTCGGACGTCTGAAGAAATTGCAGATACAGATACTATCTTTTCCTGTATCTTTTTTTCTTAATCCTTTTCCTTTCATGTTTGTTCTGCCTGTTCCTAATTTCTCTTAAAGAATTAGGAGAAGTTGATGATCTTGAGGTTATCTTGAGAAGATTTCGGGGCTTTAGTGTCCCCGCGGCCCGGTCCTCGACCAGGCCTCCACCCCCAGGAAGCAGCCCGTGACAGCTGACTAACTCCCAGGTACCTATTTACTGTTAGGTAACAGGGGCACTCAGGGTGAAAGAAACTTTGCCCATTTGTTTCTGCCTCGTGCGGGAATCGAACCCGCGCCACAGAATTACGAGTCCTGCGCGCTATCCACTAGGGTACGAGGCCCCAGGCTGATATGATAACAAAACAGGATGATAACAAAACAAGAAATATCTGTAGTTATAAACTAGATTAATAAAGAATTAGTTTTTTTTAATTAGGAGTTCTGTATTTATCAGTGATTTTAAAATCATTACAGATGTCAAATTCAGAATACGAAACTATTCCCACAACACATTACAGCATTGTCTGAACTCAACAGGTGTAAACAATATGTAATTCAATGTGTAAGTAAACATACATACTCAATGTGTAAGTAAACATACATACTCAATGTGTAAGTAAACATACATACTCAATGTGTAAGTAAACGTACATACGCAATGTGTAAGTAAACATACATACTCAATGTGTAAGTAAACATACATACTCAATGTGTAAGTAAACATACATACTCAATGTGTAAGTAAACATACATACTCAATGTGTAAGTAAACATACATACTCAATGTGTAAGTAAACATACATACTCAATGTGTAAGTAAACATACATACTCAATGTGTAAGTAAACATACATACTCAATGTATAAGTAAACATACATACTCAATGTGTAAGTAAACATACATACTCAATGTGTAAGTAAACATACATACTCAATGTGTAAGTAAACATACATACTCAATGTGTAAGTAAACATACATACTCAATGTGTAAGTAAACATACATACTCAATGTGTAAGTAAACATACATACTCAATGTGTAAGTAAACACTATGTAAACAAGTCTACATTTTGTTACATATAATTTTCCTTGTCTATGTCTCTCCTTCCCCTCCTTTCCCCTTACTACTTCTTCCTTCTTCTTTCTCCCCAACTTTTCCCTACTCACAACCCCTTTTCCCCCACCTCCTCCCCCTCCCACTATCTGTCTCTCCCTGTGAGTCTTCCTGTAAAATATTTATTGCCACTATATCACTGTCCAACGGACGGGGCTGCGAGACGGGGAATAGGGGAGGGATAGGAGGGAGGGGAATAGGGGGGTGGAAGGGGGGTGAGGAGGGAGGGGAGGTGCTGGCGAGGGGAAGGAATGAGTGTGAGCGGAAGAGGGGGAGAGAATAAAAAGAAATCGTCCTACTAGAAGAATGCTACGTGAGTGAAAACAAAAGACAATGTCCGGCTATTTTTAGGGGTGTGGGGGAAGGGGGTTGTGGTGGGGTGGATGGGGGTGTGGGTGTGGGGGAGGTTGGAGAGGGGGGGAATTGACGTTGGGGGGGGGGGGCCAGTGGGTGGGGGAGTTAATTCCTGACTGGCTTTATTGTGGAAATTCTCTCACTCATTTACCAGCGACAATCATGAACACTGAATATATCTAGAACATGTTTCATGGACGCACGGAAGACATGTTCTTACATGTTCCAGCGATGAATATGGAACACCTTACACGGCAGTTGCTCACGGCAGTTCCAGTGGCATGATGTGAACACGGAAGACCTGTAGTGAAACTACAAGTTTCAACTACAAGTTCCAGCGACAAATGTGAAACTCGTGGAAATCCTTGCAAACAGAGCCACGACGACACTGAATTATTAATGCTGCATAACTAACAAAATTTAAACAATATAAGATTTCACTCACTAAGGCTAGTATCTAATATAAACATCATGACGGTAACTTACTAAATATAGCTTTCAATAACACTCTCAGTTCTCAAGGAATCACACTCATTCACAGACCTTACCAAACCGTCACTCAACCATACATTGAATACCCTTAATTTCTGTTTCCTTAGATGGCATCAATTACTAACAGCTGTACCCCAAGACTTGACTCCTTTAACTGCATAACAGTCAAGAACAATTGTAACATACAAGAAGGTTGAGTAAATCAGTTTCAGAACGATTAGACTTCAACTGACACAAGTGTCCTTCACATTATCCTGCATTTACCCGAGTAACAATGGTGGCAGCGGTGGGATATGACTCAGCACACAGCCACCCTATACTGGCAGTTCACGGCACAATTAACTCCAGCTTCGACAACAAGAAATATGTTACCTTATGCCTGTCTCATTCACCACTGCCAACCTGCTGCGTCTGGGATGCTCCCGGACGCAGGTTCGAATCCTCGTCACGGCCCTTGTGGATTTGTTCTGCTGCTTCTCATCTCATGCTCTAAACTACAGTATCACAACCTACAACATCAAAATGCGCTGCTGAGTATTGCATATCCTTTCAAAGCACTCCTAAAGTGCAGCATTGCTACGGAAGCACAATGCTGATATTTCTTCGTGCAATGCAGTTGATGAGATTCATCTATATTTGTTTACAAAGATGGGGGTGTGATAGCAGACTACTTCTGACTCCTATTAGTGGGTAAAAAGGCTCCCTCTCAGCTAGTTGTTCCTGGAGCATGACCAGGTAATCGGTTTACAACCAGGTTCCTAATCAATGCTGGGTGAACAATGGGCAGTTATAAGGACCGGGGTCCAGTCAGAACTTTCTATCCAGTGCTCGAACCCCGCCAAAAGATGTGGTGAGGAACATCCTGAATGATGCCTCCAGGAATGACACACACACACACACACACACACACACACACACACACACACACACACACACACACACACACACACACACACACATACACACACACACACACACACACACACACACACACACACACACACACACACAGAAATGATTAAGGATTTATAATTGTGCTAATTAAGAAACTCACTAGGGTTATATTAGCCACTTCTTCAATATATATTTTTTCTTTCACACTTGTTTTTAACCTGTGTACCTCTATGGTGTATATGTATGCATGCAGATATGTATACTAGGGAATATTTGTATATGTGTGATTTCATTGACTTGCACAATCGGAGCCTCGAACTCACGACCAACGGAGTGGAAGAGAGGAGCTCTACCACCCTGACTATGAACACCCACAATAAGAGATAGATGTATCCCAGCTACATCTGGGATACATCTATCCCAGATGTATACCACTAGTGGTATCCAAGTGATATCCAGTGGTATCCACCAGTGGTATCATCCCAGAGACACACCAGTGGTATCCAACTGGATCTTTCAACCTCTCCTGAGGATTAACTTAAGAGTCTGGAGGTATTGAGTGATCCACGTGCCAGCCATATAAATTGATATCATGTAAATTTATATACCAGCCATATAAATTTATGAGGGGCATGAGGAGCATCTAATATCTCCAAACTCGAGTGATACCCAAGGAGAGGTGCAAAGTCCCAGTTGAATACCACTGGTTTCTGGATACCTCTTTTATTGTGGGTATTCACAGGCAGGTTGGTTGATCACCTGTCTTCCATTACACTCAGAAATCACAATTGCGTGATGCATCAAATGAACAAATCCACAAGGGCCGTGACGAGGATTCGAACCTGCGTCCGAGAGCAACGGACGTAGCTCAGTCGATTAAGGCAGCGTCTGGGATGCTCTCGGACGCAGGTTCGAATCCTCACCACGGCCCTTGTGGATTTCTTCCTGTCTTCCACTCTGGTGGTCCGGAGTTCAAGGTTCTCGTGGTGTATTTGAACGAAATGCAATTTCCATGTTGTGGTTTGCAATTCATATTAATAGATATTTATGTATATGCGAACAAGCCTGAATGGTCCCCAGGACTATATGCAACAATGGAAATAGCCTTGGCTACCATCCTCTTTTGTCCGGTCGTGTTGGTCGAGCAGTTAAGGGATCCTGTACGCCAGCAGAGTGCTCCTGGCAGTATGGGTTCGAGTCACTTCTGGGGTGTGAGTTTTCAGTTATTTATGTATATATGTATGAATGGATGTGTATACAAAAATGCACGCACGTTTGTATGAGAATAATATACGTATGTACATATGGATGGATGTTTGTATGTATTAGCATATTTATATACGCATGTAGAAAAACTGACTAAAGCAGGTTGGGCTTATAACCTGATCTTGCTGTAAGTAAATGTTTCATTATTTACTTCTGTGGGGAAAATCCCTTCTCCTCCTCCCTTCTCTTACCTTTGTTTCTCCATCTCTTGTCTTCCTTTACTCCTCTTTGTCTCTCTTCTCTCTTCCCTCTCTACTCTCTCTATTCTCTTTCATCTTTCACCCCTCTCTCCTCAATTAATTACATGAAAGCAATGGATTTTTCTGTCTTTTGGTATTGTGTGGAGGTGAACAAGTTACGATGCGACAAAACCTCGCTTGTCATAGACACGATTTTGTTTTAATACGCTTTGCCTGAAGCGCTTTGCGTAATAGTGGCTTTAGGCATTGTATGTACTAGCTCTATCTATAAATTCATCAATATATATATCACCCCTTGTGTGTATGTACTTTACCTGAATAAACATCTGAATCTGAATATTGCGTGATGTATCAAATTAACAAATCCACAAGGGCCATGGCGAGGATTCGAACCTGCGTCCGAGAGCAACGGACGTAGCTCCGTCGATTAAGGCAGCGTCTGGGATGCTCTCGGACGCAGGTTCGACGATCTCGCTTCATGCAGGTCGGCGTTCAATCCCCGCGACCGTCTATGTGGTTGAAGGGGAGATGTTATAGTCAGAGGGTCGAGGAGGTTGACCACTGGGCCTCTTGCGGCATTGGCGCTAAGATGTATAGCATATTCCTTCATTGCCCAAGCACTTGGCCTGGACGGTAGAGCGACGATCTCGCTTCATGCAGGTCGGCGTTCGATCCCCCCGACCGTCCATGTGGTTGAGGTTTTGGGGGGTTCTCTGCGAGGGGTAGTTTGAGGTTCAGAGAGAAGGAGAGAGAATTATCAAGGGAAAGTGCCAAGTCATTA
Source organism: Procambarus clarkii (assembly GCF_040958095.1). Classification (NCBI taxonomy): domain Eukaryota; kingdom Metazoa; phylum Arthropoda; class Malacostraca; order Decapoda; family Cambaridae; genus Procambarus; species Procambarus clarkii. Next base: position 17,283,020 of record NC_091223.1, on the reverse strand, counting down.
CGACTATATAGCCCTGAGAAGGGGTGAGAATAAGGATTTGGGATGGGACGGGGGGAAAGGAATGGTGCCTGACCACTTGGACGGTCGGGGATTGAACCCCGAATCTAATTGAATGTAAGAATCCAAGCAAGGAGGCTTTCAAGTCCATACACACTGTGTGAGACCATTATCTGAGTGTGTAGCACCAGCTGGGAACCCACACCTTGTGAAGTATAAACACAAACTTGAGACAATTCAGAGGTTTGCAACTAGATTAGTACCATAACTGAAAGGTCTGAGCTATGAGGACAGGTTGGAGGAACTCACTCTCACAGCCTTAGAGAGAAAAAAACAGACGAGGTATGATCAATACATACAAGATCCTGATAGGAATAGACAAAGTGGACAAAGGAAGCCTATTTAAATTAAAGAGAGATAGGAAAAGGGGCCACGGAAGTGAGTGGAAGGCATATAAGGAGGTTCTCGTTCCAGACACGAGTGACTACAAGTGGAATGCATTTAAGGAAAAGGATCTTGAGGCTAATTTCATCCACAACTGTAAGGAAATATTTTACGAACAATTTAATACTAATTAGCTCATGAGGTATAAACGGCCAGGAGGCTGGGTATGCAGAGCTAGACCTCACTCCACCGTAGTCACTGATAGGCAAGCATTCTCAGGGGAATTGACAAGGTGGAGAAGGATGGATTATGTAACAGTGGAGGGACGTGAACAAGGGGACACAGGTGGAAGCTGAGTACCCAAATGAGCCACAGAGACGTTAGAAAGAACTTTTTTAGTGTCAGAGTGGTTGATAAATGGAATGCATTAGGCAGTGATGTGGTGGAGGCTGACTCCATACACAGTTTCAAGTGTAGATATGATAGAGCCCAGAAGGCTCAGGAATCTGTACACCAGTTGATTGACGGTTGAGAGGCGGGACCAAAGAGCCAAAGCTCAACCCCCGCAAGCACAATTAGGTGAGTACAATTAGGTGAGTACACACGACCAAAGAACCAAAGTGCAACCCCCGCAAGCACAACTAGGTGAGGTGAGTACGTACACACACACACACACACACACACACACACACACACACACACACACACACACACACACACACACACACACACACACACCCCTACACACACTCACACACACACACACACACACCCCTACACACACTCACACACACACACCGACACACACACCCCTACACACACTCACACACACACACCGACACACACACACCCCTACACACACTCACACACACACACCGACACACACACACACCGACACACACACACACACACACCCTACACACACCCACATACACCCCCCCCCACACACACACCTGCAGTACAAACAGAAACATAAGGCTCCCACACACACACACCGACACACACACACACACACACCCCTACACACACCCACATACACCCCCCCCCCCACACACCTGCAGTACAAACAGAAACATAAGGCTCCCACCAGCTGGTCTTAGATGCATCAGGTTACTGTAGCCTCAATAACCTACAAGAGCCACGCTAACACCACCCATATGACCTCACTTCCTAAGGGTCAAAACTCCCCACTTGAAAAGCTGCCCAAACGCCCCCCCTTCCGCTTATTGAGTATCAAGGTCACTATATCCATCAAGAGGGACCCGCATTTAGTGTAACTCGCGTATTAGGACCACTCTCGTGGCCACTGGTCGCTCAAAGCAGGTGGTTACTAAGAGGGAAATGATGGCTAAAGTGGGTGCTGGTCGATGTTTGTAGCGAGAGCGCGCGCATGAGCGTGTGTGTGTTCTTGTCTAAGAGGGCTTACATGACCGAGTTTTATCCCCCGGGTGCCTTCTTTCCTATCTAGCGCCATTACTCCCCAATCTCTTCATTCCTTGCCATATTTTCATTTATAAATTTATATATATACATTTAAATTTATACATATAATAATGTATATATTTGACCTTTGTAAATACACATTAATGACAGTGTAAAAGACACCTCGTACACTGTTTATGTAGGACAGATGTAAATCTGTATATTTATGTCTGTAGGTAAGATTAGCATTTTAAAAGCACTACAATCACCTTCTGAAGTTGATTGTTCAATAACTCCCTGAACTATATGTTTAACAGATCTCTCACCCTGTCCATGGAGGACAGAAGAAAATGTATATATATATGATGGTTACATATACATATATGTATATATATGCTGGTTAGCATTGTAAATGTCTGGCCACATCTGTGGTGAGAAAAAACAAACACTTTTGATTCCATACACTGTGGTTATATCAGAGTTCTTCATGACGTTTTGTAAATCATTAGCACTTTCATTTCTTATCAACGTGAATTGAATTAGCTTAGCATATATATGGTATTATATATATGCTATATCCATATATGGATATAGCTTAGCATATATATACGTACTATATAGATGGCGCACCTGTGACAGGTAAAAACATTTTTTTATTAAATCTATTGCATATAAAAGCAACACACGCTATACTAAATATGTTAATATATGGCATTTATATATAGAATTAAAATAGCGAGACAATTTGGCAGAAGCATATAACTTAAAATATGAATTATTAATAGTCTATAATAAAAGAAAATTTGGAAATTATACATCAAAAGTACGATTCTTTCTTCTTGAAAGAAAGATGTTGGAAGAGTTGGACAAGTCTTAAAGACCCCGTTGGAAGAGTTGGACAAGTCTTAAAGACCCCGTTGGAAGAGTTGGACAAGTCTTAAAGACCCAATTAGAAGAGTCCTGTTAAGTCTTTAGGAATGTCTAGAAAATTCACCTAATTTATATAAATAAAAATACAAATGTTCGTTTGTTCAAAATCGCTAATCTCCAAAAGTTCTTCATCGATTGTTTTGAAATTTTAACACCAATGTTCCATTCGAATACACGCGTATTTTTATATACCTACTATATAGATGGCGCACCTGTGACAGGTAAAAAATTTTTTTTTATTAAATCTATTGCATATAAAAGCAACACACGCTATACTAAATATGTTACCATTCCATTTCAATTTTTCCAATTGCATTGATAAATTGAATTTTCATAGATTTCGATTTATTTTAATTTTTATTTAAGTATTTTGTGTGACATTGCATTGGAATTGAGCTGTGATGTTTATTCATGAAATGAATGGAATGGTATAGTTTATCTTTTTATTTTTTCATTGTTTTTCATTTCGTTGTTTAAACTGTTCTTATTTTTCGGTGATGGGAACACATCAGATCATTTGGGAATGCATCGGACGAGGGAGTGGAGGATGGTGGGGAGGACGAGGGGACGAGGGAGTGGAGGATGGTGGGGAGGACGAGGGGACGGGAGTGGAGGATGGTGGAGGACGAGGGGACGGGAGTGGAGGATGGTGGGGAGGACGAGGGGACGGGGGAGTGGGGAATGGTGGGGAGGACGAGGGGACGGGAGTGGAGGATGGTGGGGGGGACGAGGGGACGGGAGTGGAGGATGGTGGGGGGACGAGGGGACGGGAGTGGAGGATGGTGGAGAGGACGAGGGGACGGGAGTGGGGGATGGTGGAGAGGACGAGGGGACGGGAGTTGGGGATGGTGGAGAGGACGAGGGGACGGGGGAGTGGGGGATGGTGGGGAGGACGAGGGTACGGGGAGACAGGGAAGAGTTGCTGAGCCACAGCAACGTGTGGCCGGGTACAGCTAGTACTTAATAAGCTCGTTTAGAGCAGCCACGGCCATCTTAAGAAAACCGTAAAGAAAAAACTTATTTCCTTCAACCTTGAAGCGAGAATAACGAGAAATTTAAGACAATTGACAAAACTCTTCGAATGGCACAATTATCGAATTTCTGAAAATTTCTTGTAGTTGTAATATTTCCAAATTCAGCGACACTCAAACAAAAGTGTTTTCTCTCGTCAAAGAATTTATTTTTTTTACTTATTGAGATGACTTTTTATTGTATTTAAATCTTGTGTTAAGGTAAGATAATTATCAGGAGAGAACACCAATTAAGCCTTCACCGCTTTATACCACTTGGAAGGGACATGAGAATAATAGAATAATGGATTTTTGGGATAGTACAGAGGAAAGGAATAGTATCAAGAATAGGCTGATACAGTGTCGGCCTTGCTTCTTGCGAGTCTGTATTCGATCCCTTATGGTCAAAATGCTTGGGCACCGTTTCTTCCACCCGTCCTTATATCTCAGGTCCTTGTCCTCATATCCACGTGCAGCATTGTCCTGCCGGCTTAGTGCTTTATCCTGATAAACTACCTTTAAACAGTTTAGCCTGATAAACTACCTTTAAACAGTTTATCCTGATAAACTACCTTTAAACAGTTTATCCTGATAAACTACCTTTAAACAGTTTATCCTGATAAACTACCTTTAAACAGTTTATCCTGATAAACGAAAATACTACCTTTTGGTAAACACGCGGAACGGGCTATGTGCCGACGAAAATGAACAGTTGTAGAGTTTATTCGCTTGAAAAAAATATATATTTTGCCTAAAAGCATTTCTCCCAAAACGCGCATTTGACATTGTTCATGGTGCAGTAACCCATAAGGATAAATGGCTCAGCTTGGAGCCCAATGGTCCATTGTTGCTTGACCTTCCTTTGTGTGAAAGCCAGTGATAAGTTGACGGATCGTCAACTTACATTCATTCACGTTAGAAGTCTCTCGCCCTCCCTACGTCTCTCTCTCTCTCTCTCTCTCTCTCTCTCGATCGAGACACAGAGAGAGAGAGAGAGAGAGAGAGAGA
>NC_091223.1:17268269-17275769 GCF_040958095.1 Procambarus clarkii | reverse complement strand
GTGTGTGTGTGTGTGTGTGTGTGTGTGTGTGTCTGTGTGTGTACACTTGGCTCCTGGCTACACTGAACACCTACACCTCGTCTCTGGGTCTCAAGTATATGCAAATGACTCCCACTGTGACCTTCGAACGAGGAAAGATACACCAACAGCTTTGCGGCTCGTTAATCACCAAGCCTTGCACCAATGTCTGCCTGAGGTACGCGCTATGCTAGATTACATTTGTTGCCGAGATCAAGCAGGTTGTGTGTTCTGGCATACCGTGGCTCCGGGTACAAGAACAGCTGAGATACAGTCAGCGAATACAGTCTTCAATGACTACGAAAATCAGCCCGTTTTTTTTTTTTACCAGACCACACATTAGAAGGTGAAGGGACGACGACGTTTCGGTCCGTCCTGGACCATTCTCAAGTTTTACACAAGGAGTCACAATATCGTGGCTTCTTTAGACACGTTAAATGAACAAATCCACAAGGGCCGTGACGAGGATTCGAACCTGCGTCCGGGAGCATCCCAGACACTTTAGCCACGTTATTGCGGGTCATCGCCTGCTTCAGTCCGTTTTCTTCGAGCCATTGTCAAGAAACTATCGTATTACAATACCTTATCCTACAGTCCATCCTCCTAAGGTTTCCCAAGATCAAGAAAACGGTCAATTTAAAGTGCCCTATCCTAACCTACCAGTGAACCCAGAACAGAAAAAGGAACAGTACGTCACTTCCGCCAGCCGCTTCCGTTTTCTAGCACGACAGTTTTTTTTATTATTATTATTTTCTACCACAGACGTGGCCACACATTTACAATGCTAACCAGCATATATACATTTTCTTCTGTCCTCCATGGACAGGGTTAGAGAAGTGTTAAACATATAGTTCAAGGGTTTATTGAACACTAAACTACAGAAGGTGATTCGGTGCTTTTAAAATGCGATGTGCCTTGTACATAGCACGACAGTATTTGATCTTATGTAAAGCGTACGACAAAATGCGACGTGGTATTGGGGCAAACGGGTCGTGACCTAGCCAGCCAGAGAGCCAAGACTGCAGGCGCATTACGGGTTATCTTGAGGTTATCTTGAGATGATTTCGGGGCTTTAGTGTCCCCGCGGCCCGGTCCTCGACCAGGCCTCCACCCCCAGGAAGCAGCCCGTGACAGCTGACTAACTCCCAGGTACCTATTTACTGCTAGGTATGCGGGTGCGGTTTACTGCGGTTTACTGCGGGTGATGTTGTATCTGTCACTACAAGAGGAAAACTTAAGATGAAGCACAAGTTGGGTATGAGGTCTCCAGCATGCACTACTCTCCAACAGAGGCTACATCACTGTCTTGATCTGACAACTGTAGTCTTACTGGACGTGTATATACGTCAGAATCTGCAACACAGAAGAGAGAGAAAGAGAGAGAGAGAGAGAGAGAGAGAGAGAGAGAGAGAGAGAGAGAGAGAGAGAGAGAGAGAGAGAGAGAGAGAGAGAGAGAGAGAGAGAGAGAGAGAGAGAGAGAGAGAGAGAGAGAGAGAGAGAGAGAGAGAGAGAGAGAGAGAGAGAGAGAGAGAGAGAGAGAGAGAGAGAGACGAGGAAGACAAAATACGATTTACAGACACAAAAATGAAAGAAACACAAAAGACATTTTATCTTCAGCAGGAAGGAGGAGGAGGAGGAAATAAAAGATAATTAATGTCTTCACCCACAGGGAGGCCCTCCACCCACAGGGAGGCCCTCCACCCACAGGGACCCTCCACACACAGGGAGGCCCTCCACCCACAGGGGACCCTCCACCCACAGGGGCCCTCCACCCACAGGGGACCCTCCACCCACAGGGGCCCTCCACCCACAGGGGACCCAAGGAAGTCAACAAAGGGCCATTGAAGAGGTGCGGAAGGCAGCGACAGGTGAAGCTGATCCAGGAGCCGAGCGCCGCTGTGTTCAGCTTAATGAAGCGGCAAGATGTCTTAAGCAGAAAGGTAGCTGAGGCAGCGAGGGAGGGGTAGGAAACAAGGAACAGTGGGGAAAGGGAGGGACAAAGGGATGGAAAAAGGAATAACGGAGGTAGTAAGGAAAGGAATAAGTAAGGTAGGCAAGCAAGGAGGAGTGGATGGAGAGAGAATACGGGTAGAAGCAGCCCGCAGAGTGATAGTAAGCGTCCTCGACGATCATAAAATGAAACTGTTGGAGTGAGGAAGCACCCTGAGGAAGGCACTCGTGGAAAATTGTCTACGACATGTCCTAGAGGACACCCATTTGTTCTTTGATAACAAGGTGACAAGATCAATAACCCAGCGGGTTTTCTTCCTATTGGGGAGTGTTGTACATGCTGCTATGGCGGTGTGTTCACTCACAGGATGAGTGGCGCTGCCCAATACTGTCACTATGGCGGTGTGTCCACTCACAGGATGGGTGGCGCTGCCCAATACTGTCACTATGGCGGTGTGTCTACTCACAGGATGAGTGACGCTGCCCAATACTGTCACTATGGCGGTGTGTCCACTCACAGGATGAGTGGCGCAGCCCAATACTGTCACTATGGCGGTGTGTCCACTCACAGGATGAGTGACGCTGCCCAATACTGTCACTATGGCGGTGTGTCCACTCACAGGATGAGTGACGCTGCCCAATATTGTCACTATGGCGGTGTGTCCACTCACAGGATGAGTGACGCTGCCCAATAAACTCGCTCCTCGGGGCAATATAAACTTAAGGCCTGCCGCCAGATTAAGGGAACATCGATATGAGCGAGAGTCCTTGTCGTGATAGCAGAGATATCAACAGTGTCGAAAGTTTACAGAGGAAATCAACAATTTACCCCATGGATAGAGGGCACCTTCAAGACTCCCCCCAGTAAGGAACCTTTTCCCTTCAACCAACCCTTCCCCTGATTGCTTGGAAGATGGGGAGGTTTACCTACAAGACTGGTGAGGACACGTGTCCCTGTCCCGCCACGGACACCCTCGGTGGGACAGATGGACAGGTTAAACAGGTGGGTGTTTGGTTTGAATGGGAACCTAACCCATTCTAGCCTAACTGTAAATCTAATCTATCCTGCAAGCAGAAAATGATTCAATGCAGACTGAAACGCAAGTGACGCTTTAACGTTCATGGTTCGAATCCCCGGCACGGCTAAAATTGGTTTTCGCAATGATACATCAGATTATTGTGATTTTCCTCGTGCATGCAACAGTTCTTTTTATCAGTGTTGTACTTTGCCGCGAGTGACGGGTTACGTGAAGTGATATAATGTACGTCGGAAGACAATGCATTTTATGAGATCTGGTTCTCATTCCTGACATATATGTGTGGAGAGTTTAGTGGCAGTCGATCCGTTCACGAGTCTTCCCTACCTGGGAGCCAGTCGGCCGAGCGGACAGCACGCCGGACTTGTGATCCTGTGGTCCTGGGTTCGAACCCAGGCGCCGGCGAGAAACAATGGGCAGTTTTTTTCACCCTATGTCCTTGTTACCTAACAGTAAAATAGGTACCTGGGTGTTAGTCAGCTGTCACGGGCTGCTTCCTGGGGGTGGAGGCCTGGTCGAGGACCGGGCCGCGGGGACACTAAAGCCCCGAAATTATCTCAAGATAACCTCAAGATAACCTAACCTCTCTTGACTAACAACACCAAATCTTACACACCAGAATGCCAAACTTCTGTAATAGTATGAGGCCAATGCTGGAAACATGACCAGGTCTGAATTTTCACCATAAAAGCCAGAGAAACAGCATGTCTAAGCAGCCTTGAGTAAGGCATTTCAACGACTGTGCATTCCTGAGAGAAATCGCATCTATTGTCTCTGACCAAAAACCTTATAGAAGGAATTATCAGGGGGAAAGTGCCAAGCCATTACGACTATATAGCACTTGGAAGGGATCAGGATAAGGATTTGGGATGGGACGGGGGGGAAGGAGGAGGAAGGAAGTGTACTTACACTCCCAGAAGCAATACTACAAGCCTCAAACAAGCACGTAGGGGAACCTGTAGTATCCCAACACTAATTCACAGAGCCACAGTAAACCATGTCACCAAAACTGTGGGTCGTCACTTTTTGTTGCTTGTGTATAAGCACTTAAACATCTTGGTCACTCCATAGGGAAGTGGTAGCAGTATTTACCTCATAACACTACACTCAGGCACGAGAACTATTCATGCCAAACACCAGTTTACATGCCCCAATAAAAGATGTCACATTCTATCTCATACTGGAATGTCCAGCACAAACCTTCAGAAGTGACTGACTTGCCATGTACAAGCTGGCGCCTTTAGAAACTATATATATAAACTGTACATATGCAGGCGAAGAGTCACAATAACGTGGCTGAAGTATGTTGACCAGACCACACACTAGAAGTTGAAGGGACGACGACGTTTCGGTCCGTCCTGGACCATTCTCAAGTCTATAAACTGTACATAACACAACACTCACTAGGAACATGCTAATAGATAACACAACACTCACTAGGAACATGCTAATAGATAACACAACACTCACTAGGAACATGCTAATAGATAACACAACACTCAATAGGAACATAACAATAGATAACACAACACTCACTAGGAACATAACAATAGATAACACAACACTCACTAGGAACATAACAATAGATAACACAACACTCACTAGGAACATGCTAATAGATAACACAACAACCCTGGCATCCACCACTGACCAAAGAAGATTGCAAAAGTACTGGAAACTATATTTATAAGAGAAAAAAAACTAAATATTCAGAGTAATCACTTGGCTACCTTGCCGACACTTAGACCCAGAGCTCACCAACCATCACTGGATAACGATAACAACATCTCTAATGAGGTCTTCCAGTACACAGAGAGTACCAGAGTACGTACCGAGAGTACTGAGAGTATCAGTATCCAACGCTTACACACTGTTTGATTGGGTCATTCCCCTTATTCCCCTATTCCTTACCCTATGTTTGCCTCCTATATTCTTTCGACCCTTCACCTCACCCCTACATAACTACACCATTTATACATGTGTATTTAACCCAAAATTACACCTTATGTATTCATTCTTTTCTTGTAGATGTTCCAGGGTGAAAGAAAACGTTGTAGAAAATAAAATCCAATAATTACTAGTTTTTTTACCATAAATTTTATTCACTAAATTGCTCTTCTAAATACTGACACTAAGAAGATATAAGTATACAAATCTTACAGTATAAGATTAACAAACATTCAGGCTACTAATATACACTTGCCTGACAAGATAACTTAGAATATATTCTTAGAGAAAACTGTACTACAACGTTCTACTTTTCTCACTTTAATAATTCCTGGACATCTGTGCTCAATAATCTCCCATGTCACTGTGGTGGCACTCATGACAGCACTGCACTTTCACTCAATCTCACTGTAATGTCAGCTGTCATTCAGTCGTGGAAACCAGTTGCTCTTCTTAGCAAGGCAGGTTCAACGGTCAGCAGTTGAACCTGTTTTCTTCCAAGGAATTCTCGTTAATTACAGTTTTTTGACAGGTGATTTAATCTAGCCACATCTTTGGTTTTTGATATGAGGAGACGAGGGAGAAGCTGGCTGTGTATGGGGTCTCTCTCTCTCTCTCTCTCTCTCTCCATCTTGATCTTTCTCTTTCACTCTCCTATTCTCTTTCCCTATTGCTCATTTCCCCACTCTCGTACCTCTTTCCTATTCACCTCTCTCCCTCTTACGCCTTCTGTCTCGTCAAATAAACCCCTCCCCCCATTTTCCTCCTTTTCTTAAACATTCCCTTTCTCCCTCCCTTCTCATTCCTTCTCTCCCTATTTCTGTCTCTGTCTGCGTCTGTGTTCTGTCTCTTTTTTTCTGTTTTTTTATTGTCTCTTGTCTCTATCGTCTATCTATCTCATTCTATCCCTGTCTCATTGTCTATCTCTGTCTTTTCACTATCTCTCTCTCACTCTCTCTCTCTAAGAATAATGGTCTACCATTAGTGGTTGGAGGAGCCTAGCGGTGTGAAGTATTCAAGAAATATAATGGTTACCCATTTACTTTGAGAAAGGGGCCGGGCTTGAGAAAGCCCTTAAAGCTGTTGCAAGATCGTCTGTTTTATGCTACTATGGCCAAAGTAGGAATAGCAGAAAATTTATGTTATTTTTCCTGATAGTGAATAATGATGTATAAGAACAAAAATTATATTTTTCTATAAGAAAAATTATTTCTTTATTGAAATTTTTGTTTTCAAAATGTTTAGCTAGGTGTAGCAGGCAGGCAGTGCCAAAACTCGTCGTGGAGTGGGATGGGGGGTCAGAGTGTGATCCTGATACACTGCTGGTTCAAATTCTAGCGATACCGACCAGCCTATGTCTGTCCCGTACCCTAGGCCATTCCCCCTGCAAAGTTGGGTGAAGCTAGCCCCAAGTACCTGGGGCAAGATTCACGAAGCAGTTACTAGGAATGGTATTAATGTGTACTTAAAGTCTGAGTACAATGGTACGCAAGAGAAGCAATTAAATTTAACAACAGAGACCTGAGGCCAGATTCACGAAGCAGTTACGCAAGCACTTACGAACGTGTACATCTTTCCTCAATCTTTGACGGCTTTGGTTACATTTATTAAACAGTTTACAAGCATGAATACTTGCCAATCAACTGTTGTTATTGTTATAAACAGCCTCCTGGTGCTTCGGAGCTCATTAACTGTTTAATAATTGTAACCAAAACCGTCAAAGATTGGGAAAAGATGTACAGGTTCGTAAGTGCTTGCGTAACTGCTTCGTGAATCTGACCCCTGACCGGGAAGACGAAGGGGGGGGGGGAGGGGGACATGTCTAGCTGACACCTTAGTCAATGAAAGGTTCCCAGTCAATCTCCCATAGGATTTAAACAGGACAAACACAACAAACAAACACAAAAGATGGGATCCCGAGGTTAAGGATATTACAAGTGAACAAGATAACAAGGCTATCTTACATAGATTAGTATATATGTTTGTTTGTTTGTGTCGCTTTGTTTTTTTTAAACATTAGGGTAATTAACCTAATGTTAACAATACAACGCGAAACAACTACACTATTAAAGAACTTAAATAATAACAATAGCGTTTAAATAACTGTGCCCATACCCCCCCTACCCCTACCCCCCCCTCCCCCTACCCCCCCCCCCTTCCGCAAAACATAATTCCTCTCCCATCTGATAAAAAAACAGGAACAGGTGATATACAACTCCCCTTTCCACCTCCCTTTCCCTTCCCCCTGATCATCTATACTCCCCATCCCGTCCCCCACCTCCCCCCCCCCCCTACCTCTCTCCTCTCCCCTTCCCTCTCCCTCTCCTACTCCTCCTGTTCCCTACCTCCCCCTATGCATATATTTTTGCTTGTTGATTTATCTACCTTTTGTTTTCCAGTGGGTGTGGGAGTGTGGGAGTGTGGGAGTGTGGTGGTGTGGGAGTGTGGTGGTGTGGTGGTGTGGGGGTGTGGTGGTGTGGGAGTGTGGTGGTGTGGGGGTGTGGTGGTGTGGTGGTGTGGGGGTGTGGTGGTGTGGGAGTGTGGTGGT
>NC_091223.1:17250769-17263269 GCF_040958095.1 Procambarus clarkii | reverse complement strand
ACATTAGTTACCATTGACAAAACTTTATATACAACAAGATTTCAATACATTGTTTCATCATAAGAAAAACAAAACAATGTACATGTAACCCAACAGATAACATTGGAAAACTGCGGAAAATTTTATTTAAGCTGAAAATTGTGGAAAGTTTTATGCCATATTCGCTCTAGGGATGGGAAGCTCAGAGGGACTTAACCCCCACAGTCCTGGTGATGTTATAAACAGCAAGGGTTCGATCCTCTCACAGGTTACATATTCAGCTTACATATTATATATTCTTTATTAAGTTTTAAATATAGACAAAACATAACTCAAAAACAATAGTTTCAGTTAAGACGATTTACTATTTAGTGACAATTAAGCATTACAAATTAACAGAAAACTAGTAAAGTAATTAAAATTATATATATATATATATATATATATATATATATATATATATATATATATATATATATACATATATATACATATATATAAATACATATATATATATATAAATATATATATATATATATATATATATATATATATATATATATATATATATATATATATATATATAAAGAAAAGGAAATAACTATATTGATAATGTTGTAGCACTTTGGTTCTCGATTCAAAACTGGGAATCTCTGATTCTAATCCCAGGCGGGACAGAAATGGTTTGGCACATTTCATTCATCTAATGCCTCTGTTCACCCAGCAGTAAATAGGTCCCCGGGAGTTAATCAACTGTTGTGGGGTTGCATCCTGGGGAGGAGGGGCGTAGGTCAGTTGTTTGACCTTTTGGGAGGGGGGGGGGAAACGTCGATACAAGCTTGAAGTATATATATATATGGACAGTCTTCCTGTCCCCAACTGCAAGGAGCTCTGCAACTTTGCAACCGAGATTACTTCCCTTGTGGGTGTTGCAGGAGTCTCAGACTTGGACAACTGAGCTACATATAATATTGAGGAATAGGTTAAGTAACAATTGTAATTACGAAGCTATAAGATGCTTATTTTAACATACTAAGTAGGTTAGGTAAGGTCGGTGTTTTCTATGAAGCTTTTCAAGGGAAACTATTATGTTTAGTATGTCACCTATGCACGCAACTAATAAGTCAATATTGACTTATTAAATTTGCGAGAACGGGTTGCAGTATGATACGTGAACAGTGGGAAAGACATGTTCAATACTTGTCTTGCGCAGAGCGGTGCCGGGAGAGATACAAGCTGACGGCTACTTACTCTACACTGTCAAAGCTCATAACTTGAGGTTATCTTGAGATGATTTCGGGGCTTTTTAGTGTCCCGGCGGCCCGGTCCTCGACCAGGCCTACACCCCCAGGAAGCAGCCCGTGACAGCTGACTAACACCCAGGTACCTATTTTACTGCTAGGTAACAGGGGCATAGGGTGAAAGAAACTCTGCCCATTGTTTCTCGCCGGCGCCCGGGATCGAACCCAGGACCACAGGATTACAATTCCAGCGTGCTGTCCGCCATAACATTCACTTGCTCTCCAATCACTTATTGGGCTGGACGGTAGAGCGACGGTCTCGCCTCATGCAGGTCGGCGTTCAATCCCCGACCTGTCAAGTGGTTGGGCACCTTTCCTCACCCCCCGTCCCATCGCAAATCCTTATCCTGACCCCTTCCCAGTGCTATATAGTCGTAATGATTTAGTCCTCCAGTCCCACGGGCTCACCATAGCCCGTGCTACATGGACACTTCGTTCTGAGTAGTTAAATCTAAAACAACAACCAGAACAACCTCTACCCCGGCTTAGTCCTCCATAACGACTAACTAGTCAAGACGCTTTTGGTCTACTAGGAAGTTTCACACCCTTTACTGGACTTATTTCAGCCCTCAAGCACATCTTCACAGGACTGTGAACAGGACTGAACATCCCAGGCAGTGTTCATTCCCTGTCCTCCCCCCCCCCCCCCACTCCCCCCAGTACATGATTCCTGGGGCGCGACGCTTTGCGATCTTCCTTTGGTCTACAAGACCTTAAACTGGTCTACAAGGCCTTAAACTGGTCTACAAGACCTTAAACTGGTCTACAAGACCTTAAACTGGTCTACAAGGCCTTAAACTGGTCTACAAGACCTTAAACTGGTCTACAAGGCCTTAAACTGGTCTACAAGACCTTAAACTGGTCTACAAGACCTTAAACTGGTCTACAAGACCTTAAACTGGTCCACAAGACCTTAAACTGGTCTACAAGACCTTAAACTGGTCTCCAGCGATGATGTGTACCTAATTAAGGTGTAATTACGGTGTAATTCATATGCACCTTCTCAACATTTGCCTAATTCCACTTATATCCCACAACATGGGAGTACTTTAAGTGATTTTGTTATCATACGGTACTTTAAGTTGTCATTAATTACTGAGCTTTATAAATATGGCGACAAATATGGTAATAAAAGCAAAAGGAAATAACTTACCTCAAATCTGGTGGATTTCTACCCATCGAAGTCCTCGAACGACTTACCTGTAATGACATGAAAGCGAATTATCCATCAATCACATTTTAATCTATAGTGTACACTTTATTATGCAAGGTTATACAGTTACATATCTGATTTTATACAAAAAATGAACATTAAGAGGACACAAAAATAAGTTCGCTTTCTAGAGGCTGTAGATTTCCTCGAACTCCTCCGACGCCGGGCAGGAACCGAGGATGCAGCGGGCATTCCCCCTCTGGATCGCGACACTGAGGCGCTGAAAGTCTATATATCTATGTATATCTATATATAAGGCAGCCAAGATAAAGGTGACGATTAAGGGGATATTTACCTGTTTTGAAGGGTGAGGGCCACCTCGTGTAGTGAGGTCAGATGAAGCAAATGGTTGACCCATCACTGTCCACGACTGTAACCACTTAGTTTTCCTCGCTAATAACCGCATCACACAGGTCCTCGCTAGAGAAGGAACAAATTACAACAATCTTTCAGTGTTTATGCCTGGTGTATACATGTTGTTGTTTAAGATTCACTCTGAACAATAGTTCCAAGTAGCACAGGCTATGGTGAGCCCGCAGCCCTTAGATACCATCCAGTTCCTATATATCACTTACTGAACACATGCCGGTCATATGCAGCTTTACTGGTGGGGGGACTTAAGAGTTTCCAATAACAATTGAAACGTTCTCGCTATACTGGGGACAAACGCACCCTTTACGAACGACTGTTAGCCATACTGCTCTGACCCGTGGAGGTAAGGCCTCGAGAAGTGCTCGTTTCCAGTGAACCCGTTTATAAAACAACTCGAAGCCAAGTTGTGCTTCATCACATCAGCCACGTCCACGTCCAGCCCGTCCTCCAAACAAAGATCCAAAAGTGATTCCATGCACCCGCCAAACCCCCTGTTTATGAATGAAAAGCGGTTTACACACGACTCACAACTGCTGACGTTCGAACATATCCGGAACAAGTGCTTCACTGACGAATTTTGTTCGAACCACAACGCTGTAAATGCTTCACCCACGTACTACAAATACAAATAATCGCCAACAGAACCTAAACATCTAACCTAACCTAACCTATGTCTATATATGCACAATAGGATAATATATTTTAATATTAATATATATTTGAGAAAATTCCCGTTTTGGATAAACAGCATATTAAAATTTATGAATGCGCCTGTGGGGGTCGACCGCTAGATGGAATGGACTTGAGTCGAGGACGGGTTGCCCCCGTCACAGTGGACTTATTTCACTCGCGCCACTTAAGTGAAAATAATGTCAGCCCGTTCAAATAAAACATTGGTCAAATGCTCGTTAATTCCCTTATTTTTGAATGCAAAATGATTAACTCTCAAATGACGCTTGATTTTGAAAGGAAAGCTTACCTTTCAAAATGCTTCACCTACATACTTCGAATACACGTAACTGCCAAATGAACCTAAAAACTTAACTAACTCCCCAAGATGCAACCCCAGTTGACTTAAATCTCGAATACCAATTTAAATCTAGGTGAACAGGGGCTTTAGGTGAAAGGAAACGTGCCCAACCATTTCTGCCCTGCCCGGGAATCGAACCCGAAATCTCCGACTTTGAATCCAGTACATCAACTGTTATTCTTCCAGTTGCTCCTGATGTTATGTTGTTGATGCGGCTTCTGTTGCTGCTCCTGTTGTTCCTGTTGCCTCCCGTTGTCACTGCTGCCTCATCTGTTGCCCCCCCCCCTCCCTGCTGCTTTAGCAACAGTAATTAATACTTTAATACCACCACTACCTCCCAGTATTACTACAACTACTAATAACAATCAAAATTACTCAATTACTACTCCCGGAATAACGGATTACATTGCAACAAGTACATAACCCCAAGATATAAGACGCATTTACAAACAGCAGCGGAATTAACTATTGAACGCACCAACACACAATTTTTAACAGTTGCCATAAAACATGTGGGAAAACACACAGTTTCCTCCCTGGCATCCAGCTTAATAACAACATCCTAATATAAAGTGTTGTTATGAATTCAAAATTATAATATCGACACGGGGAGGTAATATAAAATGCTGGCGTGAAATACTAATACAACATATTACCCAATATAGTATACCGAATATTATCACAGCGAATATGTATGAAGCCTAATATGCGTGCTTTAGAATTATGCGCCTTTGGTCCTGTATACTTTAGGCTCGTTATTATTGTTATTATTATAATTTAGGTTAAATTTATTACTGAAGATGGGGCAATAAGCCTTATGTCTCGAAAAGCAAAAATATTTAACCTGGGAGAATGAGCTTGAGAATTAAAAGTAGCCATTGATGCAGAAAATGCATTATTTAAGATTTATAATACACTGTATGTAATTATTGGGTACGATATTTGGCGGTGCCCGAGTCAGATCGTTTGTTATGTATAATCTTTTGCAAGTTAATGACCTACACACTGAAAATATATTTGTTTAAAACTATATACTATGGAGAATTTGTAATAACAAATATAATTTGTTTGAAGCAACAGCGAGTTTTCAATTGGTGCTTGAAACAATGCCGTAGGCTTGCTGTGATAAGGTAAAGGTAAGTAAATACCCGTGAGTCAGTTGACTGTTATGGGTGGCATCCTACACTAGATCCTCCGTACAATGCATAACTTTTAAGAGAAGACGGACCTTGGTGAGCCTAGCAATAGGTGTGCTGCCCTGGACACAGGTGCACCAAATGCCTTCTATATTTTTTTGTAGCACATTTGCTCTTTCAAATTTGTTGTAGTCAATCCAACGCTAATTAACGGGTGTCTATTCTCCGGAGCCACGGTAGGTAGTCTTGCTACGTACTATATAATTTAGATAATACACATTTAACTAAAAACTTCACTATCTTATAATTATATTTTTTGGATACGGTGCACAAAGCTTTCAAATCGTTTGAATTTACTTTGAGCACCAAAAAAAATATCGGGCTCCTAAAGGAATGTAAACAAGACCTATTAGAGGATTTTCACCCCCAATATCCCATGTAAGCCAGTTAATGTAACCTTGAATTTTGTGGACGAAACATTTGTCATACATTACTAATGTTGAACCACGTAATCTCTGAACACTTTTTTACCAGTTCTTTTTTATGTTCATTATTTCAGGAAATTAGCAAGAATATATACCGAAGAACACTTTTTAACCTCTGAACACTTTTACCAGTTCTTTTTTATGTTCATTATTTCAGGAAATTAGCAAGAATATATACCGAAGAACACTTTTTAACCTCTGAACACTTTTACCAGTTCTTTTTTATGTTCATTATTTCAGGAAACTAGCAAGAATATATACCGAAGAACACTTTTTAACCTCTGAACACTTTTACCAGTTCTTTTTTATGTTCTTCATTTCAGGAAACTAGCAAAAATATATACTTCTGAACACTTTTTTACCTCTGAACACTTTTACCAGTTCTTTTTTGTTCTTTATTTCTGGAAACTAGCAAGAATATATACCTCTGAACACTGTTTTACATCTGAACACTTTTACCAGTTCTTTTTTATGTTCTTGATTTTAGGAAACTAGCAAGAATATATACCGAAGAACACTTTTTACCTCCGAACACTTTTACCAGTTCTTTTTTATGTTCTTCATTTCAGTAAACTAGCAAGAATATATACCGAAGAACACTTTTTTTACCTCTGAACGCTTTTTACAGTTCTTTATTTTAGGAAATTAAGCAAAAATATATACTGAAGAACAGGTTTAGATTATTAGAAGGGAGATGCAATTTATATTAATCTAAACTAACTTAACCTAGCCTACCTAGGCCTAATACGCGATATCTGAGGCCTAATATAGTACATATGTGTGCTATACTAGGCTTAGGAATATTCAAGTTAGTTTTTTAGCTTCATTTATGTTTAAAGGAATTTCTTACTAGTCAGTATACTACTATCCGAAAGCAGTAGCTCAGTCGGTTAAGGCAGCGTCGAGGGATCCTCTCGGACGCAGGTTCGAACCCTCGTCACGGCCCTTGTGGATTTGTTTATATGCAATAATGTAATACAAATCAACAAAGCCTCCAAATTGACTTACTTGCCATACATACGTTTTTTTCTAAACGGGAAAAACAGAACAAATGTAAATGATAAAGAGATACACCTCAAACACGAGAGGAAACAAGTGACCAGTACAATGATTGTGAATTGACGGGACTTGAGCAAAAAACCAGTGTATCTGTATTAAAAAATACATCGAGAATGAGACATAATACAACGTGGAAATCCTTCCTCACTCACCGTATAAGGGTTCTGTAGTCAGTCACGCTGAGACTCCCGAGGTAAACAACCTCACAACAGTGAGCTGGGCGCCCCATGAACACGCCCACACGCCCACACAGGCCCACACGCCCACACACGCCCACACGCCCACACACACGCCCTCAGTGGGCTGCGTGCGGTTCGTCACTGGCCTGGCGCCGGGCGCTGGGTCGCCGCCCGCGCCAAAATGCCCGGGAAAATCTCTTATAAACAAGAGAAACATTCCCCAATACACAATTTAACATACTGTACTTGCAAACAGTGACAATTAAACCATAAAGATTAACAAAAATATAACAAACTTATATTTTAACTACGAGAAACCTTAATACAAGTAAGAGAGAGAGAGAAAACTCCCTGCAGTGCTTAGTAAACTTAGTTTAACGATCAACTTAAAAGCTCTTCTATTTAAAATTCGTCGTGAGTCTTCTGTTGTTGTGAAAGAATGCTGGCAGGACACACCCAAGCTCCGCCATGATCTCTTATGACAGCCATTTAGCAAGTTATCTTGATTTGTCACTCCGTAAAAAAAATGAAAACAATCAAATCTTTTTTTTTAGCCTAGCCAGAAGCGCACGAACAACCTACCTAACCTATCGAGTCCCCATGCACGGAAAAGGTAAATATTTGTGAGCTGTTATTCTCTTAGTAAGATGAATTTGTAACGTTGATTAGGAAAACGTAAAAAACCCGACCTATTAGTTGCGAGGACGGGTTAGGTGAGAGGCTGACGAACCCTGACAGAACTCTCTTAAACGAAACATTGTTACGCCTGCCCCCTCAAAAAAGCTCAACATGCCATTAAATCTCAAACTTATGTATTAAAACCAATTGTTAAACATGGGCTAAAACAGTCTGCTTGAACTCTACATTTACTGCCATCACGAAATTAGTCCTTGAGCTTCAATCTCCATAAAACCGCAGTGTTTGTCGGAATATCTGGAAACTCTCAGGAATTATGAGGGGAAGTAATTTTGCTTCTTGTGTTAGAAGTAATGACTTGAGGGCCATGCTGTTGAGTGGAGTAATAACTTTCCAAGATATTGGGAGGGGTAGTCCTCTACAGGCGCTGGCCGAAGCCTCTCCCGCCGTAAATATTAAAATGATTTACCCGCTTGCGTTTTTCCTTTCTCTTCAGTGTAAACATTGCAGTGATTTACCTCGGGTTATTGTTTTTCTTACAAACAAGGTAAACACATCCGAGATCTAGCGCGTATGCTCTTCAAGTTAGCGTAATTCATTAGGAGGCATGTCCATATTTCTCAAGGTAGTTTTATGCATTAGCTGACATTTTCCTTAAGCTAGCTCCTCATGCTAGCCTAATGCATTAGTGGACATACTCCTCAAGCTAGCTTAATGCATTAGCAGACATGCTCCTCAAGCTAGCATAATGCATTAGCAGACATGCTCCTTAAGCTAGCATAATTCATTAGCAGACATGCTCCTCAAGCTAGCCTAATGCATTAGCAGACATGCTCAAGCTAGCCTAATGCATTAGCAGGCATGCTCCTCATGCTAGCCTAATGCATTAGCAGGCATGCTCCTCAAGCTAGCCTAATGCATTAGTGGACATGCTCCTCAAGCTAGCCTAATGCATTAGCAGGCATGCTCCTCATGCTAGCCTAATGTATTAGCAGACATGCTCCTCAAGCTAGCCTAATGCATTAGCAGACATGCCCCTTAAGCTAGCCTAATGCATTAGCAGGCATGCTCCTCAAGCTAGCCTAATGCATTAGCAGGCATGCTCCTCATGCTAGCCTAATGCATTAGCAGGCATGCTCCTCAAGCTAGCCTAATGCATTAGCAGGCATGCTCCTCAAGCTAGCCTAATGCATTAGTGATTTTGTTATATTATGCATCGCATTAATGGAACATACACAGCAGTGACTGGCTGCATGGCTTGTTTAGTTAGCTATATAAGTGTCTTTGTGGCTTACCAAGACCTTACGTGTGTTTTTGTGATTTGTGGCTTATTTTATGCATCCCAATTCGTGTTTGTATCCCTTGTTGAATGTTTTTCTTCCTCATGTCGTTATTATTCATGTAATTTTTTGTATATTATAACAACTTATTTCCTGTATAGGGTTTTAATGGATACACTAGGAGACTAGGAGACTCACTAGGAGACTCGAACCGTTGACCCCCAGTCGTGTGAGTCCGATGCTCTATCGACTGTGCTATGAGTAATCTTAATAAGGAAAGTTTCATTAGGGGATGGGGATTCAGTAAATTTTATAGGGGGATGTGATTAGTAAAGTTTTGTTCATTCATCATCCAGTCTGTTGTCCCGAGCGACCACTGAACTGTTGCACTCAATTACCCGAACCTAACCTACCCAGTGACCCACGAACAGAAAACGGGATATTACGTCAGTTTTGGCGAGCCGCTGCTATTTTTAAGTACATTAGTTTGTTTGGCCTTAGTGGGGAAAGTATGGGTGAAAATGCAAGACCTTCTTGAGGTTATTTTGAGATGATTTCGGGGCTTTAGTGTCCCCGCGGCCCGGTCCTCGACCAGGCCTCTACCCCCAGGAAGCAGCCCGTGACAGTTGACTAACACCCAGGTACCTATTTTACTGCTAGGTAACAGGGGGCATAGGGTGAAAGAAACTCTACCCATTGTTTCTCGCCGGCGCCCGGGATCGAATCCGGGATCACAGGATCACAAGTCCAGTGTGCTGTCCGCTCGGCCGTAGGGGGGAAAAGTATGGGTGAAAATGTGATTTACTTACTCAACAAGACGGGTTGCACTCATCGTAGGGTGAATTTGTGGCAACCTGTCCTCTTAAAAAGAACGTCGCTTTTGGCCGTTTGCCCGTATGGCCGAATATGGACGTAATTTGAAATTGAAAAAAAAATGAAAATAAATTTGGGATTTTTTTTTCA
The DNA here is from genome assembly GCF_040958095.1 of Procambarus clarkii. NCBI lineage: Eukaryota > Metazoa > Arthropoda > Malacostraca > Decapoda > Cambaridae > Procambarus > Procambarus clarkii. The sequence goes on along the minus strand of NC_091223.1, from coordinate 17,253,636 downwards.
ACAACAGCAAGTTAAGGGTCCTCTGATAGGTTAGGTGGGCAGGAAATTCTCATAAAGTTTCAAAACGTTATGAAAAACGTTAATTTAAAGTGTCCTCTTATAACCTCTGCGCGTACGCCGGACAACTCAAATAGAAAACGGAACAGAACGTCACTTTTGTGAGTCGATTTCATTTCAAATTACGTCCAAATTTGGCCATAGCGCTGCGCATACGGGCCAAAAGTGACGTTATTTTTATGAGGACGGGTTGCTCTCACAGCGGGTCTCATTATGAGTGAACACAATTCGTGGTTAATGAAACAATCACGCAGTCTTTATAAGTCGTAGACAATAGACAGGATAAATATCAATGTATCCTGTCTATTAAATATAAAATTGATAAATATCAAATTATACAATTTATGATTGTTTAAACATACAATCACATTACCAGAAGACCTGTCTGTGGTTTATGTCTCTGAACCAGGCTATGTAATGATACATTTTTTTATCTTTAAATAAGTTAATATACATATACATTTCAACTCACAATCGTATGGTAATATTATTTCATTGACTTGGACCATACGAGTCACAAACCCTCCCTCGATTTCTCCTTTCCTCCCATTCTATCTCCCTTCCATTCTCTCTCTCTTTCTATTCTCTCTCCCTCCCACCTTCCTTTCCCTTCTCTCTCCCAGTGAGCAAAACATGTTGGAGCAACACTGTATCAGTGTTATCGACGTTAAATAAAAAATTATTCACATTGGTTCAAAGTCGAAAACAGATGAACATCTACTTTATAGCACTCTATTGATAATCAAATCTACATTTCACGTTTCATAGGAATCATTGGTAGTCGCAATAGGAGCCAATCCTATTTAAGAAGAGCATGGGAATCTAACCAACGTATGAAACTTGCCATAGCCTAATGCATTAGTGACATGCTCCTCATGCTAGCCTAATGCATTAGTGGACATGCTCCTCATGCTAGCCTAATGCATTAGTGGACATGCTCCTCATGCTAGCCTAATGCATTAGTGGACATGCTCCTCATGCTAGCCTAATGCATTAGTGGACATGCTCCTCATGCTAGTCTAATGCATTAGTGGACATGCTCGTATTAGTGGACAAATCGTATTGTAAAGTTCTGTGAGCCTAGCGCCAAGAATCTGGCCTCCAACTTTTTTTTTTAAACATGTTTTGTTGAAAACGACGGAAAGTTTTAGATTTATGATTCTGGCGCGAATCTTCTCGATATTCCTTATGTTTTTCTTCACTGAAGCAGGAAGATTAAAAATTAACTCTCCAAAGTTCATTTTTAATTTGTATTTGGGTCTGACGCCTAGTGATGCGTTTTGTAATATATATATATATATATATATATATATATATATATATATATATATATATATATATATATATATATATATATATATATATATATATATATATATATATATATATGCAATTGACGATCACAAAACACTGATCATTTTATGCGGTAAATCCACAGAGAAATATGAAAGGAGGTGAACGTTTCGGCTTTGTTAAAGCCTTTGTCAACACCAGACTGACCAAATTGGCGGTAGCCGAAACGTTCACCTCCTTTCATATTTCTCTGTGGATTTTCCGCATATATATATATATATATATATATATATATATATATATATATATATATATATATATATATATATATGATACACACATCACAGTTACGTGTTTATTGATTTCACAGCAGCAATACATGAAGCTAGGGTCTCGAACTGGGACCCCAGTTTTACCTTGAGAGACATACACAACCCCCCCAACCCCCGCAACCCCCCTCCCCACCATCCACTCTAAAAATCCTCCTAAATCGGGTAATATAAATCTTCTTTCAGAGTCATTTTTTCCACGCCGAGAGCCCTGGCAGGTGGCTCCATCTCGCGGAGAAGGAATTTGAAATGACTTGAGTAATGGGGTGGTGCATTGGCGATGAGTCGTCAGAGGTCGGTGGTGGATGGGTCAGCCCCAGGGACTCATGCAGTATTCATCCACCTGCGGTGAGTTAAAGGTTACCAGCTGGCCGGGGGGGGGGGGGGAGTAACGACAGGTGGTGGTAATAGGGGTTTGTGAGGAGGGAGTGTCAGCTGACTGTCTCTCTCTCTCTCTCTCTCTCTCTCTCTCTCTCTCTCTCTCTCTCTCTCTCTCTCTCTCCTTCCTCAGAAAACATAATTTCTACATTTCTGCTGCTACAATGTTTGTTATTCTACAAGAGAAACAATAACTGGAAGAGTAAGAACTGGAGGTAAACACAGAAGCCGAGAATTAGCGAGTATGACGTAACCAACACAGCTGACGGCAATAGTAAACAAGAGAGCATCGAACCCTGCGCACTAAACACGACATGGAACTGAGGCTTTGAAAGGGGGGTTGGATATCTCTCTCTCTCTCTCTCTCTCTCTCTCTCTCTCTCTCTCTCTCTCTCTCTCTCTCTCTCTCTCTCTCTCTCTCTCTCTCTCTCTCTCTCTCTCTCTCTCTCACTCTCACTCTCTCTCTCTCTCTCTCTCTCTCTCTCTCTCTCTCTCTCTCTCTCTCTCTCTCTCTCTCTCTCTCTCTCTCTCTCTCTCTCTCTCTCTCTCTCTCTCTCTCTCTCTCTCTCTCACACACGCACTCACCCAGGAAGCAGCGCGTAGCAGCTGTCTAACTCCCAGGTACTTATTTCCTGCTAGGTAAACAGGAGCTTCATGGTGAAAGAAACTCTGCCCATTTTGTTTCTGCATCACCAGGGATCGAACCCAGACTCTAGGATTACGAGTCCAGAGCGCTGTCCACTCAGCTATCAGGCCTCCCCTCCCCCTAATTATAAAAATAACACCAGTGGTGACTGGTCCACGGAACGT
>NC_091223.1:17240769-17248269 GCF_040958095.1 Procambarus clarkii | reverse complement strand
CCCATTCTAAATCCTTATCCTGATTTCCCTTCCTAGTGCTATGTAGTCGTAATGGCTTGGCGCTTTCCCTTGATAATTCCCTCTCTTCCTCCCTCCCTCCCCCTCCCTTTGTGAGGTGTGTATGGGGGGGGGGGCGTGTGGGTGAGGTAATTACCAGGAGAAACCACTAAGCCAGGACGACTTTATAGCAGGGATATGCGGATAAGGATTTAGGTTATGATGTAGGGGAAGGAATAGTGCTCAACTACTCGGATGGTCGGGGATTGAACGCCGACCTGCATGAAGCGAGACCGTCGCTCTACCGTCCAGTCTAAGGGGTTTGCGGGGGGGAGGGGGGAAGGGGGAGTGGTCCAGGGCCCCAAGCCACCAGCTACTCCCAAATGGTTGTCAGTATCGGGGCTTTAGTGTCCCCGCGGCCCGGTCCTCGACCAGGCCTCCACCCCCAGGAAGCAGCCCGTGACAGCTGACTAACACCCAGGTACCTATTTTACTGCTAGGTAACAGGGGCATCAGGGTTAAAGAATCTCTGCCCATTGTTTCTCGCCGGCGCCCGGGATCGAACCCGGGACCACAGGATCACAAGTCCAGCGTGCTGTCCGCTCGGCCGACCGGCTCCGGGAAGGGGGAAGAGGACAAGAGGAATCGTACAAAACTCGACTGTGTATTTATATTCTATTTTAATAAATATAGATAAAAAAAAATATAAACAAGGGGACAGATTCACGAAGCAGTTACGCAAGCACTTACGAACCTGGGGCCAGATTCACGAAGCAGTTACGCAAGCACTTACGAACCTGGGGCCAGATTCACGAAGCAGTTACGCAAGCACTTACGAACCTGGGGCCAGATTCACGAAGCAGTTACGCAAGCACTTACGAACCTGGGGACAGATTCACGAAGCAGTTACGCAAGCACTTACGAACCTGGGGCCAGATTCACGAAGCAGTTACGCAAGCACTTACGAACCTGGGGACAGATTCACGAAGCAGTTACGCAAGCACTTACGAACCTGGGGCCAGATTCACGAAGCAGTTACGCAAGCACTTACGAACCTGGGGCCAGATTCACGAAGCAGTTACGCAAGCACTTACGAACCTGGGGCCAGATTCACGAAGCAGTTACGCAAGCACTTACGAACCTGGGGCCAGATTCACGAAGCAGTTACGCAAGCACTTACGAACCTGGGGACAGATTCACGAAGCAGTTACGCAAGCACTTACGAACCTGGGGCCAGATTCACGAAGCAGTTACGCAAGCACTTACGAACCTGGGGCCAGATTCACGAAGCAGTTACGCAAGCACTTACGAACCTGGGGCCAGATTCACGAAGCAGTTACGCAAGCACTTACGAACCTGGGGCCAGATTCACGAAGCAGTTACGCAAGCACTTACGAACCTGGGGCCAGATTCACGAAGCAGTTACGCAAGCACTTACGAACCTGGGGCCAGATTCACGAAGCAGTTACGCAAGCACTTACGAACCTGGGGCCAGATTCACGAAGCAGTTACGCAAGCACTTACGAACCTGGGGCCAGATTCACGAAGCAGTTACGCAAGTACTTACGAACGTGTACATCTTTCCTCAATCTTTGACGGCTTTGGTTACATTTATTAAACAGTTTACAAGCATAAAAACTTGCCAATCAACTGTTGTTATTGTTATAAACAGCCTCCTGGTGCTTCGGAGCTCATTAACTGTTTAATAATTGGAAACAAAGCCGCCAAGGATTGAGAAAAGATGTACAGGTTCGTAAATGCTTGCGTAACTGATTCGTGAATCTGGTCCAAGGGCGCCAACATGTCTTCCAGTCTCGGGGTTTTCTCCATCTTTTCTAACGTAACAATCAACAAAAAATTAATGTTTAATAATTCAGATAAACTCCAGATATGGAGCTTTGAGTTGTAGCTTGGCTGGACTTATAGCTGGCTGGACTTACAGTCTGGCTGGACTTACAGTCTAGTCGAACTTCCAGTCACACCTCTGGGACGCTCATAAGGGATTGAGTCCAGACTCGCAGTCCGGACTGTATCATACTGTATCATAAGACTGTGTCACACTGTACCGCACTGTACCGCTATCCACGGAGGGTGAGTTGACTTCTGTCCCACTGAGATGAGTCAGAATATATATATATATATATATATATATATATATATATATATATATATATATATGTTCGTCATAAGGTGTAGATTCCAGAACGGTTTTGCATAATCCAGAATTTGGATATAACGAAGGTTGTAAATATTACATTGAAAGAGTCCATATTTAGGTCCTTAAATTACTTTCTAATGTTTGGCAGCATCTCATATACCGCCAGTGTTACCCTGTATATGTGTGCCTCTAGGTAAATGTGTTTAAATTATATTCACATTCAAAACAGATCACACACTAGAAAGTGAAGGGACGACGATGTTTCGGTCCGTCCTGGACCATTCTCAAGTCAATTGGACCATTCACAATCGACTTAAGAATGGTCCAGGACGGACCGAAACGTCGTCGTCCCTTCAATATCTAATGTGTGTTTTGGTCAACATATTTCAGCCACGTTATTGTGATTTCTCATCTGCTTACCTTACATTTGTTAGGGATGAATTCTAGCAACCATTTATATGCCCACTCCTGGAGTTTGTCGAGGTCTTCCTCCAACCTTCTACAGTCCTCCTCAATTCCTCATTAAGTCTGCATCCTCTGCAGCAATTGACGAGCTCACTCTCAGGCCATTCAGATTAAATAGGAACAGCAATGGTCACTCTGACTATGACCCTTTGTTTTCAGTCTTTCAGGTACTCCATTTCTTGCCCCTGAGGCTTCCCAGTGTACCAACATCTCGTGAGGAAGGTTGTGGTTGGGAGTGGTGGTTGTGGTGGTTGTGGTAGTGGTGGAGGTGGTTGTGGTAGTGGTGGTAGTGGTGGTTGTGGTAGTGGTGGAGGTGGTTGTGGTGGTTGTGGTAGTGGTGGAGGTGGTTGTGGTGGTTGTGGTAGTGGTGGTAGTGGTGGTTGAGGAGCCGTCACAACACTACAAGTGGTGGTAGGGGAGTTCACCTGGGATAATCTTCAGAGGATTTAATTGGATCGCGACGACAATCCCCAGAGTGCAAATTGATAGCAAGGGATTTATAGAGTACATACCTCTATATATATATATATATATATATATATATATATATATATATATATATATATATATATATATATATATATAAAATATATAAAAATATATATAAAATATATATTTTATATATATATACATATATATATATATATATATATATATATATATATATATATATATATATATATATATATAAAATAAATAAAAATAAAAATAAAAATGAATTTTGGAGAATTGATCTTTGAATTACCACCAACAGTGAAAAGAAACGTAAGAAAGATCGAGAAAATTAGTGTTAGAATTATTAATCTTACTTTTTCGGTCATATTAAATAAAATATATATATATATATATATATATATATATATATATATATATATATATATATATATATATATATATATATATATATATATATGTCGTACCTAGTAGCCAGAACTCACTTTTTGCCCTACTATTCAAGGCCCGATTTGCCTAATAAGCCAAGTTTTCCTGAATTAATATATTTTTTATAATTTTTTTCTTATGAAATGATAAAGCTACCCATTTCATTATATATGAGGTCATTTTTTTTTTATTGGAGTTAAAATTAACGTAGATATATGACCGAACCTAACCAACCCTACCTAACCTAACCTAACCTATCTTTACAGGTTAGCTTAGGTTAGGTAGCCGAAAAAGTTAGGTTAGGTTAGGTTAGGTAGGTTAGGTTGTCGAAAAACAATTAATTCGTGAAAACTTGGCTTATTAGGCAAATCTGGCCTTGCATAGTAGGCTGAGAAGTGCGTTCTGGCTACTAGGTACGACATATATATATATATATATATATATATATATATATATATGTCGTACCTAGTAGCCAGAACTCACTTCTCAGCCTACTATGCGAGGCCCGATTTGCCTAATAAGCCAAGTTTTACTGAATTAATATATTTTCTCTAATTTTTTTCTTATGAAATGATAAAGCTACCCATTTCATTATGTATGAGGTCAATTTTTTTTATTGGAGTTAAAATTAACGTAGATATATGACCGAACCTAACCAACCCTACCTAACCTAACCTAACCTATCTTTATAGGTTAGGTTAGGTTAGGTAGCCGAAAACGTTAGGTTAGGTTAGGTTAGGTAGGTTAGGTTGTCTAAAAAACATTAATTCGTGAAAACTAGGCTTATTAGGCAAATCGGGCCATGCATAGTAGGCTGAGAAGTGAGTTCTGGCTACTAGGTACGACATATATATATATATATATATATATATATATATATATATGAAATTCATTAAGGAAAAAATCGAAGATTTATGAAAATCAACATTACTTAAAAGACAAAGATAATAAAGACATAATAAAAAGATGTAACAAATGAAGAACAGAATATATAAACAAGAAAAACAAACAAAGACCTAACAACATACTTCGAGAAAACGTCAATTAGAGTGTATGAGCATTTGCTTCGGGGACTCGAAGCGGTTCGACTCCGGTCTCATTTTTTGCGACGCCTAACGCCCCGTCTTCCAAGGTCGTTACAGCACCGCTCCTGTGCCAGGTAAGTCCACTACGGGCTCACCATAGCCCGTGCTACTTGCCCCGCTCCTGTGCCAGGTAAGTCCACTACGGGCTCACCATAGCCCGTGCTACTTGCACCGCTCCTGTGCCAGGTAAGTCCACTACGGGCTCACCATAGCCCGTGCTACTTGCACCGCTCCTGTGCCAGGTAAGTCCACTACGGGCTCACCATAGCCCGTGCTACTTGCCCCGCTCCTGTGCCAGGTAAGTCCACTACGGGCTCACCATAGCCCGTGCTACTTGGAACTTGTTCCGAGTAGCTGAATCAATAACAACAACATCTTCCAAGGTTTTGAGATGTGGTGTGATGACTATTGGAAGTCACAAGACTGTAGTTACCGTGAGTGAGACCGTCGTTCGAGTCTCCTTCAGTGACGGCTAACAGCAGGGGAGGGAACTTACTTATAAGGTAAACAATGCCAGATCTGAGGTGAATGGGGCAAACGATCTTTGGGTTTCAAATAGTGTCGAATAATATGGTTATCGTTCATTGTATCTCACAAAATGATAGCTAAATTAATAAAAAGTTTGTTATTAATTAATAGCACTGTGCTTGGAGGGACACGCTGCTGTTGTGTGTGTGGGTAACCACCATAACATTTGTGTCTGCAGAATCGAGCTATTAGCTCTTGGACCCCGCCTTTCTAACCATCTATTTTCCTCTATTATGTCTTCTACATATATTTCTAACACACACACACACACACATACTCACATAGACACACACACTGGGGCCTCGTAGCCTGGTGGATAGCGCGCAGGACTCGTAATTCTGTGGCGCGGGTTCGATTTCCGCACGAGGCAGAAACAAATGGGCAAAGTTTCTTTCATCCTGAATGCCCCTGTTACCTAGCAGTAAATAGGTACCTGGGAGTTAGTCAGCTGTCACGGGCTGCTTCCTGGGGTGTGTGGTGTGGGTGAAAAAAAAGTAGTTAGTAAACAGTTGATTGACAGTTGAGAGGCAGGCCGAAAGAGCAAAGCTCAACCCCCGCAAACACAACTAGGTGAATACAACTAGGTGAAAACACCTCCCAGATCATCTAACAACTACACTTAACCATCCCCGTACCTGGTCACCAGCTTCGTAAACATTTCCAATCACCCTGAACCAACACTTAAATGAGCCGCCACCAAATTTGCATATTTTCACATTTCCAGTGATTTACAACTCATTCCCTAGATCCCATTGTTAAGGTGGTTACCCTCGGGGCCAGCCCTGATTGGCTGAGCAGACAGTTTGCTGTTGCTTCTCAGAGGCCTATAATTGGTCTACAGCAACTTCTATATAAGAATAAAGCCGCTATACATTTACGGGCTCACCATAGCCGGTGCTACATGGACACTTCGTTCTGAGTAGCTAAATCTGAATGTTGGTTTAGATTCAGCTACTCAGAGCAATAAGTTCCAGTAGCACGGTCTATGGTGAGCCCGTAGTGGACTTACCTGGCACAGGAGCGGGGCAAGTAGCACGGGCTATGGTGAGCCCGTAGTGGACTTACCTGGCACAGGAGCGGTGCTGTAACTTGTAACTATCAGGGGGAAAGCGGCAAGCCATTACGACTATATAGCAGTGGGAAGGGGTCAGGATAAGGATTTGGGATGGGACGGGGGGGAAGGAATGGTGCCCAACCACTTGGACGGTCAAGGATTGAACGCCGACCTGCATGAAGCGAGACCGTCGCTCTACCGTCCAGCCCAAGTGGGGACAGAGTGGCAAATCAGCCTACATATTGTTGTAAGCGAGACAGCTTCCATTTACACCTACCTGAACTCATTCTTACACATGTCTGACCTTCGCTTGAAACAATGCAGCGATCCCACGTGGAGTCAGGCGGTAAGCCAAGCTTTTACGCAATCCCCCGTGGCGCAGTGGTAAAACACTCGCCTTGCCCTTTGCTCTGGGGTCGTATCCTGGCCGGGGAGGATTGACTGGGCGCCAGTCCTTAACCATTGCCTCTATTCACCCAGCAGTAAAATGGGTACCTGGTTGTTAAACCATTTAGCGGGTCGTATTCCGGAGAAAATTAGGATCTCGGACGTAGGTTCGAATCCTCGTCACGGCCCTTGTGGATTAGTTTTAGGCTTAATGACCTGCCCGAAACGCTATGCATGCTAATGGCTGTACAAGAATGTAACAATTCTTGTATATATCTTGAGGTTATCTTGAGATGATTTCGGGGCTTTAGTGTCCCCGCGGCCCGGTCCTCGACCAGGCCTCCACCCCCAGGAAGCAGCCCGTGACAGCTGACTAACTCCCAGGTACCTATTTACTGCTAGGTAACAGGGGCATTCAGGGTGAAAGAAACTTTGCCCATGTTTCTGCCTCGTGCGGGAATCGAACCCGCGCCACAGAATTACGAGTCCTGCGCGCTATCCGCCAGGCTACCAGGCCCCATATAAATAAAATACAAAGGTAATTGGGGGTTTAATAGGCCTATTTCATCTTGAATTAATCTCCAGTTTATACACCGCACAATCATAAACAATCCAAAATTATGACGTCATGAAAACAAAAACTAGCTGCGATTGGCTAATAACTCTCCAGGCCCATGATGTCATGAGGTAAATGAAGCAATTGATTGGTTCATATTTCTTCATGCTGGTGACGTTACAAGCCGCGATTGGCTCATAATTTTCCCGGCTAGTGACGTCACGAGCTAAGCGATCATTGGTTGGTCTTTATTCTCTCGTCTTTACGTACTCACCTAGTTGTGCTTGCGGGGGGAGTCGAGCTTCAGCTCTTTGGTCCCGCCTCTCAACTGTCAATCAACTGGTGTACAGATTCCTACGTGTGACGTCATACGGTTGATTGCTATTCA
>NC_091223.1:17190769-17235769 GCF_040958095.1 Procambarus clarkii | reverse complement strand
CTCTTCAGTGTCGTATTCTTCTATCTTGCTTTTGCATCTTCATTATGCTCTTAAGCCTCTGTATTCTCTAAATATCACAGTCCACTACGGGTTCACCATTGTCCGTGCTACTTAGAACTTTTCGTTCCAAGTAGCGAATCTTAAACAACAACAACAACATCTCAATTGTTATTATCTCTGAAATCTAAGAGTGGTTGGTTGTAGTCAAGAGGCGAGGCTACATAGACCATGTGGTAGCTCAGTCGATTAAGGTAGCGTCTGGGATGCTCCCGGACGCAGGTTCGAATCCTCGTCACTGCCCTTGTGGATTTGTTCTGTCGATTATAGAGGGTATTTACCGCATGATAATTTGCGAGGCAGAAAGTGTACAGGCCAAGTACCTCAAGCCTACTTACTCACTTAAATTGCTCCTTCCCATTTGGGGAATCTCCCGGAAATTTAAACAGCCAATTTGTTTTTGAAATGTTGAAAAAGATGTGATCATCCGGGAATATAATGCAAACACAGCCTCTACTTGTCATAGTTTTCTGTTTTGTTACCGAAGATTAGGCTGCTACACGTGCATCACTCAACTCTTGGCTAGATTCTCATTACAGGCATTCCACCACCCAGTTTACTCTATTATGCCACAATACCGCTTAGGAGTTTACTTTTAAAAGACGAAATAGAAATCTCAAGTCGACGAAGCCTAAAATAGACGATAGAACACCTGAAATATATGGATTCCCTTAATCTGGTAACAGGAAGTTGGGCCGAGGCTTCGTGCAGACATTCGGTAGTCTACCTTATAGAGTAGACTAAGTCCATGGTTTACGATATCCTTCTACCTTAACACGGAGTCCACCGCTCCGGATCCTAACTCCGTGTCCATCCCGCTGTGGGTGCATACTTCAACACGGGAGAATCTTCCGACATCTTAAAACGGTTACCACCTCTGGTGCAAGTGTAGGGACCCATAGGCTCGGAGAAGAAAATAAAGAGTACTCAGAAAAGACCTTGTGGATCCTCACTGAACACTGATATTTTCTTCTACCACCCCTATTCTTTTGGTATGATATATATATATATATATATACTCTCTTGATCTCAACACTTTGCAGCAGCGTGAACCAAGATATTCCCCAGAGTGGTATTAGGGATAACAAGTTGGGATATTAACAATACTATTAAACCTGTTAATACTTTAGCTGAATGTTCTAGTGACCTGTCGGTGCTTGGACCTGAGGGTAAGAAGGACTTGGTCTACAAGGCTCTTAATCTCTTAGTCTCTTGGTGCTGAGAGTTGCTCTTGAGTGTGTCATATGTGGCATATACCTGGCATAACACACATATACCTCTCAAGATAAAATATATTAATTCAAGAAAATTAGCGATTCCTGGAGCAGTAATAATAATTATAAAGAGAAGACGAAGATGAAGAACAAGAAATAAAGGAAGGACAAGAACAAGGCTGCCGGAGGCCCACAATGCACTGCCAACACGTCGAGCAAACAAGCCTATTGCAACAAGCGTAGACACAAGTAAGCACAAACAAACAAAACAAAGACACAAACAAGTACACCTCCTTAAAGACGAGCAACAGCAGCAGCAGCGGGAGGGGACGCAACCCCCCGCCCCCCCGCTAGGAGGGGGGGGGGAGGAGGGGGTTGGGGGCGCGAAATCTGGATAATGGGAACTATTTTAATGAGGGTTTTCCGTTAAGACAGTTAGAGCAGCGGTTGGTGTCCGTTACGTCTCCTGCCGGGGGCTGAGCGGGAGGGGTTGTTAGTGGGGGGATGGGGGTGGTTGTTGGTGGGGGGAGGGTTGTTAGTAGGGGGGATGGGGTGGTTGTTGGTGGGGGGAGGGTTGTTAGTGGGGGGGATGGGGGGTGGTTGTTGGTGGGGGGAGGGTTGTTAGTAGGGGGGGTTGCTGGTAGGGGGTGGGAGGCTAGGAGGGGGAAGGGGGTAGGTACGGGAGGGTGAGGTACTGTGTCAAAGGCTTTTTGGCAGTCCAGAAATATGCAATCTGCCCAACCTTCTCTGTCCTGTCTTGATTGTGTGTGTACTCACTCTAGTTGTGGTTGCAGGGGTTGAGCTTTGGCTCTTTGGTCCCGCCTCTCAACCGTCAATCAACTGGTGTACAGGGGTTCCTGAGCCTACTGGGCTCTATCATATCTACATTTGAAACTGTGTATGGAGTCAGCCTCCACCACATCACTGCCTAATGCATTCCATCTGTTAACTACTCTGATACTGAAAAAGTTCTTTCTAACGTCCCTGTGGCTCATTTGGGTACTCAGTTTCCACCTGTGTCCCCTTGTTCGTGTCCCACCCGTGTTAAACAGTTTATCTTTATCTACCCTGTCAATTCCTCTGAGAATTTTGTAGGTGTGTGTAAGTGTGTGTGTACTCACCTATTTGTGCCTGCAGGATCGAGCATTGATTCTTGGATCCCGCTTGGTTGTATAATTACCTAAGTGTAGTTACAGGATGAGAGCTACGCTCGTGGTGTCCCGTCTTCCCAGTACTCTTTGTCATATAACGCTTTGAAACTACTGACGGTCTTGGCCTCCACCACCTTCTCACTTAACTTGTTCCAACCGTCTACCACTCTGTTTGCGAAAGTGAATTTTCTTACATTTCTTCGGCATCTGTGTTTAGTTAGTTTAAATCTATGACCTCTTGTTCTTGAAGTTCCAGGTCTCAGAAAATCTTCCTTATCAATTTTATCAATTCCTGTTACTATTTTGTACGTAGTGATCATATCTTCTTTGTCTTCTATCTTCTACTTTTGGCATATTTAATGCCTCTAACCTCTCCTCGTAGCTCTTGCCCTTCAGTTCTGGGAGCCACTTAGTAGCATGTCTTTGCACCTTTTCCAGTTTGTTGATGTGCTTCTTAAGATATGGGCACCACACAACTGCTGCATATTCTAGCTTTGGCCTAACAAAATTCGTGAACAATTTCTTTAGTATATCGCCATCCATGTATTTAAAAGCAATTCTGAAGTTAGAAAGCGTGGCATAGGCTCCTCACACAACGTTCTTTATGTGGTCCTCAGGTGATAGTTTTCTATCTAAAACCACCCCTAGATCTCTTTCTTTATCAGAAGTCTTTGAAGATTGTCCACATAATTTATAGGTTGTGTGGGGTCTATGTACCTCCTATTCCACATTCCATAACTTGGCATTTAAGTGTGTGTGTGTATGTTTGTGAGTGTGTGTAGTCACCTAGTTGTGTTCACCTAGTAGTTCTTGCAGTGGTTGAGCTCTGCTCTTTCGGCCCGCCTCTCAACTGTCAATCAATCAATCAACTGTAACTAACTACTAATTCCCCCCCCCCCACACCCAGGAAGCAGCTCCGTAACAGCTGTCTAACTCCCAGGTACCTATTTACTGCTAGGTAACAGAGGCATCAGGGTGAAAGAAACTCTGCCCATTGTTTCTCGCCAGCGCCGGGAATCGAACCCCGGACAACAGAATTACGAGACCCGCGCGCTGTCCACTCAGCTACCAGACCCTAAAGGCTTAAGGTAGGTGTGTGTGTACCAGCTAAGAATTCCAGGATTTGGATCATGAAAGACCAGAGTTGAAATTATGACGTGAACGCTAAGGAATGTGGAATTAGAAGCTAAAAGCGTGTTCTTTGTTCTTTGTTTTTATATATATATATATATATATATATATATATATATATATATATATATATATATATATATATATATATATATATATATATATATATATATATATATATATATGGTAATTTCGGAGTATTTAAATACACCAAAGATCACCACCTCCCAAGAGCACTAGAGTACCCAATATATATATATATATATATATATATATATATATATATATATATATATATATATATATATATATATATATATATATATAATCATGGTGCCAGCGAATCATCACAAAACCTCTGAATTATATTTACAAATTTCCTGAGCGTGGGTTTAGACGCAAATGTGTGTGTGTGTGTGTGTGTGTGTGTGTGTGTGTGTGTGTGTGTGTGTGTGTGTGTGTGTGTGTGTGTGTGTGTGTGTGTGTGTGAGTGTGTGTGTGTGTGGAAAATTAACCTGGGTCACCTGCGGCTCGTAGTTACAGCAACAGTAGTTCAATGGGAATTGTGGCCATTTTTCGCAGTTTCATACTGAGGGGACATGATCATGACATACAAAATAGATTAAATGAGAGGGTGGGCAGACTGGCGTGAAAATTAATGGGATCAAAGTAGGTGCGTCAGAGTTTGACAAGTTTCGGAGGCGGGGTCCATTAGCTGAAGCTCAATAAAAATGTGTGCGCGTGTTGGTGAGTACACACACACACACACACACACACACACACACACACACACACACACACACACACACACACACACACACACACACACACACACACACACACACACACACACGCACACACACACACCTCAACACCACATACACATGCGTACGTAATTTATTTCCTGGAAGTCAGATTTAAAGTTCATAATAGTTTTTTCCCCAGTGACGTCTGGATGCCGTGACGATACGAGACAGTTGTCGTGTTGGGTTGATGGACAGGAGACGTGAGTCATGTCACCTGTCTCTTGAGTCACGAGTCACTCTGCCTCACCTCCGCCATGAGTCCCGCTCTGGGAAATAGATTTAAACAACGACAAGCAACTGAATACCGCACTAAATCCAAAATCATTCTTTTGGTCAACGAGAAGAGCCTAGTCTGAATGACGTACAACTCGTAATGAATATACAGCAAAACCTTTCGTTCAAACAATATTATTTATTAAATGGGTCGTTCAAACAATATTATTCATTAAATAGGTGTTATAAACTTCACAAATGTCCTATAGGCTGATGATTTTACTGACAAATATCGAATCAAATATTAATTTTTAGTTTAATTTTTTTTTTCACTTGGCTTAAAAAATTGCTGCAATACTTCAATAGCGCCAACAAGAATATATTTTGTATATGTACAAATTTAGGTAAATTAGTATGTATTCGACTGAAATTAACCTCAAAACACAGTGAGTTTCTTGTTTTTCAAGGTCACCGCCTCCTCATTCCCTCCAGCAAGCCTCATAAACAGATAAATGGATTTCCTTTATTTTTTGCTTGCCTGGCGGCAGTAAAGTTGGATTGGTCACTTAACCTCACGACTTACTGCCTCCTCTTCTCGCCTGTCTTAGTCTGCTGTGTTATTATGACTTTTTGTTCGTAAGATTATCGGAGGAATTTATCTGTTGGCATCTGATAGCCTAGTTTATGGTAAATATGATCTTTATATTGTATATTATTTAATAAAGATAAAAACAAGTTTATGCTAACTAGGGATACTTCTTTTGTCCGGCTGTACCTCTAATGCCTGGGTATGCTTCTTGTACCTGGGCATACATCTTGTACTTCGGTATGCTTCTTGTACCTGGGCATACCTCTTGTACCTGGACTCACCACTTGTACCTGGGCATACCTCTTGTACCTGGGCATACCTCTTGTACCTGGGCATACCTCTTGTACCTGGGTATGCTTCTTGTACCTGGGCATATCTCTTGTACCTGGCCATACCTCTTGTACTTGGGCATACCTATTGTACCTGGCCATACCTCTTATACCTAGCATATTATTTTGTGTCATAAATTAAAGCATTCGATAGGCTTGTTCTCTCAAGACTAACACTAATAGCCTAAGTTCCTTCTGGTAATTGTAGGGGAACCTAGAACGACATTAATAAGGGCCTTAGCTTGTGCTACATCTTGGCTTTGTCGCTATTCACAAGATTTGGTTCATGATAGTCAACTACGGCTCACGTGGAGACAATAACATACAGGTTACAAACGTATTTACTTATTGCCAACACAGAGATTTGCGATATTCGAGTTTATTAAAAAAGGTTCAAACATATAAACACACTCGCCCAAGCATGCCAAACAATATCTCGTGAATATATATATATATATATATATATATATATATATATATATATATATATATATATATATATATATATATATATGACGTACTGACATAGAAATGTGCATAGGCATTCTTTACAAGCCGGACCTCGACACAATGGACTGAAATGTGGTCAGAACACGAACTCACCCACGCTTAAAATATATAAACAAACAGCTTACATGTTGAATGGCAGGAGAGAGAGAGAGAGAGAGAGAGAGAGAGAGAGAGAGAGAGAGAGAGAGAGAGAGAGAGAGAGAGAGAGAGAGAGAGAGAAGGGTATATACCGTATAAGGCATATCTTGGTAATTAAACAGGAGGCTTGGCCTGATCACTGGTCGACTAGCACATAACCTCACAGGAGTTATGGCGCCTAATTACCTCCTTCTTCGGTCCGTTCTATCTCCTGTTAATTGTGTATCTGCATAATTGCTGCCAGATTGAATATGGATTTTTTGTTGTCTCTGTCTTTAATGATATCCGGCCGCTTGGGATTGAGTAGGGGTGAAGTAGGCGTGTATTGTTATACACTCTGTTAGTGTATTTCTTAAGGTTAACTTATGTTAATGTATTTCTTATGGTTAACTTCCGCCAATGGTTGCCAAGGCCTGCTAGACTGCGTGATGCCATTTTCATGCGCCGTTGGTTTCTAGCGTTAAATATATTTGCTCTATGAATAATCATGATAGGATAAACATTAAGGAACGAGTATATTCATATTTCACAACATGTAGCAAATGAAAGTCAGTTTTTTTTTGTTATGCGATGGGTATAATCCCCGAACACAACTTTGGTGTTTACGTAATTATCGTACACTTGGTGGCAGGGAATCGCCGCTCAAGCCTCGCCAGACTTAAAAACAAAAAATTCCGAAAGGGAAATTGTATTATAAAGTAGCAGTTGGTTGATCAATTATGCGAGCCTTTCATTACTCTATATTACTCTTCATAAGCGCAGAATAAACGTAGGCTGTTGTGCAGCAGTGTAGTAGCGCTTAATTTGCATAAAGATCAGGTTGAAAATTTAACAGTAAGGTTCATTGTGAGTTGCTAGTCATCAGTAGAAGTTTATATATAGCCCCCATGAATTCTTGCGAGTCTTAAGTGAGCATCGCAATCCCCCTCCCTGGATTATTTTTGACGGTATGTACTTAAATGTGTTTTATTTGGGGTCTTAAGTGCAAGAGGAATATTATTTGTGTGCCATCTGTGTCAGTGAGGAAATGGTTGGTCTCGTGGGTATTGTGGAAGATTGTGTTATGTTTACGGTCAAGTAGCGTGCTAGGACGCCGTTCTTAGGCCGCGTCCCTCAACCCACCTCAGTCACCAATGCTTAAAGCTGACTTCCCGGAATTTCTATATCTACAGTTTATGTGTGAGGGGGTCAAGCCTGGCGAGCAGTGCCACACACCACACCTCTCTAATTTACCTCAAACATATGACGGCCTGACACGCCAAGCTCTTTTTTTTTTATTTTATTTTTTTTGTCGGTTAAGAGATGTCGGTGACGCAGCAGGAACTCGTCTTGCAAGCGATTGCATCCTGTACTTGAGGAGCATTGAGGCGTAACATGAGCGGATCTTGTTAACACTGCCATTTGTCATGGAGGATCTAATCACATTTTGCCAGCAGGATTGGATGCTCTCTGCGATATGGGCCACGAATTATGGCGGCAGTCAATTTAATGGTACACAATAACTTCAGAATTTACTAGATGGGTTAAATTGGCTTGTAGTGAATTCCTACGAGCTGCAATTCCGTTTTTTTTTTTTGTTCCGTAAGTACTTTGACCCTCGTTTTCTTTTTGGCTTTAGTGAGGAAACTGAGTTTCGTTTTTCCTGGGAGAGAAAACCTTTACTAATTAGATTCCTTAATACTCTGGTCACCCGTTTAATACTCTCTAATTTTTTTCCCACGTTTCCAGAGAATTTCCGAAAAAAGTATTTTCTGCCTCATTGTAAAGAAGTGAACAATCTTTATGTTGCTCTGACCGTGACATTTTATTTTCTATTTTCCTCGAGGTTTCTCTTTTTTTATCAAGAGAAACCTCTATTTAAAGCTGGTAATCAGCTCCCAATTTCAAGTTGCAATCGCGACAACAATTTGGTATGTTGCAGCGATTGCAACATACGTCGATACAAAACGATCCCAATAAATTCAACTTTGAGAAATAAATCGAAGAGAATGCCTTCCAAAATAGTTTTAAACTGGGTGGATAATTGGGAAGGAATTATCAGGGGGAAAGGGCTAAGCAATTACGACTATATAGCACTTGGAAGGGGTCAGGATAAGGATTTGGGATGGGACGGAGGGGCATGAATGGTGCCTAACCACTTGGAAGGTCGGGGGATTGAACGCCGACCTGCATGAAAAGCGAGACTGTCGCTATACCGTCCAGCCCAAGTGATTGCGGATAACTGGGAGTCTGAACAGGTTGGTCCAAGCCTAACCTTAGGATAGAGGTTTGAGATAGTAATATCCCAAACATTAAGGGATAGTTTGTGCTCTTGACTACCACTTAGGGAACACGCAGGGAAGTGAGGCAGTGTGGGGGGGGGGGGTTAATTAAAGTTATAGACGTAGCCTAGGAATGGTAGTAGGTTATTTAAGAGCGGCAATTATGAGGAAATTGAAATAAGTTTATTGAGGTAAAATACACACAAAGGGATGAGGTAGCTCAAGCTATTCTCACCCCGTTCAGTACATCGTGTTAATACATACATAGACACACATCACAAACAATAAACATATTACCAAACATTCTGAGAGATAAACATATACATTTCCTCCTTTACACAAGTAAATTTTGAGGAGAAAGTTATATCAGTATAAAACACTTAGATGGAAGGTGAGGTTAAGGAGCTGGGATAGGAAGGAACAGTGCCCATCCACTTGAACAATCTGGGGATCGAACACCGACCTGTAAGAAGCGAGGCCGTCGGTCAACCGGAGATTATTTCCACGTCCATGGAAATAGAGCTTGACTATCTGATGACATTCAAGAGTTGAGATTATTCAGAGTTTCTTCCCAAACTTTTGATAATATTCAGTGGAAAATTCACCCTTGCTCGAAGATTTGTTGTGATAAGGTGAGATAATAGCAGGAGTGACTGTATGACTTTGTGGCATTTGGAAAATGAGGACAGAGTTGGTATATATATTGACGGGGAAGGGGGGGTGGATGCTCAACCCCTTGCACCATCGGGGATCGAACTTCGGCGCTGCAAGAACACCCGAGCAGGCCAAGTTGTTGTTGTTAAAGATTCGCTACCTGGAACAATGTTCCAAGTAACACGGGCTATGGCAGGCCAAGTGGATGGCCTATAGGCATATCAAACTGAGGGTCCTCCCGAGGGCCATACTGGCCACATTTATGTTATCATGAGAGCCACACACGACAATTAATTAAAGTCATTTAATCAAAATTGTTGCAGAATATTTTTTCTATTTTATTATATTACACACCAAGTTACAGCATCCTCTTAGCGGGCTGCAGATGTGCTTGCAACTATGGTATGGAGAATTTGTTCTTTTTTGTAACTCAACCACAGCACAAGCCACATTTTCTTTACTAGACAAAGAAAATGGGAAAAGGTAACTCAGTCAATATGTAAACACAATATTGGTATTGGGTTTGGCTTCCTGTAGTCAGGGACAGGTAGTCTCTTAGGCTTATTCAAGTCCCCCCTTCCCTTGCTAACTACTGACCCCCCCCACACCCCACCTCAGAATGTACCCCCACAACTGGTAGCCTAACTCCCCACTACCTGTTTACAACTACGTCAACCCAAACATGGCCCAATCGCATCTGTCCCGCCGTGGGTATTGAACCCGGGACCTTTCACTTGTGACCGCAAACACTGTACCACAATATAAAATTATCACAACAGCGTCGCTTATCAACAAAAACATCACATTAACACTTATGAAAAGAAATATGAATATAGCGGTCTGTTGCCATCTTCAGAGCACAATGGGAGTAACTTATCTAAAAGTTAGAGAAAATTGGCTAAGAGGCATACAGGCTAGGGCATACAGGCTAACACTACAGACTAGGACATACAGGCTAACACTACAGGCTAGGGCATACAGGCTAACACTACAGGCTAGGGCATACAGGCTAACACTACAGACTAGGGCATACAGGCTAACACTACAGACTAGGGCATACAGGCTAACACTACAGGCTAGGGCATACAGGCTAACACTACAGGCTAGGGCATACAGGCTAACACTACAGACTAGGGCATACAGGCTAACACTACAGACTAGGGCATACAGGCTAACACTACAGGCTAGGGCATACAGGCTAACACTACAGACTAGGGCATACAGGCTAACACTACAGACTAGGACATACAGGCTAACACTACAGACTAGGACATACAGGCTAGGAAGGACTGGCTAAATTACAGTGTAGACAATGCAAACAGAAGTGAGGCTCACAGAACACAGTGTTCACCACAAGTGAGGCTCACAGAACACAATGTTCACCACAAGTGAGGCTCACAGAACACAATGTTCACCACAAGTGAGGCTCACAGAACACAATGTTCACCACAAGTGAGGCTCACAGAACACAGTGTTCACCACAAGTGAGGCTCACAGAACACAATGTTCACCACAAGTGAGGCTCACAGAACACAATGTTCACCACAAGTGAGGCAGGAACAAGGAGTCAACACCCACACGGACCACAGACACGACATAAAGGATTTTGTGAGTGTCTGATGAACAGGAGGAATGTGTTAAGACGTGATGGGAGCAAAGGGCTTACATGCAGCTTGATCTGTAGATGGGGCTAGGAGACCTGGGGCTAGGAGATGTGGGGCTAGGAGGGGGGGCTAGGAGACGTGGGGCTAGGAGGGGCTAGGAGATGTGGGGCTAGGAGACGGGGGCTAGGAGACCTGGGGCTAGGAGACGTGGGGCTAGGAGACGTGGGGCTAGGAGACGTGGGGCTAGGTGACCTGGGGCTAGGAGACATGGGGCTAGGAGACGTGGGGCTAGGAGACGTGGGGCTAGGAGACGGGGGCTAGGAGACGTGGGGCTAGGAGACCTGGGGCTAGGAGATGTGGGGCTAGGAGGGGGGGCTAGGAGACGTGGGGCTAGGAGATGTGGGGCTAGGAGACGGGGGCTAGGAGACCTGGGGCTAGGAGACGTGGGGCTAGGAGACGTGGGGCTAGGAGACGTGGGGCTAGGTGACCTGGGGCTAGGAGACATGGGGCTAGGAGACGTGGGGCTAGGAGACGTGGGGCTAGGAGACGGGGGCTAGGAGACGTGGGGCTAGGAGACGGGGGCTAGGAGACGTGGGGCTAGGATACGTAGGGCTAGGAGACTGAACTGAGGAAGTAGGCAACCTCTAACAGTTAACTGGAACATTCTTGAGCGTACGAAATGTGGAGGAATTGGCTGGGCTGTTCTCCAGGTAGTTAAGTACTAGCGGAAAGTCACCTTGCCCGCGGTTGGTGACTGGGCCTTCCGGTGGTGGGGTTGTGGGTAGGGGGGGGGGGAGGGGGTGTCGAGGAGTGGAGCGTGTACTCGCCTAATTGTGTTGAAGGGGCTGAATATTGGCTCTTTGGTGCCGCCTCTCAACTGTCCATCAACTGAGCCTACAAGGAATTTTTTGTTCTACCGTCTCTGTGGCTCATTTGGGGACTCGGCTTGCACCTGTGTCCCCCCCTTGGGCAAGACACGCTTGTTCTAAATAAGTCTGCCTTTCACTACCTTGTCAGTCCGAAGAATCCACAGAGGCCACATCACCCTCTTTGTCCACATCATCCAGGGGATACTGCCTCGGAACACCGGCGCGGACGCTTCTACAAAGGAATGAAAGCGGCCAAAACAGAAGAACCCGTCAGCGCCCACGGGAGCCGGGGCCACATCCACAGGCGGGGGCGGGACATGGACCGCCACCACACACAGCGCAGGTGACGGCCCAACACCCACACACACCGGCTCAACAACCCCAGGGTCCGCGACAGTCATCAGACGCGTCGCACGAGCCGTAGAACCCGCCGCAACAGGTGGAGCAGCAGACAGGCAATCAGGTGCCTTAGGCACACTCCATCCTCAGAACCGTCCAAATGCAACAGGGGCGGAAAATCCTCTGTATGAAAAATATGCACGCTACCAGTCGCTCCCACGTCGCATGCAGCAGCCAGGTAATCCTCGTGACCACACCTGTAACAGGTGTGTGGTTGTCCCCGATACAGGCAGCAGAGCGTGTAACCCAACACGGATTCCGATGACGGAACACTACACTTCAGCGACATCGTCAGGGCGCGGGAGCCGTCAAGCATCCTAGCACAGTGCCCGGCAAGGAAAATGTTCCAACAAACACTTAACACAGTCCCAAACCGTTCAAAACAGGAAGTCAAAAGATCGTCGTGAAACTCGAAGAGGGCACCATGCACCGCCAAATATGTCAAGGCGACACTAACATTCACCACTTTAACAGAACTGGCGGTATCAGGGAGAAGGTAAACACGCCTCTCACACTACCCGAGATACGCCTGAAAGGCAGCCTGGTGGCGGAACTTTACCACAGCACGGTTGCCCTGAAACAGTTGGACGCCCACTAAGTCCGACAGCTGCACATGTAGCACGTCCGCCAGGGCGACCCCAACTAACAAATGGTCCACCAGCACCGTAAAGGCCAGACCAGCCGACGATGTCTTCTTCACTGGCGACCGAGAAGTCCCCATGGCAAACCCAAGCGTCCCCTCTCAGAGGCAAAGCACCACCAGGCAGGGCAACCAGCAATCGTCCAAGTAACTATGGCCTTCTCACATATGTCTCCAAATGACTTACTCATTGATACATCACGTTGCAACGATGACTTTGAGCATTTGGACTGAGTGGGAGGACCTCCTGTACCTCACCAGAGTGCAGACGGGCAATGTCTAAGAACTTGATTTGGTATGAGTTCGATGCCGCAAGGACCCTTGTGGATTCAGTTGAATCCCAGGTTGCATCACTTACAGCGTATCGTCTTTCAGTGGTTTAAGGCGTACCTTAAACCACTGAAGGGGTTCCTTGTGCTTGTGGAGTACCCAAGTCGCTGGTTCGAATCCCAGCAAATGATTTTCTCAATAATAATGAGAAAATTCGTAGGAGCTGCTCGCATGCGTAGTCAATAATTATGAAGTGTTCACACTGAATCTGTCTGGCCTTATTAAAGTAACAGAGAGGGATGATTAACTGCACAATAGATATCTGATTACAGTGGTTATCTGATAACAGCAATTATCTGACCACAGTGATTATCTGATTATAGCAATTATCTGACCACTGTGGTTATCCATAATACATACAATTATCATAAAATAATGTATAGGGACTGTTCTGAGAGACTGTAAGATAAGAGATAAGATAATAAGATAAGATAAGAGATGAGATAAGAGGTTCGGGCAATTTAGCTCAACATTTTAGTGACGTTTGGGAACGCTCGGGAGGCTGGAGCCAGATTCACGAAGCAGTTACGCAAGTACTTACGAACGTGTTCATCTATCATCAATCTTTGACGGCTTTGGTTACATTTATTAAACAGTTTACAAGCATGAAAACTTGCCAATCAACTGTTGTTATTGTTGTAAACAGCCTCCTGGTGCTTCGGGGCTCATTAACTGTTTAATAATTGTAAACAAAGCCGCCAAAGATTGAGAAAAGATGGACAGGTTCGTAAGTGCTTGCGTAACTGCTTCGTGAATCTGGCCCCTGTAGCTGCGCTAGTCAGTTGTTTGAGCCACTGTGGAGGAGAGGTGCTGGCCCCCCACACCTCCCACACCTCCCCACACCACCAACACACCTCCCACCACCCCTCCCCACAACCATCCACACCACCCACACCTCCCCACACCACCCACACCTCCCACATCTCCCCACACCTCCCGACACCACCCACACCTCCCCACATCTCCCCACACCTCCCCACACCACCCACACCTCCCCACACCTCCCACCACCCCTCCCCACACCACCCACACCTTTCACACCCCTTCCAACACCCCCCACACCTCCCCACAACCACCCATCTTCAACAGGATCAGAGTTACCTGTATATCCAACAGTAGCTGTTAAGGGCTGTTGATCACTTGCATTGATGAGGTAATTCCTGTTCTTAATAACAGTAAGTGAATAATTACAGCGGAACGTTGCGCAGTAATTGGTTTCTTTTTGTTGCGTTTTGTTAGGATGAATTTTGGCGTCGTAGAACAGTTCCGCAGGGCATGGTGACCAACATCAGCGTAACATTTTCTTTGGCGTTACAGCAATGAATGTATTGACTCAACCCGTCCTCGACTCAAGTCCATTACATCCAGCGGTCGCCCCCACAGACGCATTCATAAATTTTAACATGCTGTTCATTCAGAACAAGAATTTTTTCAAACATAAATTAATATTATAATATATTAGCATATTGTGTATATATAGGCATAGGATAGGTTAGGTTAGGTGTTTAGGTTCTGTTGGCGATTATTTGTATTTGTAGTACGTGGGTGAAGCATTTACAGCGTTGTGGTTCGAACAAAATTCGTCAGTGAAGCACTTGTTCCGGATATGTTCGAACGTCAGCAGTTGTGAGTCGTGTGTAAACCGTTATTCATTCATAAACAGGGGGTTTGGCGGGTGCATGGAATCACTTTTGGATCTTTGTTTGGAGGACGGGCTGATTGACTTGTCAATACATTCAAAACAGCTGGAATGTCTAACATGAAGAATGTCGTCCATCCCAGATATTTCACATTATTGCCTAAGCGGCTTGTTTACACAGCGTCACACAGGCAGTAACGCCTTTTACTTTTGTCATATTTTTATGTCAAGTGTGTTCAAGTTCTTCTTACTGGACTGTGTAAAAGTGAGTCAGTGTTGCTGCCTCGAACGAGACCATTCTTTACACACAGAAATCACAATAGCGTGATGCATCAAATGAATAAATCCACAAGGGCCGTGACGAGGATTCGAACCTGCGCCCAGGATGATCCCAGACGCTGGCTTAGTCAACTAGGCCAGTTCAGAGACCATTCTTGCTCAAAACCATGTCTCGGGCTATTGAGGCTTCAGATAGACAGATTTTGATTGAGGACAGATCATTAGAGGTCAGTGGTGCTCATTCCATGACCTCTGACAACTGACCTGAGCCACCACCTGAGTCACGTGACGTCACAATTAGCCTCCCATTGGCTACACAAGGTCACGGGACCTCAGCCATAGTGATGACAGACTCAGACCTCAAAATACGAACCTATATATTCAGATACAAAATAACATCAATTTCATTACATTATTGTAGACTTGATGACATAAATAGATTCAAATATAAATCAAACTCACACAAACCCCCCACAACCACACACCCTGACGGCCCCCACACACCCACACACTCTGCTCACCCCCACAGACCCACACACCCTGACGCTGTGTAGGTGTGTGTGGGGGTGTACTGGACACCAAGACAATATCACCTACTGATACTTCCTCCTCCTTCCCTGACCACATCTGCCTCAACAGTTCTTAAGTCACGTTTACCCGCGCTTGAAGTCTCTCTTCCGGGCTCACGGCCGCTCGGAGCCTCATCTGCGCCATAAAGGCGCGAAGAACGAGGCTCGAAGTAGGTAATGAATGAAGACCACGAGAGAGGCAAAGTGTTTTTAGGCTGTTGGAGTAATAGGGGGAAGATAGGGAGGATGTGGGGGGAGGAAAATTGGGTTGTGGAGACTGTGGTGATGGGAGATACGCCCCCTGACGGCTGTCTTGGTACTAGTACCTGTCCTCTAGTACCAAGGGACAGGTGGTTTTCTATCCCATACCAATTTCTTCCACCCCTTCCCCCCCTTCCTTCCTCTCACAGATGACCTTCCCCTTCCCTCAACCCCTCCTGTCCCTTCCTCCCATGAGCCCCCTTCCCCCCGCTGCCCCTCTCCACCCTGCAGTACCCACAATGCCCCGCCTGAGGGGTATCATCAACGTGCCTTCGTTCGGCTACTGCACTTCGGGTGACGATAAAGTGTACCTGTGGTGCAATCTATTGCACTCATCTGCCCGGGTTGATCTCGGTGTTCCCCAGTGCTGTTGCTCCTGTTGCTCCTGTTGCTGCTACTGTTGCTCCTGTTGCTGCTCCTGTTGCTGCTACTGTTGCTCCTGTTGCTGCTACTGTTGCTCCTGTTGCTGCTACTGTTGCTGTTACTGTTGCTACTGTTGCTCCTGTTGCTGCTACTGTTGCTGCTACTGTTGCTGCTACTTTTGCTACTGTTGCTCCTACGGTTGCTCCTGTTGCTGCCACTGTTGTTGCTGTTGCTGCTACTGTTGCTGCTCCTGTTGCTGCTACTATTGCTCCTGTTGCTGCTACTGTTGCTGATGCCTTTGCTGCCACCGGACAGGCTGGTGTTGATCCGCTTGCAGTAATCTATATGGTCAGAAATGTTACTGATGCAGATGTTTCGTATTGTTCCAGGGGAGTGGCTTCTTCTGTCGTCGTTGGTGATATAATTGCCTTGTAAAACTTATGTATATATGATTTATATTGTATTTTCTTAAATAAAGATAAAAAAAAATCTTGGTGTTGATAATGGTCTACGTTACTAGCTTATATGGTAACGATGTGGTCCATCGTACATATATATTGACTAATTGACAATTAGAAAGTAGAATTTGGTACTGTTGAATTTGGACAAACCGGAAAAGGTGATGTATGTTGCCAATGCAACCTAACCTAACCATCCTAGGCCCTAATGCACGCTGTCTGAGGCCTAATATAGTACATATGTGTACTATAATATTAATAGGCCTCCATCAGTCTCAGGAGACTATGGAGTTGCGCTCTGGTTGTCGGTCTGGAGAAGCCTCTCCAGGAGGATAGTAAATGATAGGCCTAGGGATATTTAAATTAGTTTTTTGGCTTTATTTTTTCCTGATTGTATAAAGTGATAGTACAAATTTCTACTGTCTAATTGTCCATTACGTCAGTAATTTGTACGATGGTACAAACACTCACACAAAGCATTATCTAAACAAGTAGATAATAAAAAAATCTTATAATAAATCATTAAACATCATAAAATAAAATAAAGTTTAAGAAAAAAAAGGGGGTGGTAGAAGAAAATATTAAAGTGTTCAGTGAGAATCCACAAGGTCTTCTTCGAATACTCTTTATTTTCTTCTTCGAGGCTACGGGTCCCTAATATTAACAATGGGTTCAACACCGACGACAAATACAGTGGAGTTTCTTAGTTACAGCTTCTAAGCGAAGCAACTTACATATGTGGCGAGATAGTGACAAATTGATATGTTTATCATGCACATATCGATATGTAAATAGATGGGGGCGCTTATCGTCAGACACCCCCCCCCCCTCCCCCCATGTATCGAACAAGTCAGGTCTATCGTAGATGTATAATACAGCACCAGATCTAAAATATCAAAGGTAAAGTCTCTGTTTTAAATAAGTTTGTTTTGTTACAGTGATGAATAAAAATGTAATATTTCTCACTGCAATAATACAGCAGTGTATTCCTGAGTTAAGTATATTTACTTAATCGTTTTTGAATAACAGTGAACAATAACACTCACGAACAGTGAACATTTTTGAATAACAATGAACAATAACATTCATGAACTACTCAGAGAGGAAGTACAACATTTGTGGCACTAATCCACCGAACCCGAAAGCCTATTCCTGAAGAATCTGAGAGAGGCTAGATGTCCTCGATATTAAATTGATGAGCCTAAGTCAACCGCCTTCCAGCCTGTACAAGCTTAAGCTCCGCCACATAACTGTAATTCATAGTTAGACAGTGAAGTGGATGATTAAAGGGAGAAAACTCTCCTAAAAATATTATGTATTGTTAATTAAAATTATGTATTTATGTTATCTCAAGATAACCTATTGTGTTTATGGTACCTGTCCGACCCGCCACGTGTTGATGAATGTATGAAGTATGTATGTGTATGTATAATGAATGTATACGTATGTATTTATGATAGGTGTTTTTATTAAGTATACTTATTTTCGTTTGACTAGATCGTATTATGTAGCGGCCCCGGCGGTGTCTGGCAACTCGTACTGCTGTTGCTGTTTTTTTCTACATGCTACTTCTTTACATTGCTTGTATGCAAGTAGCACTCGCCTTGTAACCTGCAACATTCGCCTTGTAACCTGCACCACGGTACGCTGTATCACTTTTTGTTACTACGAACGACACCATATTTAATTTGTTTTAACTTTAGCTCGTTTCACTCTACCTAGCAGAGACAAGCATTCTGCTAAGTTACAGCGCTGAGGCGCTATCTTTAGCTGGGTTTTTAATATTACTTTTCTGTCCTCGTCTTTTTGTTTCCTTTATCACCAACAGTACTAAAGTTTTGTGTCTATATTTGTGTGTTGGTTTTCTCGTGACTTGCCGCTATTTCAGGCGTGTGTGTGGACAACACCGCTCTCATATTATGCAGTTTTTTTTAGGCTATATGTAGCACTCGAGGCGTTGTGTTTGCTGGCGTTGGCAGGTGTGTCATGTCTCCAAGCCTGGGGACAGTTGTCCGAAACAAAATTCTGAGTTTCATTATTCACTCGGTACACAGCCCACACACTTGTCCCGTTTGAAGACCAGGGAATAAGTACACCTTATTGGAGCTTCACTGAGTGTAGATACGTTTTGAAGCAGCAAATCATCAATATATATCAAAGAGAATATCTGTCCGGAGTTGGAGGCCAGCGGCACGAAGCAGTTACGCAAGTACTTACGAACGTGTACATCTTTCCTTAATTTTTGACGGATTTGGTTACATTTATTAAACAGTTTACAAGCTTGAACACTTCCCAATCAACTGTTGTTATTGTTATAAACAGCCTCCTGGTGCTTCGGAGCTCATTAACTGTGTAATAATTGTAAAGAAAGCCGCCAAAGATTGAGAAAAGATGTATAGGTTCGTAAGTACTTGCGTAACTGCTTCGTGAATCTGGCCAAGTTCAGGAAGCAGTTACGCAAGCTCGAACGTGTACATCTTTTCTCAGTCATTGGCGGCTTTGTTTATTATTTTTAACATCTTTATTGACAAAATTTAATTACAATTTTGCCTAATCTGAGGATTTTAATTAAGTCTTATTAAAGTGAGGATAATGCTGGCATTCCTTTTGACACAGGACAGAGGGTCATACACAAGACAATAGGTCTAAACTGGTTAAGGAGCTCCGAAGCACCAGGAGGCTGTTTATAACAATAACAACAGTTGATTGGCAAGTTTTCATGCTTGTAAACTGTTTAATAAATGTAACCAAAGCCGTCAAAGATTGAGGAAAGATGTACACGTTCGTAAGTACTTGCGTAACTGCTTCGTGAATCTGGAGGCGTTTGTATTTTTATATTTATGTATTATATGTATGTATACCATCGTCTTTCTTTGTAGTTATTAAACAGTTTATAAGTTCTCAAGCACTATGCGGCTCTCTACAACAATAATAGCCTTAGGATGTGAGCAAATCCATAAGGGCCGTGATGAGGATTCGAACCTACGCACGGAATGTTCCCATGTCGTGGCACAGTTGACTAAGGCGCAGCTCGGCATATCCCGGATGTAGGTTCGAACCCTCATCACGGCCCTTATGGGTTTGTTCATTTGATATATCACGCTATTGTGATTTCTGGGTGTATTAGGATGTAAAGTTTCGAAGCTTTTAAACTGTTTAATAAATGTAAACAAAGTGATTACGGCTAGATGTAGAGGTTTCGTAAATGAGTTATCCAGTCCTCATAACATCTCTCGGACATACTCAGAGGACATATTCAGAGGACATACTCGGAGAACATACTCAGAGACCATACTCGGAGGACATACTCAGAGACCATACTCAGAGAACATACTCAGAGAACATCCTCAGAGAACATACTCAGAGGACATACTCGGCGGACCTCGCATACTCTGAAGGTCACACAAGGGTCAACGCGCCAAAAACTAGGAGCGCCAAAAACAGTGCGACGTGTGAAACTGTGCGTGTAGTGTGGATGAAGTATGAGGTATTGTCCACTAGGCTGTATATCAGCATACCTCGGCCCCAGGGGGGGTGGGGGGAGAGGGGAGGTATACCGAGGGAAAGAGAGGGGTTGTGTAGTATAGAAGGGGGATGGGAAGAAATGGGAAGGGAAAGGGGGGTTTGAAGATGGAAGGGTCAAAGAAGGGGAATTTTGGTTTTAATATTATTTGGTACCACAGACGTGGCTACATATTTACAGTGCTAAATAACGTATATACATTTTACTCTGGTCTCTATAGACAGGGTTAGAGAGCTGTTAAACATATAGGTCAGAGATTTGTTGAACAATCAACCACGCAAAATGGAGTGCTTTTAAAGTGGTAGCCTAACCTATATACGTCAAATACATAGATTTACGTCTAGCCTACTTCACCAGGCCAGGGGGGGGGCGGGGGGGGGGAGGAGAGGTAAAAAGTGATGATACTTTATCATCTTAACTCCCTCCCCCCCCATTCAAAAAACTTGGTTAACGAGGAACTTTGTACAAAGGTGTTAAAGATGAGGCGGGAAGTTGTTAGTAACACGGGCTTGCATTAAGAGAGGCTTAGCTCTTGGCCCTTCGGTATGCGGCTCTCTACAACACTAACAACCTTAGGATGTGAGCAAATCCATAATGGCCGTGATGAGGATTCGAACCTACGCACGGGATGTTCCCATGTCGCGGCACAGTTGACTAAGGCAACTTCGGTATATATAGTGCAACTCAACCAATTGTAGACATATCTACTTTCGAATTGCATTAAATTATCTCAATTTTTAGTATCTTCCAAAGTTTTCTCTACTGGTTTGTTGAACAATATAGATACTTTTCGACTTAATTATGGACGCCATTGTTGATTCTGAATTTCTGGAAGGAACACAACAAGTGAGAGATGCAGATGATGTCTTTGTTGTTGTTGTTTTTAGATTCAGCTACTGGGAACAAAAAGTGGCAAGTAGCACGGGCTATGGTGAGCCCGTAGTGGACTTACCTGGCACAGGAGCGGGGATGTAACTGATGATGCAGATGATATCCTAATATAAGCTCCCACCATTGAGAAATGAAACAATCCATTCATCTCCTTGACAGGAAGTGTACTGAACTTATTACCAGACCGTTGCTGGACGGTAGAGCGACGATTTCGTTGAACACAGGTCGGCGTTCAATCCCCGACCGTCCAAGTGATTGGGCACCATTCCTTTCCCCCGTCCCATCCCAGATCCTTATCCTGACCCCTTCCCAGTGCTATATAGTCGTAATGGCTTGGCGGTTTCTGTTGATAGTCCCTTCCCCCCCCCCCACCAAGACGAAAAAACTGTCACCACACGCGGACAGACACTAAGAACCGCAAATTAATGGTAAAACACCTGAGTGGTTAACCACTTGGCGTCACCCTCGGCTCTAACAAGGCGGGAGAAAAAGGACGCTGGTTCACCACTACCACGTGTGGCTGGAGGGGGACATCACACTCTCACTCTGGCTAATCATGTCACGTGCTTGATGATATCACGTGGCTGATGATATCACGTGGCTGATGATATCACGTGGCTGATGATGTCACGTGGCTGATGATGTCACGTGGTGGGGGGATGGGGTTATATACACACAGGCGGCCACGGTGGCACAACACAGTGAAATAACACTTAGCCACAGTTACGGTTTTCCTGGGAGCAGGTGTGGCAGTGAAGTCTTCATGGACAATATTCAGTGTCACGTCCACAGTCACGGCATGTTCCCTGACACACTTCCGGTCCTTTACTGTCACTGATGACTTAGATATCAAGGGATAACTGTGACACAGTGAAGCACAGTCTCTCTCTCTCTCTACTTTGTGGAGTCCGAGAATGCGTTAACTGCTTACCATCGATATTAATGACGAACTTGATTTCCGGGTTACATTATATATAACGAGGACAGTGTCTTGTAATGTGTATGTGTGTAATATATATATATATATATATATATATATATATATATATATATATATATATATATATATATATATATATATATATATATATATATATATATATATATATATAATATGCAAACAAGCCTGAATGATCCCCAGGACTATATGTGACTGAAAACTCACACCCCAGAAGTGACTCGAACCCATACTGCCAGGAGCAACGCAACTGGTATCTACAGGACGCCTTAATCCGCTTGACCATCACGACCAGGCATAAGGAAATAACCGAAGCTATTTGAACCACTTCCCCGCCGGCACTCGGATGGTAATCTTGGGCATAGTATCCTTGAATCTTGAACGGCTCCCCTAACTAGAATGCTTGAGCAGGCCTTATCTAGGCCTCCCGGGAGTAAACAGTGAAGATGTCAGATTAGCCAATGAGAAGAACGCAAATGTCTGCTCCAATCACATAGGCCTGGGGCGTAGGCGTCACGACTCGCGGTTAAACAACTGAAAACTACCCTGAGAATGCTCCACTTATCAGACCCAGGAGTGGTCTCTCTTGCACGGAGGCATAAGACAAGGCTCGCCCTCTCTGGCACTGTTCTAGGCTGTGTAGGTGGTACAATTCGTCCTACTTAATCACCCAATTGATCCACAATAACCTCCAGTAACCTGGCTCCATTGTGCCATAACTTCGCTCTTATAGCAATTAAGGCTTCGAATAGACACCCAATTTTCTAGGTCTTACCCCCATGAATATAGATTCTAGGACATGTATACTGTCAGTGGTGCCTATAAGAGTGGGATCCAGGCTGAGTGCATTGCAGTGTACCTCAGGGTACCTCAGGGTACCTCAGGATACCTCAGGGTACTCTATAATGTGCCTCACTGGCCAGCAGTAGAAATCCTCTCACAGTGATCCTCATCTCTCTCATGTCCCCTAATCCGGTCTGTACCATGTCTGGGGCCCTTCCCTGCCCAATATGGCTCTAGTCTATCCCATGTCCCGCTGATCCTTGTCCATCTTTCTCCCATGTGTCGTGGACCTGGTCTCTCTCCCATGTCCATGAGCCCTGACTCCTCCCACGTCAGATAGATTGTTCAAAGTCATGCAAACATTTCTTCTCTTTCCCCGGCGCCTATTCCCTCGGGGCTCGTGGGTTATCGTGTACTACAGTCCACGTTGGTGTAGGACCAAGGGGGGGGTTTTGGGGTGGGGGCCTCAGCGGTGAGGCTGGGTACCTTTACGGCTCTCTGTGTGTGCTTGCTCACCCTATTTCGGCCTGCAGGATCGAGGCTTAGATCTTGGACCCCGGCTTTGTGGTCGATGGTTGTCTAATGCAACCTCATGTGTCTTTGCTTTGTTTTTGTTTTACTTCCTCTGTTGTTACCTCATATTTGTTACGCCTCTCATCTCTGGCCTCTTCTAGCACTGGGAGATGTCTAGGCTCAGTGATGGTCATTCTACGGAAGCTGGTGCAGATGTTCCTCGCAAATTTCCTTATCATTCTCTGATCCTCGCTTCCCCCATTTTTAGTCAATTACTCACTGCCATTTTCCTGCTTATATGACTATATGTATTTTTTATTTTTTTATTTTTTTTGCTTTATAAGCAGTGTCATTTTTGTAGTTTCTGATATTCGTTGTATATTTATGTATTCGTCTTCAGCCCGTCCTTCTAAGGTTTTTCAACGTCTAGAAAACGATCAATTTAAAGTCTCTTCTCCTAACCTACTAGAGGACCCAAAACAGAAAACGGAACAGTAAGTCACTTTCGTGAGACGCTTCCATTTTTCATGCCGAAAATTTTTGGCCTCATGTAACGCATACGATCGAAAAGCGACGTTCATTGTATGAGGACAGGTTGCGTTCCTGGCCCTGTTGCATGTATCCTGGTTACCTTGTGGTCTTTGACCTCTGTATTTCTCCTTCCTGCTTTTTAATTGTTGCTTCTTGACGCTCGTAATTTTTGCCTCTTTGAAACACTCTTCTGCCTGAACAAATCCACAAGGGCCGTGACGAGGATTCGAACCTGCGTCCGAGAGCATCCCAGAACATTTGATCCGTCACGCAATTGTGATTTCTGTGTGTACTCTTCTGCCTCTTTGCATCTTTGACTTGATTCATCATTTGCTGGGTTGTCTTCCCTCTAAGTGCCTCAAGTTATTGCATACTTCCCAGATACTCTCTTACTTTCATGTAGTCTCCTGTCTCATAGTCTGCTCTCCTGCCCATGATTCTTGTCTTAAGGTAATCGTTGTAAGTGGGATCATTAAGTCAAATCCCAGGACACAGTGATCACTGGCTCCTAGTGGTAGTTCGTGCTCCTAGTTCTCAATGTCTTCTTCATTCTGGGTGACGGTCCAGCAGGTCCTGCAGGTCCAGCAGGTCCAGCAGGTCCAGCAGGTCCAGCAGGCTAGGTGGTGTATCTCCTCCCCTTTCTCTTGTGTCCTCCTTTACAGGCTGTTTTTAGCAGTTTCTTTCCATAACTTCCACTAGATTTTGCTCCTTATATTTCTTTCCCACCATGAGTTTATGATTCCCAGTTGATCTCTCCGTGATTTAGATCCCCCATGACTTCTTTCCCACCATGAGTTTATGATTCCCAGTTGATCTCTCCGTGATTTAGATCCCCCATGACTGGTAGTTTAGCTTGCGTTCTGTGTGCTGCCGTTGCTGCTTGCTGTAATTCGTCTATGCGTGGTTTGTTTTCATCGTATTCCGTATTAGGTCTTGTGTTGTCTGCTGGTTGTAAATAACAATGACCACTATCTTTTTCCCATCTGCTGTTAGAGTCGCAGTGACGGAGCCTGTGTATCAATTTGTTTTTAGATCTTCTAGTTCCTCAAGCTTCCACTTGAGGAACCTTTCACTAGAAGGGAATCTCTCTGCCGCCTTTGTTTTCCCTGGGAAATATTACATCCAAGGTCAAATTAGTTTAGTTTCCACTATTGCAATGATATCAGGTTCTTTTTCACTAACCCTTTCTTTTATTGCCTCTGCTTTGTTAGTTACTCCATCAGCATTGGTGTACTATATCTTGAGACTATTTTTTATGGATACTGCCTCTAGAATTCTCATTGCTTCGGTTTATTTGTTTCAACTGGTATAGATTTCTAGTGAGAGATGGGTGCAACACTATTTGTGATGAGTGATTATGAGAGGCAGAGAGTTATGGGACAGTGATGAGTTGAGAAGCAAGGAGGGGGTCTGAAAGGTAGAGAGGAAGAGAGAGGAGGAGGAGGGCTGTGTGTGTGTGTGTGTGTGTGTGTGTGTGTGTGTGTGTGTGTGTGTGTGTGTGTGTGTGTGTGTGTGTGTGCAGGAAGACGGTGTGCTGAAGGAGAGTTTTAGAGTTTCACAGAGGCCGTAAAAGTATATTACAGCACTCTTGGAACAACCCAAATTTTCTCGACCTAGGACGAATAGGAGCTACCTTCTCTCTCTCTCTCTCTCTCTCTCTCTCTCTCTCTCTCTCTTTCTCTCTCTCTCTCTCTCTCTCTCTCTCTCTCTCTCTCTCTCTCTCTCTCTCTCTCTCTCTCTCTCTCTCTCTCTCTCTCTCACACACAGCACATCCCTCCAGGAAAGGCAACAATAGATCTTCACATGCTCGTTGATTAAGCACACTTTTCAAATCTGTCTTCATTAATCCAATTGCATTCAGCTCTTGAGGCCCCACATTGCCACAGAGAGAGAGAGAGAGAGAGAGAGAGAGAGAGAGAGAGAGAGAGAGAGAGAGAGAGAGAGAGAGAGAGAGAGAGAGAGAGAGAGAGAGAGAGAGAGAGAGAGACGTAGAGTAGAGAGGAGTGAAGGAGTCTGTTGTAGATGTTTCTGTTGTGATATTGGTAACCCTGTACCATACCAATGTTGGTATCTCTGAACTTATATCTCTGAACTATAATTGCTGATAGCTCTATTATCAGTGTTGGTAACTTGTAAGTTCATTGTTGGAAGCGTTTCGTGTTAGCGCTGGTGGCCCGGCTACTCTGCTGCAGTGGTGGCAGCCCTTTAGAGCACTGTTGGCAACCCTGTGCAACACTGTTGGCAGCCCTACACAGCACTTTTGGCAGCCCTGCACAACACTGTTGGCAGCCCTGCATAACACTGTTGGCAGCCCTGTGCAACACTGTTGACAGCCCTGTGCA
This sequence comes from Procambarus clarkii, assembly GCF_040958095.1. Taxonomy (NCBI): domain Eukaryota; kingdom Metazoa; phylum Arthropoda; class Malacostraca; order Decapoda; family Cambaridae; genus Procambarus; species Procambarus clarkii. The sequence goes on along the minus strand of NC_091223.1, from coordinate 17,209,764 downwards.
ACACTGTTGGCAGCCCTGTACAACACTGTTGGCAGCATTGTACAGCACTGTTGGCAGCCCTGTACGGCAGTACTGAGAGGCGGGTAAACAAGCCGTGACGTCACCAGCTGGCCAGTACACTTAACGACAGAGTAGTTGGGCCTCGACGACACGCTTTTAAAACGCTTCCCAAACTTTGATAATCACCCCAGACGAACACCCGGAGGTGGCGGGGGCTGAGTCTCCTCCCCTACGTGGGGGTAGGGGTGGAGAGGGGGAGTTCTTCCCCCTCTCTACCGTCACCACCCACTCTTCCCCTACCCTTTTGTCCCCACCCCACCTGTCATCTCCCTGCCACCCCCCCCCCCCCTCCCACCGGTCTCTGTTCTCACATATCTGAGATAATAACTTTCCCCAATCTCTTCACTAAGGTAGGGATCTTTCCCCAATCCCTGTCTCAGAGGTAAGGATCTTACCCCAATCCCTGTCTTTGAGGTAGGGATCTTTCCCCAAACTCTGTCTCTGAGGTAGGGATCTTTCCCCAATCTCTGTCTCTGAGGTAAGGATCTTTCCCCAATCTCTGTCTCTGAGGTAAGGATCTTTCCCCAATCCCTGTCTCAGAGGTAGGGATCTTTTCCCAATCCCTGTCTCTGAGGTAAGGATCTTTCCCCAATCTCTGTCTCTGAGGTAAGGATCTTTCCCCAATCCCTGTCTCAGAGGTAGGGATCTTTTCCCAATCCCTGTCTCTGAGGTAAGGATCTTTCCCCAATCTCTGTCTCTGAGGTAAGGATCTTTCCCCAATCCCTGTCTCTGAGGTAAGGGACCTTTCCCCAATCCCTGTCCCCTGACAGTAAGAACACCTATGGCCTGCTCTTCATAATTAATAAAATAAAGGTATTTTACAAGTATACGGCCACATAGCAAGCTATCGTGAACATGTATGTGGTGCCCACATGCTGTTCCCTCCAGAATGCACAACTGTACAGCAACTTAGTATGATGCTCCATAGATCGATCAGAATTAGGGTAAAATGTGTACCAATCTACTCTAATTCCTTGCAGGACAGAGTGTAGGTCCAGCACGAAACTTGTCTCAAGGCAACTGTAGCTGTGTGGTAGTAAGGTGCACAGCGAAGCAGATCGTCGAGGACGCCAATGGTAGCATGTCAAGTGGTGTTGGGCTGACTCGGTAGCCTAGTGCCGTCCAGAGTTGGGAAGGGGATGGCGGCCACTCCGATGGGTTTTATTTATTGGTTTACAGTGTAGGGTTTGGGTTTAAAATAGGAGGAGAGAGAGAGAGAGAGAGAGAGAGAGAGAGAGAGAGAGAGAGAGAGAGAGAGGCTAGAGCAGATAAGTCCACAAAGAATGTTCATATTATTGTAGCTTTGGAAGAGACCTTGAGACCTTCAGGTCAATCGACCAGCCCATAACGTTTGCCAGGTTGTCAGTAACCTTCCACGGCGCAAATCGTACAGTGATGGTTAACTCTCTTAAGATTTAAAACTCCGCGGATACAAGGGGCTCACATAGGCTTTCTCAGGCCACCAATAAACAGGCACCATTTTGTAGAAAAACAAAACCTTGGATACCGTTCCTGGATGTGAAGGCATCAGTACTGAGTGAGCAGCGAAGGGGGAGGCATTAGAGGTTCGTTATGGTGCACACAAATGTAGATAGTTATATATGTATAAATAGTACATATGCAGTGCAATACCAATCAAACAAAAGGCCTGGTTTCTTGCTTTGAGGATATAGTAATCTTGTCAGTTACATGTGTACCATATTTTTTTTAGTTTATTGATGTTCCACATATTTTATTAATATATATTTGAGATTACACACTCTTGGTGTCAGGATGTTGATGATAAAAATAATTACATTGGACCTAGAATTAGCGATGTACTTAGTATATTGTACTAAAAACACTAAGTACTACGTACTCACCTAATAGAGTGTGTGTGTGTGTGTGTGTGTGTGTGTGTGTGTGTGTGTGTGTGTGTGTGTGTGTGTGTGTGTGTTGTGTGTGTGTGTGTCTGTGGGGGGGGGGGTTTACTAGGCTGTCCTTGCCCCCCCCTGCCACACCCACCAGGCTTAGTGGTGTATAATCCCACATGGATATATGTAAAGTATGTATATACAGTCCAGTAAACAGCAAAAACAGAATGTTTTATTGCGCTAAGCAAATAATAACGTGAGCATCTTAGTGACCCGTATATACACAGGCACATATAATCTACATATTCTGTGATAACAATAACATTATTGACAGCCTATTATATCATTACACTTGAAAAAAAAAAACATGGTAAAACATTAGAAATTCAGATAATATTTTAAATTCAATGCGTCCAATTGTGATTTCCACGGAAAAAAAAAATATTGCAGAGTTAGGCTACATTCTGGCTACATATTATAAGATTACGACACCCACCAGAACAACTTCGTGCTCCGTAATCGTACATAAAAATGTACATAGTGATATATATAATGTGTAGACAGTATAATAACACAACAAAAAAACCCAGAATGTTATATTATTCTAAACAAATAACCCAATGCGCATTTTAATGACACGAATTTGAGCAACGCGATCTTGCACACATTTGAATATACAAATTCCTCAAAAGCCACACACACAATGGGATAATATTGCAGGAAAAAAAACTAGATAAGAAATTAATTCCAGACATTGGAATAATCTATAGAAAAATAATATTTTGGCGGCATCGCCCGCTGCCTCGGGGCGAATTGAATCCCAAACGACAGAAGCTACCCAATGGGCGAGGCGGGAGGGTGTCGCTGAACCACGCTCCTGAATCATCGTATCTTGGCCGTTATGTAAGTCACATATAATATGTATTTCCCCCGTCATTAGGGCATATATTTTAATAACAATATTAGGGGGGGGGTGGAGGGATGCGTTCTATAACTGCTATAACCGACTTTAATCTTCCCTGCCTAGCCAAAATTCTAGTCTAACTTAACTAAGCTTAATTTTACGTCCAAAACCTAGCCTAGCCGTTCAAAACCTAGCCTAGCCGTTCAAAACCTAGCCTAGCCGTTCAAAACCTAGCCTAGCCTAACCGTCCAAAACCTAGCCTAGCCTAACCTTCCGAAACCTAGCCTTGCCTAAACCTCCAATACCTAGCCTAGCCTAAGCCTCCAATACCTAGCCTAGCCTAACCTTTCGAAACCTAGCCTAGCCTAAACCTCCAACACCTAGCCTAGCCTAAGCCTCCAATACCTAGCCTAGCCTAAGCCTCCAATACCTAGCCTAGCCTAACCTTCCAATACCTAGCCTAGCCTAACCCTTCCAATACCTAGCCTAGCCTAACCCTTCCGATACCTAGCCTAACCTAACCTTCCAATACCTAGCCTAGCCTAACCCTTCCAATACCTAGCCTAGCCTAACCTTCCAATTCCTAGCCTAGCCTAACCTTCCAATACCTAGCCTAGCCTAACCTTCCAATACCTAGCCTAGCCTAACCTTCCGAAACTTAGCCTAGCCTAACCGTCCAAAACCTAGCCTAGCCTAACTTTCCAATACCTAGCCTAGCTTAACCTTCTAATACCTAGCCTAGCGTAACCTTCCAGCACCTAGCCTAGCCTAACCTTCCAATACCTAGCCTAGCCTAACCTTCCAATACCTAGCTTAGCCTAACCCTTCCAATACCTAGCCTAGCCTAACCCTTCCAATACCTAGCCTAGCCTAACCTAACCTTCCAATACCTAGCCTAGCCTAACCATTCCAATACCTAGCCTAGCCTAACCATTCCAATACCTAGCCTAGCCTAACCATTCCAATACCTAGCCTAGCCTAACCTTCCAATACCTAGCCTAGCCTAACCCTTCCAATACCTAGCCTAGCCTAACCCTTCCAATACCTAGCCTAGCCTAACCCTTCCAATACCTAGCCTAACCTTCCAGCACCTAGCCTAGCCTAACCTTCCAATACCTAGCCTAGCCTAACCCTTCCAATCTTCCATAACCAACCAAAACCATACTATATGTGTACCTTGCGTTTTCATTTTTTTTTATCTAACCCTTGACTCCGTTACTGCCGTAATACCATTAACATTTCCTTCGCGGTTATACGTTATCAAAGTAATCACCTGCTAATTTCACAGCCAGGCTGTGACCATTGATTATTTCACTTGTTTAGGCCGCTTGGCATGGCTGAGGAATGTTAATAAGTGTTCATAAGGGTAATTGATTTTGACTGTGCCCAACGGCCTAACCAAATTTCAGTGTGGCGCCAAATGGCTTCAATTTGGCCGCGGTTCTAATTATTTCTCTCCCATTTTGTTTAAGCTCCTCTCTCACTCTCCCTCCCTTCCCCCCCTTTTCCGCCCATTCTCTCTCTCCCTCTTGCCCCCCTCCCACAGGACAGGCAAAATAAATCGCGCGATAAGGTTGTAAATAAGGAAAATAAATCGCAGGAATGCGACTTTAAATAAGTTTATATTGCGCTTTTCCCGCTCATTTTTCTGGCGGGAGCGGCAGCCATAAATCCCCAGGCGGCGGCGGGGCGGTGGCCGGTAATGGCTGCTGCCAGTGGTGGAGGGTGTGGCTCCCCCCCCCCCCCCCCCCCCCCCACTGTCAGTGTTGGAGGTGTGGTTCCCCCCTCACACTTCGAGTGGTGGAGGGTGTGGCTCCCCCCCCCACTGCCAGTGGTGGAGGGTGTGGTTCCCCCCTCACACTTCCAGTGGTGGAGGGTGTGGCTCCCCCCCCCCCCACTGTCAGTGTTGGAGGGTGTGGTTCCCCCCCCCCCCACTGCCAGTGGTGGAGGGTGTGGTTCACTCCCCCACTGCCAGTGTTGGAGGGTGTGGTTCCCCCCCCCCCCCCACTGCCAGTGGTGGAGGGTGTGGCTCCCTCCCCCACTGCCAGTGTTGGAGGGTGTGGCTCCCCCCCACACTGCCAGTGGTGGAGGGTGTGGTTCACTCTACTGCCAGTGTTGGAGAGTGTGGCCTCCGCTGCCAGTCGTAGAATGTCGCCCCATCGACAGGCTTGGCAACAGTGGAAGGTGACGTAGAACGCCAGGCTTGGCAACAGTGGAAGGTGCCGTAGAGTGCCAGGCTTGGCAACAGTGGAAGGTGACGTAGAACGCCAGGCTTGGCAACAGTGGAAGGTGACGTAGAGTGCCAGGCTTGGCAACAGCGGAAGGTGACGTAGAACGCCAGGCTTGGCAACAGTGGAAGGTGACGTAGAGTGCCAGGCTTGGCAACAGTGGAAGGTGACGTAGAACGCCAGGCTTGGAAACAGTGGAAGGTGACGTAGAGTGCCAGGCTTAGCAACAGTGGAAGGTGACGTAGAGTGCCAGGCTTGGCAACAGTGGAAGGTGACGTAGAGTGCCAGGCTTGGCAACAGTGGAAGGTGACGTAGAGTGCCAGGCTTGGCAACAGTGGAAGGTGACGTAGAGTGCCAGGCTTGGCAACAGTGGAAGGTGACGTAGAGTGCCAGGCTTGGCAACAGTGGTAGGTGACGTAGAGTGTCAGGCTTGGCAACAGTGGAAGGTGACGTAGAGTGCCAGGCTTGGCAACAGTGGAAGGTGACGTAGAGTGCCAGGCTTGGCAACAGTGGTAGGTGACGTAGAGTGCCAGGCTTGGCAACAGTGGAAGGTGACGTAGAGTGCCAGACTTGGCAACAGTGGAAGGTGACGTAGAACGCCAGGCTTGGAAACAGTGGAAGGTGACGTAGAGTGCCAGGCTTGGCAACAGTGGAAGGTGACGTAGAGTGCCAGGCTTGGCAACAGTGGAAGGTGACGTAGAGTGCCAGGCTTGGCAACAGTGGAAGGTGACATAGAACGCCAGGCTTGGCAACAGTGGAAGGTGACGTAGAGTGCCAGGCTTGGCAACAGTGGAAGGTGACGTAGAGTGCCAGGCTTGGCAACAGTGGAAGGTGACGTAGAGTGCCAGGCTTGGCAACAGTGGAAGGTGACATAGAACGCCAGGCTTGGCAACAGTGGAAGGTGACGTAGAGTGCCAGGCATGAACAGTGCCATAGAGTGCCGCAGGCGGGCGAGGCTACGTCCGTCACACCATAAAATCACATATAATGGCAAGTGATATCCGGCCGACAGGTCATCCTCCAAACACCTTATTTCTCACCTTAGAGGTCTGTGGCAACTCTGGCAACATTCCTCACCTTTGTGAGGTGTTGTGAGGGACTAGAACCAGTTGTGAGCTGCGTTGTATACCCGTCCTCCCTAATATAACGTTACATTTTGAGCACATTTTACCTAAAACCAAAAAATCGTCGTACTAGAAAACAGAAGCGGCTCGCGAAATTGACATACTGTCCCGTTTTCTGTTTTGGGTCCTCTGGTAGGTTCGGGTAACGACACTTATATATATTGACAGTTGAGAGGCGGGCCGAAAGAGCAGAGCTCAACCCCCGAAAGCACAACTAGGTGAATACACTAATACACTAGCAAGTGTCAGTGTCAGTTTTCAGTGTCAGAGTAGTTAACAGGTGGAATGCGTTGGGCAGTGATGTGGTGGAGGCTGACTCCATACACAGTTTCAAGTGTAGCGTTGATAGAGCCCAATAAGCTCAGGAACCTGTACACCAGTTGATTGACGGTTGAGAGGCGGGACCAAAGAGCCAGAGCTCAACCCCTGCAAGCACAACTACGCGAGTACACACACACACACACACACCCACGATGCAGGACTTGTCCAGGGCAGAAGTGGTAGCCTGGAGTTCAGTCTTCATTGTCCACGAAAAAGTTGATATAGGAAATAGCGGACTTTAGTCATTTGAGCGCAGGGGTCACGAACGATGAAATTCGTGCTGGTTCGCCCTGGATTGTAAATTGGATAATTGATCAGAGATCGCAGTAGTTTCACGTCGCCTTGAGGCGTTTAAGGTGAAGTTCATTGCTTGAAGAACGATGATCGTTTAAGGAATTTGTAACTGATTGATTGATTGATGAAGATTAAGCCACCCAAGAGGTGGCACGGGCATGAATAGCCCGTAAGTGGTGGCCCTTTTGAGCCATTACCAGTATCATTAGCTGATACTGGAGATCTGTGGAGGCGCGACTGCACCCTGCGTGACAGGAGATGTCTCCCGGACCAAATGGTGACCAGATGGAAAATTTGTAACTATGCACCTAGTGAGATTATACTCACCTGTGATTCATCTCACTCAGTCCAGTGTACCTACACTCACCTGTGTAAACTCACTCCATAAAATTAGGATATACCTGACTATAATAAAAAAAAACATGTCAGTAAAAATACTCAAATTTTTTACACATGTACATGTCATTTACAGGATGTGGGAGATGACGTCATTTGAAACTGGACCAATAATATGCAAGTTGACACCATCCAGCGGTTTCTGAAAGCCAATAGGAATCAACCAACGGAGCCAGTTGGGCAGCATTCAGGTCGCAGACGCCAACAGCAGACGAGGTCAGTGAGCATAGTAACATGTTGATTCTGTAACATAGTAATGCTTAGTAACAATTCAGATTTCTGTAAGGAATATATATATATATATATATATATATATATATATATATATATGACCGAAAAGGTAAGATTAATAATTCTAACACGAATCTTCTCAATATTTCTTATGTTTTTCTTCAAACAAAATATCAACAGGTACTTTGCTGTTTTCTCCAATCATTAACCTTGTCTTAAGTAATCGTATTCTCTAAGAAAAACTTGAGATATCTGATCCTACAGTCCACATTCATCTCCCAGGAAGCAGGAAACTCCTTTGGCTGGTCTACAGTGATAGCTAAGGCTTTCTAATTATTTTTGAGTACATGCTAATGACAATTTTGCATTTTTTGTTTTAATTTTTAATCACACACAATTGTAGTACTATCTAAATCAATCACAGGTATTTTTCAAACACACATTATATATATATATATTGATATTGGTAGCAGTCTTTCTTGTAAACATATGTTGTTGAATATGACCGAAAAGTTAAGATTAATAATTCTAACACAAATCTTCTCAATATTTCTTATGTTTTTCTTCACTGTCGGTGGTAAAAAAAAAAATAACAATTCTTCGAAATTAATTTTTTTTAATTTGAATTTCGGAGAATTTTTATTTTTATTACCACCGACAGTGAAGAAAAACATAAGAGATATTGAGAAGATTCGTGTTAGAATTATTAATCTTAACTTTTCGGTCATATTCAACAACATATGTTTACAAGAAAGACCGCTACCAATATCAATATATATATATATATATATATATATATATATATATATATATATATATATATATATATATATATAATGTGTGTTTGAAAAATACCTGTGATTGATTTAGATAATACTACAATTGTGTGTGATTAAAAATTAAAACAAAAAATGCAAAATTGTCATTAGCATGTACTCAAAAATAATTAGAAAACCTTAGCTATCACTGTAGACCAGCCAAAGGAGTTTCCTGTTTCCTGGGAGATGAATGTGGACTGTAGGATCAGGTATCTCAGGTTTTTCTTAGAGAATACGATTTCTTAAGACAAGGTTATTGATTGGAGAAAACATCAAAGTACCTGTTAATATTTTGCCTCATCAGTACAGATAATTGATTAAATGATAAGAACAGTACAATGACTATGAATACTGATTAACAAAATCTCCCTGATTTTGGGGGATATTAATAGGGTATTAAAAGCATCAACACAAGACAGAACACGAAACAATGGACATAAATTGGATAAGTTAACAAAATCTACCTGATTTTGTTGCACATCTCTAGCCTAGTTCTCATTAATAGTTGCAAATAACTGCAACAAGAATAGTTACTAGTTATATATCATTAGTTTGATATTAGGTATACATGAATGATAACTATTCAGGAGATTTAATTAATTATTTCTGATGAATGTAGTTGAACTTGCTCAAGGATAGATCAAGATTTACATGAATATGATTTGTAATTTATTCTTTCATATGAAGAAAGATAAACAAAGCTTAAATTGCTTTCATTGGAAAGGCGAAGAGCTAGGGGTGACATGATAGAGGTTTACAAGTGGATTACTGGACATAACAAAGGGGATATTAATAGGGCATTAAAAGTATCAACACAAGACAGTACACGAAACAATGGATATAAATTGGATAAGTTTAGATTTAGGAAAGACTTGGGTAAATACTGGTTTGGTAACAGGGTTGTTGATTTGTGGAACCAATTACCGCGTAACGTGGTGGAGGTGGGGTCCCTCGATTGTTTTAAGCGTGGGTTGGACATGTATATGAGTGGGATTGGGTGGTTATAGATAGGAGCTGCCTAGTATGGGTCAATAGGCCTTCTGTAGTTACCTTTGTTCTTTTGTACTTAATTGATATAACTAACATTTATATTCACTAGTTAATTGGGGTATTCCCCAATTTATAACAACCTTTCCATTGAGATTCCATTCCATACTTAATATTTAGGCAATAAATTAAAGTGCACATATCACTTATCCTGCCGATGACCGGGTACCTGTCAGACCGTTGCTAGACAATTGTTCCCTGCCCTAGAGAACAGAGAACAATTGTTCTACACGATGCTTTGAAGTGTAGAGTGATGAATGTGCTTTACGGCGATTGTAGCGGGAAACGCAGTGGCGTTAACTGGCTTAGGCTACACCGTGGCAATTCAATTTCTATATTACGCACTCCCATACTCATCCCGTAGGTATGGTTCATCTAGCTAAGCAAGTGACAATCTTTCGAAGCTAGTTACAATTGTTAATGTTACATACACATGTATATATACAGTATAGTATATATATACAGTATATACAGCACGGCGCCAAGGCGTTTGTTTACAATGTCGAGTCGCAAATAAGCATAGCTAAACGAACTAGAGGGTTCAGTTCCTCTATTTCAGATCAGAATTCAGTTCCTGAACCGATTATGTGCCTCTGTAATCCTTTACACCACCGCCCACGGGATGGGTATGGGGTGCATAAATAAAAGAAAGAAATTGAAAATTGAAAATTGTCGCGTCGCTTAACGGTTAGGAACCAAAAGTGCCCAAAACACTTTACACACTCTCGTAAAATGTTCTACACTTAGTTATATGAATGTTATACACTGATGTAGAGAGTTCCTGTAGTGGTTAAAGCTGATTTCACAGTCTATATATAACACTATACATATACACTCAGTAGGCTTAGGCTACATTGCGTGTCAGATCTCCAGCCCCTCTGAACAAGGGGGTCACTGGGGGGATATATTTTAAGATTTTGATTACAGTTGTAAACGATTCATTTGAGATCAAATTAGTTTATAGGATTAAATTAGTTGGCATTTAAGGATGATTGAGTATCATTTTGATATGATTCAAGTTGAGAATGAGAGGTGACGTCATATTGTGCAGACCCAGCGATCTATTGTGGCGTGATGGTCACATGGGAGACCTTTGTAAATATAGACCTGCCGCTTATATGTGACCTCAGTCGTGTGGACAATAGATGTAGGATGTATAATGCAGCAAGAAGCCACATAAATATACATCAGTTAATATATTAGAATGGAGGAAATTGTCCACAGTATATATATATATATATATATATATATATATATATATATATATATATATATATATATATGTATATGTATATGTATATGTATATATATATATATATATATATATATATATATATATATATATATATATATATATATATATATATCCCTCGCTTCTCGGTGTATATACACAGGGAGTTTACTTTAGTCCGGGACCTGGATTCACGAAGCAGTTACGCAAGCACTTACGAACGTATCCATCTTTCCTCAATTTTTGACGGCTTTGGTTACATTTATTAAACAGTTTACAAGCATGAAAACTTCCCACTCAACTTTTGTTATTGTTATAAACAGCCTCCTGGTGCTTCGGAGCTCATTAACTATTTAATAATTGTAAACAAGGCCGCTAAAGATTGAGAAAAGATGGACAGGTTCGTAATTGCTCGCGTAACTGCTTCGTGAATCTATAGTTCAGGGCATAGCCCATCCTCCTAAACTGAAAGTACTAAAAGTAACCAATATGTAGTGATGGAAACTTTTTTAAACCGGAAACTTTTTTAATCGTAACATAAATATTATACCTAACCTAACCTCTCCTAGCAATCCAAGGGCCTAATATACACTATCTAAGGTCTAATATAGTACGTATATGTGCTATACTAAGCCTAGGAATATTTAAATTTGTCTTTTAGCGTTATTTTTCCGAACTCTATAAAATAATTAGTACAAAAATTAGTTTACTGGTGACCCATCACGACATACAGGTACTTTCCACCAAATAGTTACTATAAGTACTACCATTTAAGGAGGATGGATTGACTGGACTAAAGTATATTTACTGGTTTAGAAATAGCCTAATTAAAATTAAGCTACAGTTATCGTAAAAGTCATCATTAAGGAACTGGGCACATATGGACGGTCTTGCTGAAAGATAGAAAGTAGAGGAGCTTTTGAAGACAATTACAAGTTGTAGGCGATGAGTCACAATAACGTGGCTAAAGTAAGTTGACCAGACCACACACTAGAAGGTGAAGGGACGACGACGTTTCGGTCCGTCCTGGACCCTTTTCAAGTCGATTGTGAGAAATCGACTTGAGAATGGTGATTCTCAAGACAATCGACTTGAGAATGGTCCAGGACGGACCGAAAAGTCGTCGTCCCTTTAAGCCACCCAAAAGGTGGCACGGGCATGAATAGCTCCTAAGTGGTGGCCCTTTTGAGCCATTACCAGTATCAATAGATGATACTGGAGATCTGTGGAGGTGCGACTGCACCCTGCGTGACGGGAGATGTCTCCCGTCGTGTGGCGAACCAGAGAAGGCACACCTATTATAGCCACGCTCCCTACGTCCGACTTACTGAGAGAAAAGCTTCCAACGAATATGTTACGTTACGTTATAGTTTTAACAGTAATTTACATGTTTATAAGCTGTAACACAGAGCCCCGCTGTTCGCTGGGACTCCAGCATGTGCTGGAGTGTGCTGGAGTCACACATCCCAAGGCTCAATGCACCTATATTCTTACGTTCTCGTGATATATAGTTGTTGTTTCAGATTTAGCTACTCAGAACGTAGTGTCCATGTAGCACGGGCTATGGCGAGCCCGTAGGCTATATAGACGATGACGATACCGCCTACCATCATTCAGGCTTAGCGAGGCCTTTGTTTACAACCCTCGCTTGTTGTTAGTCGTTTGTCATCGCCCACAAAGATTAGTGCGAATGTTTCTTCGTCTCACTATTGGGATGTTTTTGTGCGCTCTGCTTGTGACTTCTCTCCCTCACACAGTGGGCCTCTGTTTCCTGTCGGTGAGTTACTCTTTACTAGAATTCAGAACCCTTGTAGGTATTTTTTATTATTATTTTTTAATGTGCTCCACAGCTTCTTTGATTAATTGTCTTTCTTTTTATTGTTTTGTTTTTATCGTGTTGATTTTTTTTAATTAATGAGAGTTGAGGTTATCTTTCCTGTCTCTTTGTATTATTCCTTGTTCTCCGTTCCCTTCTTCTGGCTATCCTCTGTTTTCCCTTCTCGTCTCTTTGTTTAATGAGTGTTATTATGAACACAGTGCACCCATCCCTTTGTACCTCCTCCTTCCCTTTCTCTCTCCCAGGATTATTCATGTGTTCTCTCTCTCTCTCTCTCTCTCTCTCTCTCTCTCTCTCTCTCTCTTTCTCTTTCTCTCTCTCTCTCTCTCTCTCTCTCTCTCTCTCTCTCTCTCTCTCTCTCTCTCTCTCTCTCTCTCTCTCTCTCTCTCTCTCTCTCTCTCTTTATCAGCCTTCCTGCCTCTTTCCTCCTCGTCCCCCTAGTTCCCCTTAACTCCCCCTTCCTATTCACCATTAAGTTCTCACCTGCTTGTCTTCCTATTTCCTCCCCTCCCTCCTGTAGCGATTCGTTGGGGAGGGGGGTTCCAGCTTATCTAGAATTTAGATAATGGGGTGAGAGGTTGATAAAGGGGAAGAAACGTGGGGAGTGGAAAATAAGATGAATGGGAGTGATTTTATATATATATATATATATATATATATATATATATATATATATATATGTCGTACCTAGTAGCCAGAACGCACTTCTAAGCCAACTATGCAAGGCCCGATTTGCCTAATAAGCCAAGTTTTCATGAATTAATGTTTTTTCGACTACCGAACCTACCTAACCTAACCTAACCTAACCTAATTTTCTCGGCTACCTAACCTAACCTAATCTATAAAGATAGGTTAGGTTAGGTTAGGTAGGGTTGGTTAGGTTCGGTCATATATCTACGTTAATTTTAACTTCAATAAAAATATTGACGTCATACAAAATAAAATGGGTAGCTTTATCATTTCATAAGAAAAAAATTAGAGAAAATACATTAATTAATTCAGGAAAACTTGGCTTATTAGGCAAATCGGGCCTTGCATAGTAGGCTGAGAAGTGCGTTCTGGCTACCAGGTACGACATATATATATATATATATATATATATATATATATATATATATATATATATATATATATATATATATATATATATATATATATATATATATATATATTGTCGCTATATACGTAAACAAAATTTTTGTTATGAATCTCTCACAAATCTGTCAAAAAATAGTATATACGATGTTGTTGGAAAATAGAGCAAAAATGTCGCCAAAGCAATATAGATAAAACAGTATTCTTATTTACGGGGACGATGTGCAGCATATATATATATATATATATATATATGTCGTACCTAGTAGCCAGAACTCACTTTTTGGCCTACTATTCAAGGCCCGATTTGCCTTATAAGCCAAGTTTTCCTGAATTAATATATTTTTTCTAATTTTTTTCTTATGAAATGATAAAGCTACCCATTTCATTATGTATGAGGTCAATTTTTTTTTATTGGAGTTAAAATTAACGTAGATATATGACCGAACCTAACCAACCCTACCTAACCTAACCTAACCTATATTTATAGGTAAGGTTAGGTTAGGTAGCCAAAAAAAGCTAGGTTAGGTTAGGTTAGGTAGGTTAGGTAGACGAAAAAACATTAATTCATGAAAACTTGGCTTATTAGGCAAATCGGGCCTTGAATAGTAGGCTGAGAAGTGCGTTCTGGCTATTAGGTACGACATATATATATATATATATATATATATATATATATATATATATATATATATATATATATATAATAATTTATTGTGTCGTGGACAAGAAACCAGGCTATATATACAGTACATGTTAGGCTTATATCGAGGTGCCCCCTTACCCCCCCCCCAGAATACAACCCCCACAATCAACTACTGGGTTACCTACTTACTGCTAGGTGGACAGGCGCATGAGGTGAAAGGACATCCACCCGGGATTCGAAACCGGAATTCTCGATTCTATGTTTGTGTGTGTACTCATCTAGTTGTGCTTGCGGGGGTTGAGCTCTGGCTCTTTGGTCCCGCCTCTCAACAGATCAATCAACTGGTGTACAGGTTCCTGAGCCTATTGGGCTCTATCATATCTACATTTGAAACTGTGTATGGAGTCAGCCTCCACCACATCACTGCCTAATGCATTCCATCTGTTAACTACTGTGTGTGTGTGTGTTAACTATTTGTGCCTGCAGAATCGAGCTATTAGCTCTTGGACCCCGCCTTTCTAACCATTCTATTTTTCTCTATTATATATAATTCATATATTTCCCTATCTAACACACACACACAAACTAAGAGGCATGAGTTACGAGGAAAGGCTGCGGGAAATGCACCTTACGATACTGGAAGACAGAAGAGTGAGGGGAGACATGATCACTACCTACAAAATCCTCAGGGGAATTGACATGGTAGACGAGGATAAACTATTCAACACTGGTGGTACGCGAACAAGTTGACACAGGTGGGGAAACTGAGTACCCACATGAGCCACAGGGACGTTAGAAAAGAACTTTTATAGTGTCAGAGTAGTTAACAAGTGGAATGCATTAGGCAGTGATGTGGTGGAGGCTGACTCCATACACAGTTTCAAGTGTAGATATGATAGAGCCCAATAGGCTCAGGAATCTGTACACCAGTTGATTGATCTGTTGAGAGGCGGGACCAAAGAGCCAGAGCTCAACCCCCGCAAGCACTATTAGGTGAGTACACATCCTCCAATCTTCCCTAAATTGACGGTACGAAATAACCCTTAACGCTGCCTTTTTTTCTCCATTTAGACACATAACAAACTTTTAAAACACCAAACTTGAGCAGACTTGCACACCGTTCAATGCAACAGGTGCAACAGTGCTGGTCTAGGCAAGAGGAGGAGATAGGAAGATATATATATATATACCTCTTAGATCTATATATTCTTACGGGCTCACCATACCCCGTGCTACATGGAGATTTCGTTCTGAGTAGCTAAATCTAAATCAACAACATCCTGGTATCTTCTTGAGGTTATCTTGAGATGATTTCGGGGCTTTTTAGTGTCCCCGCGGCCCGGTCTTTGACCAGGCCTCCACCCCCAGGAAGCAGCCCGTGACAGCTGACTAACACCCAGGTACCTATTTTTCTGCTATGTAACAGGGGCATAGGGTGAAAGAAACTCTGCCCATTGTTTCTCGCCGGCGCCTGGGATCGAACCCAGGACCACAGGATCACAAGTCCAGTGTGCTGTCCGCTCGGCCGACTGGATTCCCGATCGGGAAGCATTAATACGTAAATTGGTGTGCCAATTAGAGGGCCTCATTAACTACAACGAACATGTGCAACGACTCATTAATTGATTCCCCATTTCCATCGGAATTGATGATTGATGGAGGTGAGGATTCAGGGTGGAAAATGGAAGAATGTGATGGACTAACCTGATTTCTGATTGGTGAAATGGGGGATTGTAAGTTTGGTTATTGCCAAACTTACAAGACAACAAGAGTAAACAAGAGTTACGGTGAGGGGTGAGACCTCCGATTGGCGTGAAGTCACCAGTGGAGTCCCACAGGGCTCTGTACTCGGTCCTATCTTGTTTCTGATATATGTAAATGATCTCCCGGAGGGTATCGATTCATTTCTCTCAATGTTTGCGGACGATGCTAAAATTATGAGAAGGATTAAGACAGAAGAGGACTGTTTGAGGGTTCAAGAAGACCTAGACAAGCTGAAGGAATGGTCAAACAAATGGTTGTTAGAGTTTAACCCAACCAAATGTAATGTAATGAAGATAGGTGTAGGGAGCAGGAGGCCAGATACAAGGTATCATCTGAGAGAGGAAATTCTTCAGGAGTCAGAGAAGGAAAAAGACTTGGGGGTTGATATCACGCCAGACCTGTCTCCTGCAGCACATATCAAGCGGATAACATCAGCGGCATATGCCAGGCTGGCCAACATACGAACGGCATTCAGAAATTTGTGTAAAGAATCATTCAGAACTTTGTATACCACATATGTCAGGCCAATCCTGGAGTATGCAGCCCCAGCATGGAGTCCATAACTAGTCAAGGATAAGACTAAACTGGAAAAGGTTCAAAGATTTGCCACCGGACTAGTACCCGAGCTGAGAGGTATGAGCTACGAGGAGAGACTACGGGAATTGAACCTCACTTCGCTGGAAGACAGAAGAGTTAGGGGGGGACATGATCACCACATTCAAGATTCTCAAGGGAATTGATAGGGTAGATAAAGACAGGCTATTTAACACAAGGGGCACATGCACAAGGGGACACAGGTGGAAACTGAGTGCCCAAATGAGCCACAGAGATATTAGAAAGAACTTTTTTAGTGTCAGAGTGGTTGACAAATGGAATGCATTAGGAAGTGGTGTGGTGGAGGCTGACTCCATACACAGTTTCAAGTGTAGATATGATAGAGCCCAATAGGCTCAGGAATCTGTACATCAGTTGATTGACGGTTGAGAGGCGGGACCAAAGAGCCAGAGCTCAACCCCCGCAAGCACAACTAGGTGAACAAAACCAGGCGAACACACAGACACACATGGTGCCCACCTGCCACCATTCTTGTGGTGTCTGGGGTGGGGTGTGTGGGGGTGGCGGGGTGGGGTGGGGGGTGGGGGGTCACTGTCCTGCGGTTTACCTTCCCACACCTCAACCCACCTTGGGTTGTTGTAGGATTGTTTTCCCCCTCCCATCAATCCCCCTCCCTTCCCTCCCATCAATCCCCCTATACTTATACCAAGCTTCCACCTCTCTAAAACTTTATTTTATTTGGAATTGAATTAAGGCTGTATCTCAGTATTCCCAGTGAGAGAGAGAGAGAGAGCGAGAGAGAGAGAGAGAGAGAGAGAGAGAGAGAGAGAGAGAGAGAGAGAGAGAGAGAGAGAGAGAGAGAGAGAGAGAGAGAGAGAGAGAGAGAGAGAAAGAGAGTGTGTGAGAGTGTGAGAGAGAGAGAGAGAGAGAGAGAGAGAGAGAGAGAGAGAGAGAGAGAGAGAGAGAGAGAGAGAGAGTGTGAGAGTGAGAGAGAGAGAGAGAGAGAGAGAGAGAGAGAGAGAGAGAGAGAGAGAGAGAGAGAGAGAGAGAGAGAGAGAGAGAGAGAGAGAGAGGCGCGAGGCGCCAGGAGGTGGGGGGGGAGTGGGGGAATACACCCCAACTCCCAGAATCACGTGTCCTCGTCCAAGCAGGTAATAAAGACAGGTTAATCACCCTTAACTATCACCTGACAGGTTTTATGGAGGCAATTATTAGGCTTGGCAACAGTAGGAGAAGGTGAGTCTAGATTAATATACAGCACAGATGATAACCTCATGTTGGCTATCCTGCAATGGAAAGGGGGGTTGGGTAGGTTATCTTGAGATGATTTCGGGGTTTTAGTGTCCCCGCGGCCCGGTCCTCGACCAGGCCTCCACTTCCAGGAAGCAGCCCGTGACAGCTGACTAACACCCAGGTACCTATTTTACTGCTAGGTAACAGGGGCACAGGGTGAAAGAAACTCTGCCCATTGTTTCTCGCCGGCGCCCGGGATCGAACCCGGGACCACAGGATCACAAGTCCTAACTAAAAGTAGTTAAAGTACTAACTTTAACTACTACTTAACTACTTTAGGTAAGTGAATTTTTGCGGTATAGTTCCCTGAGCTCGTTAATGTGTCTGTGGAGCCTTCTCCACTACCCCCCATAGGGTGGGTATAGGGTCCACTACCCCCCATAGAATGGGTATGGGGTCCGCTACCCCCCCATAGGATGGGTATGAGGTCCACTACCCCCCATAGGATGGGTAAGGGGTCCTCTACCCCCCATAGGATGGGTATGGGGTCCATTACCCCCATAGGATGGGTATGGGGTCCACTACCCCCCCATAGGATGGGTATGGGGTCCACTACCACCCATAGGATGGGTATGAGGTCCACTACCCCCTATAGGATGGGTATGGGGTCCACTACCGTCCCATAGGATGGGTATGGGGTCCTCTACCGCCCCATAGGATGGGTATGGGGTCCACTACCCCCCCATAGGATGGGTATGGGGTCCTCTACCCCCCATAGGATGGGTATGGGGTCCACTACCCCCCCATAGGATGGGTATGGGGTCCACTACCCCCCCATAGGATGGGTATGGGGTCCACTACCACCCATAGGATGGGTATGGGGTCCACTACCCCCCCATAGGATGGGTATGGGGTCCACTGCCTCCACCATAGGATGGGTATGGGGTCCACTGCCTCCACCACAGGATGGGTATGGGGACCACTACTCCCCCATAGGATGGGTATGGGGTCCACTACCCCCCCCATAGGATGGGTATGGGGTCCACTATCCCACCCATAGGATGGGTATGGGGTCCACTATCCCCCACAGGATGGGTATGAGGTCCACTAATCCCCACAGGATGGGTATGAGGTCCACTACCGCCCCATAGGATGGGTATGGGGTCCACTATCCCCCATAGGATGGGTATGGGGTCCACTATCCCCCATAGGATGGGTATGGGGTCCACTACCCCATGTGCTTGAAACTGTAGACTAAGTCTTATCCCAATGAAAATCCTTTACAATAATCCCTGAATCAGGTAATGCCGAGATAGCGATGATAATACTCTTTTAAGAAATTGATTTTTTTTTATCTT